>NC_140949.1:21882159-22224659 GCF_014529385.1 Adiantum capillus-veneris | reverse complement strand
TGCATACTTTTTTCCCTAAAGGTTTCAACTTGGAAGGAAAGTCTTCTTTACGTAAAAATAAGACAATTTACCATAAGAAACCTATGGTTTGGCGAAGGCATCCCAAACCCGAGTTAGTTCTCCCTTCACGTCAGTTTAAAAGAACTTGGATTCCTAAAGGTTCTTGTTTAGATCCACCTTCTATCCCTAAAATCAATCCAATTGTCTTGCACAACACTATTTCTAGTAGAAAACAAGTCTCCCTAGTAGGGCTTCAATCTCTAGAATTGAGAGTAATGACCCTTCTAACCATAGAATTTTTGTTTATAGGTATTTCAAACGGAGATTGATTTACCTATCTAGAGCTATGGAGTTGGGTTCTTTTTCTTATAAATTATTTGAAAGGTATAATATAAGGATCCTATTTAAGCTCTTGTATACCCTTGAGAACTACTCTTATGAAGATTTGGAGCTAAGAGAGTCTCATAGTACTCAACTTCGAGTATTGTTAGATAAATTTATGAAGTCCAAGTGTCCTAGTCTAAAAAATCCCTTGGCTGGAAAGAAAGATTTGTTGATAACTATCTTTACCTCCCCTGACTTAGACAAGATTGGATTAAGCTCTATTTTGAGATCTCAAGAAGCTTTGGATGCTCTCCCTCCTTGTGTGAGAAAGGTATGGAACCATCCCGTCGTAGCTTTCAAATATGCAAAAACTTTAGGACAAAAAGATTTCAACTATAGTGACATCGGACGTAATCTTAAAAAGCAAGAAAGGCTAGCAATCTCAAGTATTGATTGCCCTGGTAGTAAAACTACCTTTTCTTCTTACGTAAATGGAGCTTTGGGTCATGTACTTACTGTCGATTGTTCTATTCTTCCTTCGGATTCCTTGAAAGACCTTTTCTCAAGAGGTACTAAATATAGGCTCCCTTCCTCAAATGACTCTTCCCTTTTCAAAGCCATAGAGAAAGGAATTTCTAGTTTAGTAGTAAAGTTTGAGGAGTCTTTAGGAGTTCAAGGTGTTTTTACCCATTGGAAGTCTTTAGTACTCAAGAAAGCTTCTTTGAAATTAGCATCTTGCTCTAGGAACGTCTCTTCAGGAAGGAATAGCTTATCTTCTTTTGATCGTGATGGTCTTAGGAAATTTCATCGTGATTTTGTAATCTCTTACGTAGATAAGTGCTCTAATAACTTTATTGTTACGTGCAAAAAGTTCTATTTAGATTGCTTGTTAGGTGAAGTAAACTCTCACACTTACAATGATTGTGATCTTTCGATGCAAGAGGATATCTTGAAAGATCAAGACTTTTGTAAGTCTTTTGGTTTCAAGTGCCAGCTTAAATTACTTTTTTTACATACCGTTTGGAAGTTTCACAAGAACCCTATAAAGCCTAGATTTATAGCTGCTTCTTGTAACATCTCTTTGACCGAGGTTTCCAAATGGCTTAGTTATTGTTTCAAAGCCATTTTACCTAGCGTAAATGAATTGTGGAAAAATATGATAAAGGAAGCAGATGTACCTACCGATTCAAGTTGGATTTTAAATGATTCGGTAGGTGTGATTCCTGTTATAAAGTTTTTGAACTCTTCAAGAAGTCTTGAGGAGAAATCTTCTCCTTTATGTGTCCCCCGGGGCGGTCACTTTTTAGAATGTGTATGCTATCACGTGAGTTAACCGGAGAGGATTATTAAAATATCAAAATGTATCAAAATGTATACTTGTATACATTAGAGGGGGGTGGGGGTTTTTTAAATAGGCACGTAGTGTAAATATAGTATGTATATTGAGGTATTATTAATAACCTCTTGAACGCAATTGATATAGGTAGCTTTTGATAAGTGACTGCCCCGGGATGTGTCCAAACTTTTGACTTTACAACACTATACACGAAGCTAAATTTGGAGGACCCTAAATTTAGAGTCAAGTCCCTTATTTCAAGAGTTTTTGCGTACAAGCTTGAAAAGGATAGGTACAAGGTATTGCTAGTAGAAAAGTCAGCCTTGAACTTTGACTTCTTATGGCTAAAAAGTAACAATGTAGATGTAGACAACGGAAGAAAGAGATTCACCAGGATTGTAGATGACATTGACATCATATCTTGGTTAGATTTTCTTCTCGACAATTTACATACAACCATCTCCGACCCTCTTTTCAAGCAAACAATTGGTATCCTTATGGGCACCAATTGTGCTGTTTTTCTTGCTAATTTCTATCTTTTTACTTATGATTTTGATTTTATGGAGCGTCTTGTCCTTGCTAACACTTGCCCAATATTTTTGCACAAGTTATGCAATGTAAGATGCTTTGTAGATGATCTTTTTGTTCCTGACGTTCCTTCTTTTCAAGATTTTATGTACTTGATTCGAGTTCTACAGGCGGAGGAATTTATCCTAAGGATTTTTGTGAACTTAATTGTACCACAAATAGTGGTTGTTGTGCCTTTTTAGACCTTAAGATTTTGCAGACTCCCTTGGGATTAGAAGTAGATATCTATGATAAGCGCCTTGAACCAGAATATGCCAATCTCAATATCATCCATATGTCTCACATTTCTTCAAACATATCTCTTTTAGCTAAGTACGGTGCCATTTGCTCTCAACTATTTAGATTTTCTCGTCTTTCTTCTAGTAAATATGCTTTTGTTGTTCAATATTGCCATCTTCATTTTTACTAGTTGAAAAAGGACACTCATTTAAAAGAATCGTGAAAAACGTTCATTCATTTTTGCATCGTAGTAAGTTTATTTTTAATGTTCTTCCTTTGGAATGTTCAAGATAATCAGTAGTAAATTCAATAGAAGTGGGGAGCTAAAAGGCCCACTTATTGTTTGACTTAATAACACCTTTTGGAGTGTTCAAGATAATCAGTAGTAAATTCAATAGAAGTGGGGAGCTAAAAATCCTACTTATTGTTTGACTTAATAACACCTTATGTTGTTGTTTTGATCTCTAGTGCTTCTAGTATTTCTACTATAGCTTGATAAATGCTAGCCTCTATCATGGCTGAGTATGCCCATCACCTCTGGAGGGTGATAGAAACTCAGCTCGTTGGTTTTGTAGAAGCCTGAATGACCTCTATACAAACCTGCACCTACTCTTGGGCACTGACGACTTGAGTAGGGATTTCATAGCTGTTGTCCAAGCTATGCATGATAAAGGTGATAATCTTATTCTTCCTGTTTGTACGAGCAGCGAAGTTGAGGTCACATGTTGTCAAGTTTGGATCTTTGCTCTTCGTAGGTTTGTAGTAGTATTCATTTTTTGATTTCATATTTAGCTTACCTGAGGACTTAAGAATGTGTTCCTTTAGAAGTTGTTATGTGAAGTTTGATTTCTAAGATTAAGTTTTTAAGATGTCTTATCCTTTTTTGCTTAAAGTTGAGTACTTATTTTAAGCCAAGTAAGTTGTGTCAACTTATTTTACTCATGCCTTTTCTAAAAACCTTTTTAAGTTGATTATGTTTTGTAATATCTAGTTTTGTTTCGTAGCAAACAAAGTGATTTAGTTTGTTTGTTTGTTTGTTTTTGTTTTTTCTTTTCTTTTCTTATGTCCCTTGCTTTTATAGTTTTATGAGTGCTTCAGTCCCTCTTATAATTCATGAGTTGAGACTATTATGAACTTATGAAGGTATATTAACACACACTCAGACAAAACAACTAATGAAAGAGTACATGTTGCATTCAGTTATTTAAGGATTCCAACCACAATTCCATAACTTATAGCAATTGTTTTATGTACATACCAAAAGTCACTCGGCAAAGTACTGTCAGCCTATCAACACCCCAAAAATCTTGAAGAGATGTTGGTTGACTCTATTCCCCTGTGGATAATCTGTGACAAAGGAGTGGAGTGGCCCTCTCGTCCACACCAGATTCAGTCTGTTGATTTGATGTGCACTCTTGGAATAGTTTGTGAAAGCTCCGAGAACTGAGGAGTATCGGCCAGTTGCTCCTCCTCCATCCACTTTGTATCAAGGGCTGGGTAGTGTCTGAGCTTGACGAAATAAGTGCGACCAGCTTACCCTTCACTTTCCATTCCTTGTGTGTTAGGACCTACTTTGGCATAAGAATCTCGTCTGTTTTTTGTTGCTTTTCGGGCTCCCTATCCTCTGGCACTTCACCCATGAAAGGTCTCAATAGACTCACATGAAATGCATCGTGAATCCTCCAAGTATCTGGTAACTCTAGTCAAAAGGATACATTGCTGATTTTTGTAGAAATCTTGAAGAGCCCATAGTATCACATACTTGGTTTTGGAAAAAGCTTCTCCTTACCCTTCATTTTTCCAAGGTGCATGTTCAAATCAAAGAAGCACCCGATCTCTTTCTTTCAATTGTAACTCGTGATGATGCTTGCCTGTTGCCTTCTTGTGTAGTTCTTGAGACTTCTGCAAAGCCTCCTTAAAGGAACCTTCACACCGGCAGTTCCTAGGTCCTGAACAAAATAATCTGCTTGGAAAATCTTGTCCTTAGTGAAAAAAATAGGAGGAACCTTTTTTCCACCCTCGACAATCTCAAATGGCGCCTTCCCTATCTAAATGTTAACAATATCGTTGTAAGCAAAGTCCACCAATGGCAAATACGGCTCCCACTGAGACTTATTCTCATAGATATAACACTTAAGCAATTCTAAAATCATTGAATTGGTATCTTTGATTTCCCATCGGTATGTGGTTGAAAAGACGATGAGAATTTGAGCATAGTGACCACATTCTTACACACTGCTCTTCGGGGTTCTTTGCCCGAAACAATAGAAGTAAGCATCCCATGTAGTCAAAAGATATGGGATACAAAGAGCTTTGCCAAATGGTCATCCTTGACCGTCTTCTTCATTGGTACAAAATGACCCTGCTTATTGAATCGATCCACTATAGTTCATATGCCATCATGTCACAAACTACTGACGTGTCAAGTCACTGAAGAGCAGAGCCAACCTTCAAATCACGACAGAGGGGCCTAAAATCTAAGAAGAACAAGCAACAAGAGAAGAAGAAGTCCTACCAACTTATGGGACCCCGTTCGATGGGGCCCAAGAGACATAAAGGAATTAAAATAAACCAGGACCCACATACACACAAAAAGGCTTGCGCAAAAGCAGATGACGTGGCAGCCATACAGACGCTTCATATTTTCCGTGGACTGATGACGTGGCAAATTGTACGGATTTTTGCGTTTTTTGTTGACTGCGGACGTGGCAATTGTACGGATTTCCATGATTTACACTGGCAGATTTTGGGCATTGCTTTTGGAACAGATGCTTTTGAGTTTGGAGGATTTTGATGCAAACTGCTTTTGGTGCCTAGGGCCTTTCTAAATGAGGCCATGGACTCATTCTCTGACATGTTTTTGGATGAAGGTGCAGAGGATGGAGTACCGGCTTGTACTTTGATGATGCAATATAAATAAATACCGAAAGGGGCGCCAAGGTTTGGGGCCAATACTCTCTGGGATGGAATTCTGCCACTTATTGTCACGTGTCGTCTCTCTCTTTCAGTTCAGTTGTTATTGAAGTGCTAAAAGTCTTTTCACTCTGTTCTTTTCTTTTGGCACCCCACATGGTGCCCGTCTTGTGATAGTGGTATCAGAGCATCAGGCGTGTGCTTTTCTGAAAGCATAGCGGTCCTACTAAAGAGCAGACAGAGCAATCGGATGCTTCCAAAAGTCTACTGGAAGTTTATTTGAAGGATCTTTGGGCTCTGACCCCGGACTATTAGCCACTCCCACCCTTCATACATCGCGCGTCGGGGGCGCTCCCGTCTTCACTGCTCATGTCGTATAGGGCATAATCCATAAAGATTACTTACAAGAGAAGGATCCAATATTTGTTTCGAGCTATTGTTTTTCTCATAGGCATTTTCATGAAGTGGTGGAAGTCTATAGCTACGAAGCTGCACAATCCAAGGACTTGGCAAGCTTTCAAGAATTTTTTGTTTGCCCCAAGTTATATGGTTTCAGACATCTTCCTTCGAAGTGCAACTTCTGGCACAGAGGGGTATCCTGAAATGCTTTCCATGGAAACCCTAGCAAAGAGGGGTCTTGTGATAGTGGTATCAGAGCATCAGGCGTGTGCTTTTCTGAAAGCATACCGGTCCTACCAAAGAGCAGACAGAGCAAACCAGCGCTTCCAAAAGTCTACTGGAATTTTATTTGAAGGATCTTCGGGCTCCGACCTCGGACTATTAGCCACTTCCACCCTTCATACATTGCGCATCGGGCGTGCGCTCGTCTTCACCGCTCATGTCGTACAGGGCATAATCCATAAAGATCACTTACAAGATAAGGATCCAAGATTTGTTTCAAGGAGTTTTTTTTCTCAAAGACATTGTCATGCAGTGGTGGAAGTCTATAGCTACCAAGCCGTACACTCCAAGGACTTAGCAAGCTTTCAAGGATTTTTTGTTTGCCCGAATTGATATGGTTTCATACATCTTCCTTCGAAGTGCAGCTTCTGGCAGAGAGGGGTATCTTTAAATGCTTTCCATGGAAAGTTGAAACCCTAGTAGATTATCACTTGAAATTTCTTGACATCTCTCAATAGATGTCTCTTCACGAGCTGATGACCTTGGAGGTCCGGTGTGATTTGGACTACCATCGCCGCTAGAGAAACACTGTTTGTCCAAGAGCTGATGGACCATATTGTAGTCATCTACAATCTTATGGAAGGAACCTAATCCTAATTTTTGGTGCAGGTTTCAGGATGGAAAGTCAGTCGACTTTTCGAGCTCGACTGATGTCTAGATTTCTTTTCAACTTTTACTTCTGTTTGAGAACTTTTTTGGTGATCCTGTTTGAAATGGATGGTATCTGTTTTGAACCTGTCTTGGTGCCGCTGTCTTGGTGCCGATTTGAATTGTTTGACTCTGGTTTTAATATTGGTTTCAATTATTGGTGATTTTACTCCCGGGTGGAGTAGTGAAAAATGTTGTTTTGGTATTGTTTGAACCTCGGAACGACACAGATGGGATGTCTGGGGAGCGTTTCATTGTATGCTAGAAAACCTCTGAATGACGTACATGGGATGTCTGGGGATCGTTTGGTTGTATGCTTGAAAAAAATATTGTTGTTGTGACTCTCGGCCTGGACCTAGATGGTTATGCGGGAGGAGTATTAAGAAATTTGAGCAGTCCTTACTCTCAGCACCTCCAAACGATGCAGGCTGCAGTCTAGGGGGCGTTTGGTTGTAAAAGGCCTCTATATCTCATGGCCCACACCTTTTTAGGTTATTTTGCGGGAGGAGTGACGAGGGAGTCATTGAACAGCTCATCGCACGGACCAGGATGGTTATTTGTGAGGGGAGTGTTCATAAGTGACTTTATGTTTATATGTCTTGCAACATGCATATGTGAGCATTTGTGTTGCATTGTGATGTGCCAACCACTGAATATCCGTAATTGGATGAGATTGCCTGGGTATGTAATTTTAGTGCATCAAGACACCCGTGGAAGATCAGTGCTGTCTGGGTGTGATGGCTAATTTTACTATGCCAGAATATCAAGAGTTTCGATCTGGACGAAAGGAGAAGCCAACTCCTTAATCAAAAGAGTTGAAAATAGAATCCAACCCCTTAACAAAAAAAAACAGCAACCTGATTGTCCCTCAGAATGACCCTCGAAAATTTTTGAGCTAATTTGAATTGTTTTGCAGATATGATGTAATCACGGACGATTACTTTCTTTCAAGAAGGAGGGATCACAAATTGCTAACGTGTCAAGTCATTGAAGAGCAGAGCCAACCTTCAGATCACGGCCGAGGGACCTAAAACCCAAGCAACAGCAGAAGAAGAAGTCCTATAACTTATGGGGTAGTAGATGACGTGGCAACCATACGAACTCTCCGGATTTTCTGTTGATTGATGACGTAGAAGATTGTACGGATTTCCACGTTTTGCGTTGACTGCTGACGTGGAAGTTGTACGGGTTTCCATGATTTATGCTGGCAGCTTTTGGGCATTGCTTTTGGACCAGATGCTTTTGAGTTTGGAGGCTTTTCATGTAAACTGCTTTTGGGGCCTAGGGCCTTTAAATATGAGGCCATGGTCTCATTCTCTAGTACGCTTCTGGACAAAGGTGCACAGGATGGAGTACCAGCTTGTACTTTGATAATGCACTATAAAGAAATACCGAAAGGGGCGCCAAGGTTTGGGCCAATACTCTCTAGAGTGGAATTCCGTCGCTCCGTGTCGCGTGTCGTCGCTCTTTGTCTTTCAATTCAATTGTTATTGAAGTGCTAAAAATATGTCAGTCTGTTCTTTTCTTTTGGCACGTGGTGCCCCTCTTGTGACAGACACATCATGCTATAGCTGAGATAATGTGTCGTGCCCTCTATAGTGGGTGCTCCTCAGTGCAATGTGCGTGATATCTCACTCCATAGAATGAAAACATAGAAGATAGAGAACAACAGAGCAAGAACAATAGAGCAACAATAGTACGACTTAGCATATCATGAACAACACGAACATCGACAAACTCAAAGAAACTGATATAGACTCTGGTATGGCAGCACACTCAGTTGTAGCCCAGATCTCATAGGTACAGTGGGGGTGCCGAGGCTCAACTGTGCAGGGATGGTGCAGTCGTCCTGTGTACAACTCTAATGAGAGACTCTAGATGACTGACCATACAAAAGTAGATGATGCATAAAATAAAACCCAAACAACTACGGATATATACAACCATAAAGAGCCACCAACGGCTCACCAATATCTAATCCAGCTAAGCCTATCTTTGAACTCTGGTGGTGGTGCACTAGCCACGGTGTTGACTGGACCACCATCTGTATCCCTACCACGTGTCATAGACCCGGCAAGAGAGTCCACCCAGCATGGAGCCTGACCAACTGTGACAAACTACCTGTTCGTGCCAATGACACTGTAGCCCTGCTATAGGTTTTTTTGCCCGCCACAAAACCACTCACCGTCTCGGTGAGAGAAACAACTGAAACTGCTAAAAGATTGTAAGACTGCAAAATAAACCACTATTGCTCTACACTGCCATGGTGAAAAAGTTGTCACCCAAGAGAAAGATTAGTCGCCACACCACCCGAAGCATCAGTCTCTGGAGGTGGAGCCATCAAATCAATGGTGGAAACCTGGTATTGGTGGGCTATGTTGTCCATAACTAGGCCGCGTGGGAAGGGGATAGCCACCTGCTATACAGGACAGAGGGTAGCACATGTCTTGTAGTGTACTGAGAATGTCAAGTAACATAGCCATGGCGGTGTGCACGAGCAGCACCATCGTAGCAAGGAACGTTCTGCATCTTACGCAATGGCGACAATTGAAACCCCTGAGGATTCTGTTGATTGTAGTGCTGAATTGGAGGCTATGTGTACAGTCCCATAAATTGTTGAGAAGGACTTGTTGTTGCATTCTGCATTGGTGTACCAGATCTAGTCTATTCATACCCCATGCCCATCATCGTAGGCTAGGTAGTCCTATTTTCATCTAGAAGCATTTCTCTAAATCCTTGTACCTGAGCTTTAAGGTCATTAATCAATTGGGACTTTAACTTCAAGGCTTGCTGTGGTGCGAACATAGTAGCATCCCGATCGGTGATGTCTCTCTTAGTGACTCACAGAAATCTCTCCATAGTGGCGTACGTAGCGAAGTGACGTTGGTGTGTATCCGCTAACTGCTCTGTTCCTAACTCTATGGTGGAGATAGCATTCCTGGAGTCCTATAATATCTTCTCAGAAATCTCAAACAGAGAAGTAGAATCCACCACCGTTGAAGACGCAACAGGTGCATGAGGTGCTGGAGCATGAGATGCTAGAGGACGTGCAGGTGGCACTGCTGGTGGTGGGCTGGGATTAGGTATGGGTGAAGTGGTTACAACTGGTGTAGTGGGTACATCCGGGAGGGTTAGTGCTGATGGGGTGGGAGATATATTTACTAGGGGAGGGGTGAAAATGGGAGAAGAAGAAAGAGGCAAGAGCCTGCAACCATTGCGCATACTGGTTCTTCATGCTATCGAAAGACACCCTCTGAAGAGAAATTGTGGACCCTGACTCAAGAGCCAAGATATGTCCTTTGCGACCTAACGCATATGCAACAAGGTTAGCTTTTCCAGGCACATACTCAATCAAACCTCCAAATTGCTCAAAAAATTGTGACCACCGTGCTTGGCGATCACTCCAATGTGCACTAGGCATAGACTGGAGCCACTTGAGGGCTTGGTGATCTGTGCGAATTGTAAACTCTCTACCATAAAGAAAATGCTTACAATGCTTAAGAGAGTGAATGGCATACAAAAGTTCTTTATTATAAACTGAATAATTCCTTTCTACACTATTGAGCTTCCGACTAAGGAAAGCTACGAACGACCATGCTGTTGAAGCACAACGCCTATGGCGACATTGCTCGCATCCGTCCATACCTCAAAGGGGTCATCCCAAGAGGCAAGGATAAGACACGGTGCTTCTGTCTCACCGCAACCTTGAGAGCTGCAAAAGGTTCAATGGCTACCTCTGGCAAAGGTACGCGCTAACGGCGAGTCTTTACCCCTTTCAAAACATCAGTCATCGGTGCGGCAATGCGGCAATACCTATCAATCCAAAAGGCATAACCACATACTCCCATTTCCCTCTCTTTGTGCGAAAAGCGGTCTTGAAGATGTTGCCTTTGAATACCCTTACCTAATGGTATCCACTTTTGAGATCGACCTTGCTGAAGACCTATGCCCCATTGAGCCTATCAAGGATATAGTCAATGCAAGGCATCGGAAACTTGTTCTTGACGGTCATCTTGTTCAATGCCCTGTAATCAACACACAAACGAGACGAACAAATAAGAGCAGCAAAAGGATTTACACTAGGACGTATGAATCCTATAGCCACCAACTCCGTGAGTTTCCGCTCTAGCTCTTCTTCCTGTATCTTGTTCAAATGGTAGGGAGCCTTACTGACTGGCTGTGCCCCCTCCATAAGCTCGATGCAATGGTCCTCCGGTCGCTCGGGTGGGAGACAGGGTGGAAGATCTTCCTGCAAAAAGAGATGCTTAAACTTGGTAAACAAAGTTGAATACCTGTCTGAAGCCTGAATGCTCTAGGTAACTGGAGAGGCATATATGAATGCCGCTTGTGCTCCTCGTCATAAGTTATGCTTTACCTGCACATGACAAATGAGAATCAAAGAATGCAGACCCTCAGCACGAATGATCATAGGAGAGTCGCCTTTGGCATTCAATGTGAGAGTGTTGGCCTCCCAATCAATGAGAGGGTTATGCTCATGAAACCATCTAATGCCTAAAATCATATCACATCCTGAGAGAGGAGACACGAGAAACTTCCTACGGAAAGCAGCTGTTGAACTATAAACAACACATCAAGGCACTCTTGCGTGATGAGAGAGTCCAGCCCAGGAGCGAAGCCAGCCACCTCGAGAGGAGATGTCGGACTAACCTCTAGGCGGACTCTCTCTACAAGAGAGGCACCTATCGCATCATGCATACTGCCTGGATCAAACAATATGACAAAACGCTGACCCTTTACATGACTATAACTTCATGAGAGACTCATCAATGTGTGTGTCGGAGACATGAGAAGATTCAGTGTGGTTCATTATAGTGCGTGTGGTTGTTGCGGGTGCCTTAGGTTCTTTAGGTGCGGCTGTCTTAGGACAAGCCGCTTTATTGTGACCCTTGACATGACATTGGTAACAACGACCTTCCTTAGCATAAATGACTTGTTCTTCTGCCGTTATGTATCCTCCTACAATTCCTTTTGCGACTTTTTCATCAAGGGTGAGCTTAGGTTTAGCAGGTGTTTTAGCTTTACCCTTAGATTCATTGTTAGAGTTATTTTCTGAAGAATCACAGGAAGATGGGTTCGAAGAGTTACCATTCTTACCGTTCTTACCATTCCTTGTGAAGTCTTGTTCTCCTTAGGCTTGCCTTTATTGTGCTTTATCTCTTGCGCAAGAGCAATTGCTACCACCTTGCTGAGATCGATGGGATCAAGTACTTCAACATCAAACTTGATATACTCGTCCAATCCATAAAGAAATGCCTCCTTGTGCTCCACATCCGATTTGCGTAATTGGGTGCCGAGCTGCAAAACACGATTAGAGAAAGACATGACTGGCATACCATTTTGCTTGAAAGCGCGCTAATCGTCCTTCAATCGTGCTAGGTAATGTGGTGGCATGAACTGCGCCTTGAGCTTGTCAGCTTGGAAGTCGGCCCAATTGAAGGAAAGGGGCGCATCTTCCTCGGCTTCCTCTCGGTGCACGGCCAATTGTGCCACTTGCCATGCGTGGTACCAATTAATGGCATCACCGGCAAGGTACATGGCTGCCGTCAAAACCTTACTATTTCCTTCTGTACTTCACGCTCGGCCTCCAAGACCGCTCATCTTGCTTGGGCCGCTTGCTCACGCTCAATAGTAGCCTTTCTTTCTTCAGCCGCTTCCTTTCTTGCGTCGACCACCAAGCGCGTTTGCACAAGCTCACGCTCAATAGTAGCCTTTCTTTCTTCGGCCACCAAGCGAGCTTGCTCCAAGTCGGCCTTTCTGTCTTCCTCCACCAAGCGATCTTGCTCCAAGTCGGCCTTTCTTGCTGCTTTTCTTTCTTTCCGTTCCTCGGCCGCCAACCGCGCTTGTTCACGCTTGCGATCCTATCTTTCTTGGCATTCACGCTCCACGGCAATGCGACTCGCCTCTTGTTGTGCCATCATGTCCATCATCGATTTGATCAAACCCTCCATAAGATTTGGTGCAATCCGTGGTGTAGTGGGGAAGGGGGAGGGTCAGAAAAACCTCCTTGTAGGGGAAATTCTTCTTCGCTACTTTCATGCCCATCACTCTCATGCAAAGTGTCCATTCCGCTTCGGGTGATGACCATACACTCAAGTCATGGGTTCTTACGTTCACGAGGAACTTCACTTCTTGTGGTTATGGAGTCTTGAGGTTCTTGAGGTTCTTGAGTTCTTCTTTAGTGCGCAATCTTTGTTAGAGAAGAATCTTCTCTTACCCGAGCTATGCTCTTCCCTGCAGGCCCCCCCCTTGGCGGCCTTGCACTCGCCACTCACACCAAGGTTTCTTTTTCCCACCTCACATTGATTGGCTGGCGGCTAAGTGCACGATCCACTCACAATGAGTGAGAAGAGAGCAAGGGGAGGCTGGACAAGCCCTTCTTTCTTGGGTTTCTTGTCACTCTTCAAAAACACAATGAGGAATCGACACGCCCAAGAGGACTTGGGTTACGTGCGACCGCAAAGCAAAAGAAATTTATGTGGTTCTTTCCTTGAGTGATACAAAACACTACCAAAGCTCTGATACCAATGTAAGGTGCAACGGAAATGAATGTTGTTCTTTCTCAAGATGAATGCTCCGATTGTGCTCAAGGTCCCTTTTACTTACGAAAGGGAGAGCCTTCCGTTCCTTTAATGAGAGAGTGCGAATGATCACAAACAAAGTGGAATACATTGTGCATGAAGGTGTTGAGACTGAGAGATAGAGAGAGAAGAATACGACACCAAACAAGTTGTCAAACCCTCCTTCGAAGGCCCTTCTCTCGAGGCGAGAGAAGTCTGCTTACGGAAGGGAGAGCCTTTCGTTCCTCTAATGAGAGAGTGCGAATGATCACAAACAAAGTGGAATACATTGTGCATGAAGGTGTTGAGACTGAGAGATAGAGAGAGAAGAATAAGACACCAAACAAGTTGTCAAACCCTCCTCCGAAGGCCCTTCTCTTGAGGTGAGAGAAGTCTATGCTATTGATTGTAAAAAATTGGTACAAGATGCTGATACAAGTCGAGAGGCTATGATGCAATGTGGATCTAGGTTTGGAGACGACGGTGACGACGAGAGCGGTGATGTCATATGGCTGAAAATGCTCCTTTTGGGTTGTTCCTTCTCTGTTGAATTCACCGAGTCTATCTGTTGAATGTACTGCTGAAAACGCTGAATTTACTGGTGCAAAAACGCTGACTCTGCTGCATGGAAAAACGCTGGTATGCTAGCTATAAATCGCTTATATGCTGGCTATGAAAACACTGATATACCAGGTTAAAACACTGAGGTTAATGGGCTGAAATCGTTGGCTCTTTAAGGCTGAAAACGTTGTGTAGTCAAGGCTGAAAACACTAGGGGTTCTTGGGGGTTCTTGCTTGAGAAGCTATCCAGAGGGCTTGCTGCAAACGGGTGCCTCTGTTCTCCTTGCTTTTCTGCAGAAAACCTAGCGCTATCTTTTGCTTATATATTATCTTAGTCAAGTTGCCCTACCAAATTCCCAACAAAAGTCACTTAAAAATAATAAGTGAAAAAAGGCTAAAATAGGGAAAATAGGTTCTGTGCACTAGAAAATGCTCCTGATGGATTTTGATGGTAATGTTGATGATCATGTTGCATGCATAAGTGCCTGGGCATGCACGGTCTATGAACAGACTCACAAAAGTGCCAGAACACTTCCTAAACTAGACTGACTGGACTCACTGAACCTTGTCATGAAGTAGCTTGTCCACGTACACATAGGGTTAGATGTGTCACGTGACAAATATCCCCGAGCCATAAAAGATGGTGCCATTCCCATGCATTAAGAGGCAAGAGTTTGGATTTTCAAAAATTAACCTTAAGGCCAGCTGCACGCCCAAATGTATCCAGTGCTTGCATGATCACTCGCATGTCATCTTGATGATTGTGGGACATGAATTACGAATCATCAGCATTAGCCTACCTAGTAAAGTCATTTGCAGAGGGTAGTTGCAATCCGCGAAGATGACCAAGTGAAACGAAATGATCCAAATACATCAACAAGGGGTGAGTGGCAATGGCATACAGTAAGGCACTAAGGGGGCAACCTTGGCGGACAAAACACCCAAGTGGCCAAGGGTTAGTCCACTCCCCATCAAGAAGGCCAGAAGACATACTATGGGCATATAAGAAATAGATAGCATTGGTTAACTTAGGACCAAATCCAAGGGCCCGCATTGTGTCAGCGATAAAATCCCAAAGGCCTTCTCAAGTCGACTTGCATCATGAGTACATCTTGTTGGGTGTATTTAGCATATTCCATGCCAATCAAAACATTAGCCAATTTGTCCGTAATCTGACGAGGGGGGATGAAACCATAATGAGCCGGATGAATTCCTGCAAGAAGAGACTCCTTGATGCGACACTAATCATCTTTGCCAACATCTTGTATACAACCAGCATAAGAGTGATCGATCATCAATGAGAGAACTACTCACAAAGTGCCTGCTTGGGTAATAATTTCAGCAATCCTTCTTTCCAGGATATTGGCAGATTCTGCTTACTTCACGCAGCATTCATAATGTAGAGCAAAGGCTCTTTCAAGGGCTCCCAAAAGGAGATGAAAATTCTAATGTGAGCCCGTCCCAACCAAGGGAATGCCATCGACCGAGAGCAAGTAAGGCAGAATGTAATTCATGCTCAGTAAAGTCAACTTCCATGGCTTGAGCAGTAGGGGACAAGAGAATCGAATGCACCGTAGATAACAAATGCTGTCATGCGTGATGAGTTTCAGCAGAAGCTGGAGGTGGAGTAGCAAATACATTCCCAACGTGTGAAACCATGGCATGGGCAAGGTCATGTTTAGAGGTTTTCCAAGAGCCCAAGCGAAGCATAGCCCTCTTGATGGTTTGAGATGCCCCGGAATGATGCAAGTGCTTAAAAAACTGTTTTGAGGCGTAGCCCTTATCCACAAAGGCTCAATGTCGAACTTGAGTTTGCCATTTATCTAGTTTACATTTATCATTATGTTGCAGACGTACTCAGGCTTGACATAATGTTGTCAGCTCACCTTCAGTCAATGAGCACACATCAACCAAAAGTTGGATAAAGGCAAAGTCAAATATGTTGGCTCCCCAATCACTCCGAAAAAGGGAAAGGCTACAGCTATATAGGAGACCAGGACTAATGGAAAGCTCGTGGATTCGCATGAAGGATCTCCTTGGGAGACCCCCAAGAAGACCGTTAAAGTACGATTGCCACTTTCCTCTCGCAATTATGTACCCCCTTGGACTCAGCGGGGATTAGGTGGGCCCCACTTTTAGCGCCAGCGTGCAATCGAGCTTCAGCAATGCCTTGTGGGCACAGAGATTGATCTTTTTATGTTGTAGGAGCATCATCTTTGTGAGAGCCACATTAGACAATGTGGTTAGCTTTTGCGTGGGCGATATGAGACATTTTGGTCAACTGCATCTAAACCTGGTGGTATCCAGGGAGAGAGGGGTATGTATGACTATTGCGGACTCTTGGCAGCAGGCCATTGTGGGCAGAGGTATTATTGTTCCTGGCAAGGCTCAATGGATTACTATGCAACTTCAAGGCTGCCCCTTGGGCCTCTTGAACATCTATGCACCCAATGTGGCAAGTGCGCATGAAGAGTTTTGGTCTCACATTGTACAGTCTCTGCCGCATGCAGAGCAATGGTGCATTGGGGGTGACATCAACATGCTGGAGGACCCCTCTGCCAGGATTGGAGGCAGCCATGCTACTATGCACGGAGCTGATTTGGCATCTTGGGAGAGGCTATGTATGACTTTGAGGGTTTCAGATGTTTGGCAGCACTCTGGCTTTGTGAGCCCCCAGACAGCTCAGCCTTCTCTCACTCGGACTGCAGAGTGGGAGGAGTGAATCTATCTCGGATAGATCGCTTCTACACTAGTGACCACATCTGTGACTTGGGTGGGTTAGTTTGCATTTTGGCTAGGACATCTTTTTCGGACCATGCACTAGTGATCCTCACTATGATAGATAGATAGAGGAGGGGGAGCACAATGCTACGCATCCCGGAGAGGATCTTGTTGGACTCAGAGATCATAGAGCGAGTGGTGGCTCTTTGGACAGAGGGCTTGAACACGCAGGACTCTCCTCCTAACAAAGTGGCCTCTGGACATGCTGAGCTTAGTCATTTCTTTCTCCAGGAGTTTACAGCCCGCCGCCTGGCTGCAGTGAGGGAGGAGGAGCAGCGTCTCCAACGGGGCAGATGGATGCTATAGTTTACGTTTCAGACAGACACAAATACAACATCAATGGGAAATTGTCCCTTTCCGGATTTTGCTAGATTTTCTATACGATATCCACAATCTTTTTCAATCTCTAATTCAATAGTTAGAGATATTAGTTGGGTAATGGTAGCTATTTATTGCGAATTGTCAATTGCTTCGACGCCAGGTGGTAATGATGGATCGCCCGAAGTTACTTCTTAAGGAACCTGTTACAGATGAAAACGCCTCTTAAATATCTCCTTTTGAATTGCCCCTAAGCACAATCTCTTTCGGATTAACTAAAGAATCATGTATTGTCTCTTGAAGACCCGTTATTGTGGAATACTCGTGCACGACTCCACAAAATCTTGCATGTGTTATGCTTGTCCCTTCAATCTCTTGTGACAAAGCTCTACGCATGGAAATTCCTACAATATTGGCTTGACCCCTTTTAAAGGGAGATACAAGGGGGCGTTGCTTCCCTGCAGAGGATGCAGGAGCAGCAGCCAGACAATCCTTGGTTGGAGAAGCACCTGCAGCAGGCTCGCCAGGAGCTTGCCAGCATAGAGAAGAGGCGTCATGAGGTTGCTTTCCATCGACAGGTATCTTAGTGGACCTAGGTGGAGTGACTAGGGCGTTCTTTGAGGCAGTGGGACCACGTCATGCACACACCAGTGTCAGCTAGTTGAGGAGATCTGATGGGTCAGTTGCTTCAGAGCCAGAGGATATGCATGTAGTTGCTACTGACTTTTACCGTGACCTGCCTCAATTAGAGCGTTAGGATGGATGTAGAGAGCAGTTTTGGGCACAAATGTCTTATCTTGTGACTGAGGAGATGCGCCAGAGGCTTGAGCTGGCTCTTCAGCTAGAGGCTCTGGCTCTTCAACTAGAGGCTTGAGATGTCAGCAAAGCCTCAATCAGAGCGTTACGATGGATGCAGAGAGTAGGTTTGGGCACAGATGCCTTATCTTGTGCCTGAGGAGATGCGCCGTAGGCTTGAGCTGGCTCTTCAGCTAGAGGAGCTCCATGCGACTCTCAGAGCACTTCCCCGAGGTGGTTGTCTCGGTGAGGATAGTTTGACTCTAGTTTTTTCTTGGAGTACTGGGACTTCCTTGGCTCAAACCTTTGCAACGCTTTTCAATACATCTTGCACACAGGAGAGATGCCTTGAGAACATGAGTGAGGGCTTCATCGACCTTATTCCCAAGGAGGGTGGACCATTGGATGAGATTCGGCAGTGGCGCCCATCACCATCCTGAACTCAGCCTACAAAATTCTAGCCAAGGCTCTGAGTTTGAGGATTCGGCCACTTCTAAAGAGCATTATACATGGGACCCAGATAGTGATAGGCCGTTTTTCGGCTCTCTGTAATTTCCATAGTGAGTTACCTCACCCTATCAAATCACTCAAACACTGTGGTTACCCTCACCCTTTCACTGTATATAGGTGTGTGTGAGTTAGAGGACTTTTCCCATATCTCCTTAAAAACCCTTAATTAGCTAGTCACTGGGCTAGTTGAGCCAAAAAAAATAAAAATAATAAAAAAATATAAGTATATTATGGTCCTTTTGTGTGTAAATTTTTCATTGTATATAGGGCCTAAATAAAAGGATTTTTCATAATTATTTTGGTATTTATTTAAATATTTCTACCTATGGTGTGTTATTTATGCTATGTACGTTGACTCACCATTACCATATTTTTTCTTACCATTTTGCATACTCTTTATTCTATATAAAAATAATTTCATGCAAACTTCTCTTATTTTGGTGTAACTCCATCCCAACAAAAATCCAAAAAAACTAGTTCTATTTATGTGTATATTTTTTCACTATTGTGATTTTTTCCTTCTTACATCTATTCTCTATTACTCTCATAAATTAGACCACCAAAAATATCATTTTTTTATGGTAGACTTATAATGAGAGAGATTTATTTTGACCCCTTTATATTTTTCCACCTATATTATTTTATTTGACATGTACATATTTTTTTTAGACCCCTCAATTTTTGATTTTCTTAGTTGTACTATTCACTTATATCATGATCTCAACAATATCTCCAATTATAAACCTACCAAATAAGGTCAAGGGTATGTGGCATGCATACATGCACCATGGGGGGCTCACTCTTTGAGGTATTCAAAAGAATCATCCAAAAAAGGACCTCACAAGGACTTTGTGCAGTGGAAAAAAACAGTCGGTTTTGCTGAATTTTTAAAGATCACATGCTCCCCTAATTTGAAAAGGTGATACAGACAAAAGTTGTAGCTCGTGGGCTGAACTTTTACCTTAATTTTTTTCATATTTTTTTGAGCTACGAGCTGTGAGCTATGATTTTATTGGTGGACCCCACTTTGCCCATGCTATGCAGCCACACTCCCTCTTCCACTTTATCATTTTTCTCTTTCACGCACACTTCTCCACTCATCATCCCCACCTCTCTCACCACTCCTCTCTGCACCCTACTCACCTTCTTCTCAACCTTGAAGAATAAGAGAAACCATGGTGAACTCATGTCTCCTACACACACTTCCATTCCAAAATTGACCACCTAGTCTCATTTTTCCTCATCCATATTACCCATATCTATCAAAAAACCACAAAATTCAGCCTCTTTTCTTGAAAGACAGCATCATGGTGATTGATTACTCATGTTCACTTACCTTGGCTCCCAAGGAAGGTCAAGAGTGGAGAAAAAATGTTCGGTCATAGGTAGTGGGCCGTCAACAAGCGTCAAAATTGACCCTACTCAAGACACTTGGAGCATCAACATTGTAAGAAATCCATATTTTCTTACCTTAAGAGTTTTTTCTTCCTTATTTGTATCCTACATGGATACTCCCATTGTAAATATCCAATTCCATTTGTAAATCAATAAAAATACTAACTCTACTAATTTACTAACACTAACCTACTATGAAAAGTCCTATCACCTCCACTTCTCTCCTCTCTCTCTTCTTCATCTATCCACACCAACTCTTGATAATTCCAAGCAAAAGAAATTAGATAAGTGCTGAAAATCTAACCCAACCATGGTTAGAGGAGTAACCCTAGCCCTCAAAATTGTTATAAAAGGAGGGTATAGCTAGCACAAAAGGGGGAGCCATAAGCAAGAGCACTATGCTATAGCTTGAGAAGCCAAGCTCAACCTCTCTAGAAGGAGCTCTTGAGTGGAAGCTCATTGTCTTATGCATATGCATGTATTGTATTAGGGGTGATTATCAAGGGAACTCTATGCCATTGTAAGAGAGAGTGACCATTCAATTGAGAGTGGGAAATCTATCATTTCTCCTACTAATGTAAGCCCAACATTTGCTGAATCAAGGAGGGTGCAATTGGAGTAAGCTTGGATACTTTGTATCTCTTCCAACGTGAAGTAATGGATAACAATGATGTGTAAGTGTCTTGGTGTTTTTTTTAAGTTCTTGATAGCTTGTCTCTGGGTGTTGTCATCAATATAGCCATAAATCCCACATACTGTAATAGGGTGAGAGGGTGGATAGGACTCCCCTGGCCTTAAGACACTGATTGGGGTGGCTTTTCTTGTGATGTGTTGTGGTGTAATTTACTCAATCTATGTTGAATAAATACTAATCTCACTTTCATTGGTCATGAAAGATTTGTAAGAAGGTATTAGTGCAACAAGCACCCCCTCCCCCTTCCCTCTTTTTCTTACATATATAATTGTGTTTTCTTGATCACTGTCAAACATTTCAAAGCAGCCCGAGCACTATCTCTCTCTCTCTCTCTCTCTCTCTCTCTCTCTCTCTCTCTCTCTTTACGCGTCCTAGTTCACATCCAAAACTAGGTGGTGCCCCAAATTTGTGTAGGGTTAGGTTGCGGGTTTGTGTGTGTGTTTATTGTTTTTTCCAACGCCAACCCAATTGAGCAGTACAGGAGCCTAGAAGGGTGCTTAGAGGCCACTCTTCTTGTTGCCCGCCCCGGACCGCCTCAAATTGGTGCCCCCACGGAGGACAGCTTGTGTATTTTTGTGTAGGATCAACCTTTTAGCATAGTCAAGAAGTTTGCATGAATCACGAGAATTTGTATGATCCCTTCATTCCCATTTCAAGGCAAAAGGTACACATAATTGTTAGTACTAAGTTGCAATTTCAACGTGTAATTCATAGAATTTTAGGTCCTCTTAGGTTGGCAGAGATAAACGCATCAGTAACTACTTTTATTTTGCCTCTCATTAGGTACGACCTTAGTTTGGACGTCTATATTTTTATTTTGTTTTAAGGATTAGGTCATGCATAGACCATGGATAATGGCGCAGGAATAGAGGTTTTCCCCTTTCATTTCACTCCACACATTAGAGTAAACATTGCAATTAGTAGAAAAATCCATTTTCAACAACGTATGGTATTCATGTTTGGTGCCCAAAGAGTAGGAGAAATTCTCGCGTCACCAAACCCTGTCATTCTACCTCTTATTGATTATCATAGGTCATTTGATGTGAATTTTTTTATTTTGTTGTAGAATAGATTGCAATTTAGAAAATATTATTGTGTAAATCTTTTAAAGAAAGAAAAAACAAAAACGTGTCACTTTGAAATCAATTCAATGGAGAGCCAACGCCAAATGTCTGGATATCCTCTTTTCTTTGGAGAGCCTGGAGAGGATGCAGAATTATTTTTAGCAAATTTCAAGATGTCTTGCCGTATCAAGAGGATAGTAACTGATCAAGAACGTGTAGAAATGTTTGAGGTGGTCCTTAGGAAAGATGCTAGCACTTGGTTTGATTCTTTGCCTGAGGAAGTTAAGGGGAATTACACAGAAGTTTTGAATCATTTCAAGAAATACTTCTTTGATCCCCAAAACACTCAAAAACTATGGCAAGACATTGTTTCTCATCAGCAAAAAGACTTAGATGACTACTACTTGTACAAGCAAGAGTTTCTACGTCTTTGGGCTCTATGGATACGAAATGTTGCTAACTCTCGTGATGGTGCAGAATTTCTAAAGAAGGAGAGGTTCATAGCTGGACTCTTTCCTGACCTTAAGGTAAAAGTTGAGGTGGGTGCACCTGCTACCTTTGATGCAGCTGAAACTAGGGCTGCTGAGAAATATAGGAAACTCAAGTGCTTAAGGGGGGAGGTTCCAATAGAAGGTCTTAGACCCAAAGGTAAGTCACAAGCATCAACATCTAAGGAGCTTCTAGAGGTAACGGCGGAAGTGATTGAGAAGTTAAATGAATCTTTAAGCAGCCTGTCAATTCACCTTGCACAAGATGTAGGTCCAAAGGGACAAGCAAAGAAGTCTAAAGAGCAAGATCCACGACCTAGGAGAGTCTTGCAATGTTGGAATTGCGGTGAGTCTGGACATGGGATGTATAATTGTCCTTGGCCCCGTGGGGAGCCAGGGAGACCTAACTTGAATTACCCAGTGATGAATGCAGGTGAAGGAACTAGTCAGCAACCACGACTTCTACAAAGGCCAAATGGAGCAAGACCACCTCCACAAGGAGTGGAAGGAGTTCCACCTTTGCAAGATCCAAATGTGCATGTGGTAGAGGTGACAAACTCAAATGAGGTTGACATGGAAGCAAATGGCATTAAGTGTGGCCGAGGAAAGGGTAAAGAGAAATAAGGTGTCACATCACAGAGCAACCATGGACGAGGCAAGAAGGCAAAGGAGACCAAGGAAGCTAAGAGGACTCGACGTCGTATCAATCTCCAAGACTTCCCTCTTGGACATGGTATGGATCCATACAACCTGTTGGAAGACATGCGAGGTAAGGGTCCTGATATTTCATGGCCTCAATTCCTTGCATTATGTCCACAAGTTAGAAGGGATTTAACAAAGGCAGTTAGCACTAGGAGAAAGGTAAAAGAGAGTGTGTCTGTTGTAAAAATTGCACATGTTGAAATGAATGAGAATATTACACCTGTGCTAGATTGTTACATCAAAGGAAGATTGGTTAGGAAAGGTCTAGTGGATGGGGTGCACAAATTTGCATCATGACAGAGAGACTCATGCAAAAACAGGCATGCACATCCATGAGACACCTGAAATTGAAGTCAAGATGGCAAACAATAGCAAAGCTAGGTGTGTAGGCATTTGTAAAAATGTTTTTGTAGAGGCCTTTGGCATTAAGAAGGCGGTGGATTTTTATGTTATGTCTACCAAAGGAAATGGTTACCCATTTATCCTAGGGAGACCATGGCTAATGAGAATGCGAGCTTTGCAGGATTGGGAGAGTGGAAAGCTAATTTGCAGGAATGACAATCATAAGAAGGTTGTCTCTGACATGAAGGAGCAACGCCAAGAGGAGCTCCATGAAGAATCATCTCAAAGTGAGACGGAGGAGGGCTGGACCGATAGCACTTCAAAAGGAGAAAGTAGCGGCAGCATTACTGAAGAGGAGTCTTCCATCGACGTCATGGGGGTAATGTTTAATCCAAACAACCAAGAGACCTCTTGCCCAGGTTTGGAAGAGGTAGGTTCCCAAGAGAACCAAAATGTGCAAGATGAAGGAATGTTAGAAGGTATGTTGTCTACAACACTTACAAAGGACGAAAGAGAGGAGTTCAAATGTGTGCTAAGGAAATTTCCTAGGCTTTTTGCTAAAGACTACACCGATGTGCGTGGAGTAGATGCTGTTCAACACAAAATTGAGTTGAAGCCAAAGGCCACACCTAAGGCTTAGAAGCTACGAAGGCTAGGAGTCATCAAGGAGCGGGCTTTACTCAAGGAGCTAAGAAAGCTTCTAACAACAGGTTTCATTTATCCAGTGGAGAATTCAGAGTGGGTATCTCCCGTTGTTGTCACTCCTAAGAAAAACGACAAGTGGAGGGTGTTAACCCTCACGGCTCACGGACACCCCATCACATACGACGGACGTGTATTATGTATTTGGTAGAGTCAGGTACGGGGCTTGTCGGTCCAATAGGGAAAGGTAGAGTGATCGTCGATGAGAGGCGCACTCCAACACGAATATTCAAGGGATTAGTTGGCTAATCATGGGCGCCCAAGTGTGAATGGGGTGAGCTCCTATAAAAGCCAACTAAACCTAATTTTTACTCATTCTCTCATTTGTGCAATTGAAGAGTGCTCTTGCTCCATCTCCATCTTCTTCTTCTTCACCTCCTTGTGTGTGTGTGTGAGAGAGAGAGAGAGAGAGAGGGAGAGTGTGTGTGCGATCGAGCATTACGAAGGCACGACAGCGGCGAAGCGGTTGAGCGCGGCACGACTGCAGCTTCTTCTTCATCGCGGCGAGGAATCCACCACGAAGGCGAGCGTAGAGCGGTGAGTGACACACCCTTTGTTTTCTTGAGCTTGCTAGTTTAGGCTTGTTGTGTGCTTGGAGCCGTTTGTGGCTCGCACACGGTGTATTGGCAAGTCCCTTGCTTCGACAGTGCGGCAAGTAGCGCACATTTTTGGCGCCGCTGCCGGGGATATGCCCTACACTAAGCTCGGTTAGCACTTTACGCTTCCTTGTGGTGCAATTTCTATCATAGGAAAGACAGGGAAGGAGTGTGTGGAGATTTCTGTTTTTTGCGTTTTCTGCATTTGCTGTCAAGTTTCAATTTCTGCATTTCTGCGTTTTTTCAATTTTCTGCAATTTCTGCATTTTCAAGTTCGGCGTTTTCAATTTCTGCAATTTTCTGCATTTCTGCGTTTTTTCAATTTTTTGCAATTTCTGCATTTTCAAGTTCGGCGTTTTCAATTTCTACAATTTTCAATTTCTGCGTTTTCAATTTCTGTAATTTTCTGCATTTCTGCGTTTTTAATTTCGGCGTTTTCAATTTCTGCAATTTTCTGCATTTCTGTGTTTTTTCAATTTTCTGCATTTCTGCATTTTCAATTTCTGCGTTTTCAATTTCTGTATTTTCTGCATTTAAAAAATATATATATATAATTGGGGAAAAAAAAATTCGGAAATTAAAAACGCGAGTGAGCGGACGGCGAAATTTTTTGAAAATAAAAAACGTGACTCTTAAAACGGACGGGTTGGTTTGTATAAAAGATAGATCGGGATCGGGATCATTTTCCCAAGCCCAAGCCCAACCCCTCAAGAGAGCATGTGGGACAAGTCCTCCACTCTCCTCCTTTCTCTTCCCACTTGCACCCTTAGACTTTCTAGTTTGGGCCTAGTTCCCTACTGGAAATTGACAATTTTAGGGATTCCGATGGCATAGAGTGACCAAACGGAGGGCTGTAAAGCACGGCACGACCCTCTGACCGATACGCTCGTTTCGAGCTATCACACGGCCCATTCCACGACACGCTCTAAAAAATCTAGCAAAAAAACAAACAAAAAACACGCTAAAAACTAGTCACAAGGCCTCCTAGAGCAGCTTTTTGACACCTTAGGGTATCAAAAGCACATGCACTTACGCTCTGGGCGGGTGCTAGAACACGAGCATATTGAGAGTGCCTCTGTTCATACGGACACCCATTACCCATCCACGATAAGCTCTAGACCCTCAGCGGGGACACAAGGTAGCACCACCCAAGACCCTAAAATAGCCGCTAGTGATTCCTCCCAAGCCCAAGCCCAAGCCCAAGCCCAAGCCCAAGCTTTCATTCTCTCATTGAGGGGTTGGGCTTGGGCTTGGGCTTGGGCTTGGGAAAATGAGAGCATGTGGGACAAGTCCTCCACTCTCCTCCTTTCTCTTCCCACTTGCACCCTTAGACTTTCTAGTTTGGGCCTAGTTCCCTACTGGAAATTGACAATTTTAGGGATTCCGAGGACATAGAGTGACCAAACGGAGGGCTGTAAAGCACGGCATGACCCTCTGACCGATACACTCGTTTCGAGCTATCACACGGCCCATTCCACGACACGCTCTAAAAAATCTAGCAAAAAAACAAACAAAAAACACGCTAAAAACTAGTCACAAGGCCTCCTAGAGCAGCTTTTTGACACCTTAGGGTATCAAAAGCACATGCACTTACGCTCTGGGCGGGTGCTAGAACACGAGCATATTGAGAGTGCCTCTGTTCATACGGACACCCATTACCCATCCACGATAAGCTCTAGACCCTCAGCGGGGACACAAGGTAGCACCACCCAAGACCCTAAAATAGCCGCTAGTGATTCCTCCTCCGACTCAGAAATCATGGAAGCATACCCTACCCAAAACACTGAGAGAGAGGGCCATGCACCTCCCGAAGCTCCACAGCCTAGTACTAGTATGTTTAGCCGTTTCATGGAAACATTAGGTAGAGCTACTCGCTCGGAACCTGATGCAAATGAAGCACACGAAGGGGGTGGGGAAGTGGACTCTCCTTTCACATCGCACGTGGACCCCACACCCCCAAAGAGTGTCCATGTGGATATCCTACCAACTTCTTACCAAGAAGGCCCTGTTGAGCTGCCTCCTTCAGAAGTTCCCTCTAGAGTACCGTTGGTGACAAGTAAAACCACGGGGAGCAACATTGCTTCTACCTCACAAGAAACCGTTAACACGTCGACTCTAGAAGGATTTTTCATTAATGATCATTGGACATACGACCTCCACACTGAAGTGTTGACGGATCTACACTCTGGCCACGCCTACCATGTAGGATGGGTAGAGATTGTACAATCCACCTCTAGTGCCACGAGCATCGAAGATCAACAGAAAATGATCTGTAATGTTATCCATGGCATTATTCAATCAGAAAGGCAAAACCGAGGGGTAAATATACTCTCAACTGGCCCCATGAGATTTTTGGATACGAGCAAGGCTCAACAGCCTACTCTATCACAAATGGAGACTCCTCTAATGAGCCCCATGGACCCATCTTACGTCATTTCACCTGGGGTCTCTATGCAATCTGAGCCTCCGAGCGAAAACTTTAGCTTCCCTAACTTGGCTCAACCCTCTATCAAGGAAAACACAGTGCTCACTCCAGGGATAAGCCTGACAGAGAATGTACCGATGACATCTACGGTTAGCGCAGTGCCACTACCTAGTGTCGTAGTACCTAATATGGGGCCTCGACCATATGTGCCTCTAGCCCCTTATGCACACATGGCCCCCACACCTCCAATTGTACCACTTGCTTATGCTCCTCGAGTGCTGCTCCCTAGCTCTTATCCGAGTGGACCTATGCCCGGTTATGTTCCATATCCTGCATCATCCACACATATGCCAAGACCGGTACCCGTTCCTCTCCCACATATGATTCCAAGAGTACCTCCATCGGCCCTGCCTCCTCACATAGGTGACTTGGCAGCATTTGCTCAAACCATAGGTCGATCTATCGCGGAAAATATGCGTCACGCATCTGATAGAGAGCCTAGAAGTAAGGCAGTACAAATTGCCAAACTCACACAAAAATTCAATGGGGACGAAGATGCTAGGAAACACATTGAAGTGTTTGAACAAGTATGTGATTCCTTAGGGGAACGCAACGAACTACATAAGTGCAATGCCTTAAGCTTGGCATTAAGTGGGAAGGCTGGAGATTGGTATAGAACCCTAAGGGTGAGAAAACAATCTACCCTACCCTTCGAAGGTTGTTTCTAAAGGAGTACATACGAGAAGGTGTGCTTTGGGGTGTAGCATCTTAGCTACAGAAGGCCGAACGTAAGGAAGGAGAGTCAGTAAGGGACTTCATTAGTCGTCTAAAGCACTTAAACTCTCGTTGCCCTGTAAATGAGCGCTTCAACAATAGCCAACTGCTTGATCGATTCATTCGAGGTTGAGGAATGAAGGAATCTATAATGGACTAGTGATTAGAGGTATCACAACCTGGGAAGATGTCACTGCCAATGCAATCCAATTAGAGGACAACTTGATGATAGCAGGCATGAGGGTGTCTACTGACACGAGATCCACTAGCTCACAAGCCATTGAGTATGAACCCATGACTGCAAAGCCCATTGCCAATGAGCCAAAGGTATTTGAGACATTCTTGACAGACCTCACCAAGGCAATCCAAGAGTCTCTTTAGGATAATCGACCCCCTCAAAATAGTCACATGTATCCAAGAAGGGAGCAACAATGGTGTTCCATTTACTTAGGTCCACATAACACTAGTGAGTGCCCTACGTTTAGAGTAAAATTTAATGGAACTTGCAACGCATGTGGTAGGTATGGTCACCAAGCTAAGGATTGTTTAATGATCAAACGTATGATGGCAAATAGACCACCTGTAGCCTGGACGGATGCGCCTCGAGCTACTGTATTGATGCCTGCTCCACCTGTTGAGCAACTACCGCAACACATGGTCCCTAGATCTCAAAATGTTGTACAAGCTACACCACTACCACCTCCTGTGCTAGGACCGCAGCCCCCGCATCCAAGAGTCGCCCCTATGAACCAAGTGGGTTGCGAGCCATAAAATGCTTATCCAGATGGCTGTGAGGAGGAAATAGACACTAGTATTGCCTACGGACTTGATACATTGGAAGAGTGTCCTATATACTACATGGAAGATTGTTGGGGACAAGTCAAGCCGGTTTATCAAGCTGCTGCTCTCGCATCCAGAGGTCAAAATATCAACACCCAGGCTAGGAGGCCACCTCTTCAATGCTACGAGTGTGGTGGACCACATCGAGTAGCGGAATGCCCTATTAGGCTGCAAAAGAATGCTGCACAGATGCAAATGAATCAAGGGAGCACGTCTGCAATGCCAATACTCACATGTAATCGTTGTGGCATAGATCACTTGATTGCCCAATGCCCCTATAACCCAAATGCGCCTAAAATCACACCCCTGAATTTGGTCGAAATTGCTAGTGTGACATCGCCAATACCACCCGTCGCACCCGCTTATGCGATTACATGGTCCATGCTTCAAGGGCCAGGACATATCCTCGAAGAGAGAGATACCGTGTCAGTTATCCAAGCAAAGAAAAAGAAGACACGAAGGACGAGGTCGCAGAATACGGAAAATTCAAAGCCAAGTTCCAAAACAAACATAGGAACTGGAGATGACCCCGTGTATATGAATGACCTCGAGGATGATTCAGATTCAGTCGAGACAATGGAGACTAGAACCAATACCACAAAGGGAAAGACCGACAAAGAAAACCGTAACATGGAACCAAATGAAAACCGAATAAGAGAAAACCATAAAGAGCCTCTGAAAACACCACAAGTGTTTCCAAATCCAATCCAAGACCCCCAAGATAAACCGCAGGGGCAAAAAAGGAAGAATCGTAAAAAGAAGATTGGGACGTACCCAAACCCAGTAGACGAGATTGAGCAAGTGAAACATCTAAGAGGTTTAGTGGAGGAGACTCAAACGAAACTAGAACCAGAATCCATGCATGTCAAAATTCATGACACAGTGTTTCCCACGCAAGTTCATCCACCCCACATGAACCATAGACCGTTATCCATATCTAGTATCATCCAAGAAGGGAGTGAGGACAGGACATCAGAAAGTGAGCATACACCCTTCTTGTTGGAAAGGATGTTTAACGAAGGAATACCTGATCCCATTGAGGAATATGAGATTCCATCCTCACCAGTTCCTAGTCAAGGACCTACACCTTGCAAAACGCCAATGAATGTTGCCAAACTAGTGGACTTCATGTCTTCTGAGGTCCGAACCACGATCATAGCAAAGCTGTATGGAGATCCTGAGTTATTCCTTGCACTTCGAGCATTCCTTAACGGAGAGCTACGAACGGGATTACCGCAGTTTGCGCAACCAAATAGGCCTGACTCGATTATGATTGATGAGGAAAATCATGTGCAATCACTTGACTTAGATGGACACGAGTCTGTGATCGAGGTACCCATTAACGAATTAGGGCAGTATTTTGAAGGCGACGAGTCTAATGCGACCCTACCCATCACTACCAAGGGATTAACTATAAAGGGAATTCTTGATGGTGGTTCGGGAGTTAGCATCGTTACAAAAGATTGTTGGGAATCCATGGGAAAACCCCGCCTCAGTGTTACTAACATTGTGGTAAAGATGGAAAATGGTACCATAGCCAACCTATGGGGATGCTCAAGGATCTTAAGATCAAAGTTCTAGGACACAAGGTACGACATACATTCATTGTAATGGATTTCTCTAAACACCTTATGTCATATGAAATGATTTTAGGACGACCATTCATGAGGGAAGCACAAATGGTTCACGATTGGTCTAAAAATCATGTCTATTTGCAATTCCAAGACTCTGTCCTTAGAGTGGATTTGGTGACTGGTAAGGTACACCCCTTAGGGAGTAAAACCATTATTGATCATCGCTCTGACACCACAGTTCACTCGGCCCCACTACAATATTGTTACACTTGTAAGAAGGATACAGACATTGGCCAAGATTCTCCTTACATGGATGTGTTACCATGTATGACGGAATCAGACAATGTGGATTGGGTCCACCTAGCATCAACCATAGACACTTGGGGAAATAGGGGGACGACCTGGGTAACACCTGAGGGGGATGAACTGCCTATACCCTTAAATATGCTACAAGCAATGCATATCGCTTTCGACGAGACTCATCTTAAGGTAACAAAGAAAACATACAAGTGGGTCCCTAAAGCTTCTTTAGTGACCATATCTAGTGCTAAAAAACAGAAGCCTTGTAAGAAACGTACCACTCGCTCCAAGAAAAGTAAGAAAATGTTGCGATGGATCCCTAAACGACTATTGGAAGCCCAAGGCTACTATCAAGGAAATGATCAAATCTGGGTGCCAAAACGTAGATTGTGCTCTTACCTATCACCTGACCCAAGTGAGCCCAATCCCGTAGCTCCAAAACGAATCAATGATCGTGGAAAGAAAAAAATCACAGAATGCTACACACCCGCTCCCGAGCTAGTTTGGGTACCAAAGAAAGAACGATTTGTTCCACCTAGCTCAGGAAGGGGGGAGTCCCATGAAGCTTCTAGCTCCTCATGTAATACATCCATAGAGGTAAAAGCTTCTACACAGCCTCCATCTATAGTAGTGGACCTCCATGAAGCTACAAAAGAATCCACACCTCCCAGTGTTCAAGAATCACCTAATGAACCACTTCAAGTTCAATCCTGGGAGAGTACCTTACCACCCTTGCAGCTTGACAAGGCACCTAGGGTAATAGAAAACTACTGGCAAAAATCCTCACCTATTACCAACTGGAACAATTGGTTTCAAAGGGTGACAAGCTCATTTCAAACGGTATGATCTACCCAAGGAAGGGGGGAGTGTTTGTGGACATCCATTATTCACTTGCTTCCCTCTCAACCTTTTTCCCTGACCTCTATATCTCCGATCTTAGGGAATGTACATATAAAGCTTTATACTCACAAAAAACAAAAAATAAAGAGCAAGAGCAATTAGCAAACGAGTATGCACATTAAAGTCAAAACATTGACTCAGACCTACACATGTCACATTTGGTACAGTGAAACAGAAACCTATGCCATAAAACACCTTTGATCCTCATCACTTGAGTGATGGAGGGTAGGTAAGATTAGTACGATAGAGTGTTTCTATTTTCGAGTTGAGAGATTAGCAAAGTTCTCTTTTCCCACTGATGTTCCTCCTGGAGGTATTCCTTTTTGTTTCCTAGTGTGTACAGGAGCGTGTTGCTATTGATAGGATTTGGACCTTCATGGAATCTTTATCTCGACTCACTCTTCAAATCAAGCGCGACCATCGACACAAACAGGTGTTTCTTGTCCATTAGCATTGCCCTTATCTTTTTTGCATCTATGATTGTCTGCTTTGATTGTGATTGGTAGCATAATATTCAACGCATTGGCTTAGTATCAAACATTTAATTCAATGTAATGTTTTGTCATAGTCACTTGTCTAGGTTTAAAAATCAAGCAGTCCAACTAAGCTAGTTTGACCAAGCTAGGTATTAGAAATCTTCTCTTAATACCATGGGGAATGCCTTCTTAATAAGCAATGGTTACTTAGGTTCTTAATCCGATTTAGGCAGCATTGTATGAAATGTACTAGGGCTTTCTAGTGGGCTTAACCCTAGTGACCTTTAGCTTAAGTATTATAAAGGGAGTTTACTAATGTGATGAGCCTGGGGAGGGTAACAGTGTTATATGACCCCCCAAAGTTACAAAATTTAAATGCTGAAAATGAACAAACAAAAAATCAAAGTGCCACAATGTAAAATTTTAAGCTGGAAGAGAAATCTCGGCTTGATTTGGTACTTCACTCACATGTATCGCCTATGGTACTAGAGCCCTAGAGGTTCCCAGTGTGGGCGCTTTTCCTTGAAAAGCAAAAAACCCAAGGCATACAAAATAAGCACACACATCATAATTGAATCACTGTGAAAAGACCTTGGGGGGTCAAAGAAAAAGTAATCAGTCAGGCGATGATTTCATGAGAAATTCCTTTTATGGTAGCTTAACTACAAAGTTTTCTAGATATAGCCTCTAGTCAGCCCTCGAACATGAATACTTGGCTCTCGCGATTAAACAACTTAATTGACCACAGAAAATTAAGAAGCTTACCCATGGTATTAATATTCGATCTCTAGTGCTTTTCGACCGTCAAATTAGCGACCCCAGACTTGTTTAATTTTTTACCTTTACATCTGTTTATGCATTTGATTACATTGCGATTTAATGTTCATTGCTACCAAATTGTTTGAAATTCTTTGACCAATCAATGTGTCTACCTAAAACTGCATATGCTTTTTAAGAGAATGCAATTACTGTGCCAATGTTGTTTGATTTTGCAGTGACTGAAGAAGGCTAAGGACATTCATCTCAAATGCTCTTCCACCTCGACGACCCAGTTTCAACTCAATAGCTTCCGAGGACGGAATCTACATCAGGAAGGGGGGCATGTTAACCCTCACAGCTCACGGACACCCCATCACCTACGACGGACGTGTATTATGTATTTGGTAGAGTCAGGTACCGGGCTTGTCGGTCCAATAGGGAAAGGTAGAGTGATCGTCGATGAGAGGCGCACTCTAACACGAATATTCAAGGGATTAGTTGGCTAAGCATGGGCGCCCAAGTGTGAATGGGGTGAGCTCCTATAAAAGCCAACTAAACCTAATTTTTACTCATTCTCTCATTTGTGCAATTGAAGAGTGCTCTTGCTCCATCTCCATCTTCTTCTTCTTCACCTCCTTGTGTGTGTGTGTGTGTGTGAGAGAGAGAGAGAGAGAGGGAGAGTGTGTGTGCGATTGAGCATTACGAAGGCACGACGGCGGCGAAGCGGTTGAGCGCGGCACGACTGCAGCTTCTTCTTCATCGCGGCGAGGAATCCACCACGAAGGCGAGCGTAGAGCGGTGAGTGACACACCCTTTGTTTTCTTGAGCTTGCTAGTTTAGGCTTGTTGTGTGCTTGGAGCCGTTTGTGGCTCGCACACGGTGTATTGGCAAGTCCCTTGCTTCGACAGTGCGGCAAGTAGCGCACAGAGGGTGTGTGTGGATTACCGTCCACTCAATGAGGCAACAAAAAGAGATCACTTTCCCCTCCCATTTCAGGATGAGATACTAAATGAGGTACCTAGTCATGAAAAGTACACTGTGTGTGATGGCTACTCGAGTTACTTTCAAATAGGTATCCCATTGGAAGATCAGTTGAAAACAACCTTCATCACTCCTTGGAGTTGTTATGCTTTTAGAGTCATGCCATTTGGACTGACAAATGCTCCTGCAAATTTCCAACGCTTCATGAACATGGTATTTCAAGCATTCTTTGGAAAGTCCATTAGGGTTTTTATTGATGATTTTTGCATTTATAGCTCAAAATCATTGCATCTACAAAAGGTAGAAGAAGGTTTAAAGAAGCTCTACGACATGGGAGGTCAACTCAACCCCGACAAGTGTCACATAGGTGAGGATGAAGTGATCTTGCTTGGTCACAAGTTTTCCTATAAAGGCATTGAGGTGGATCCTTCAAAGGCAAAGGCTCTTATTGAGCTCCCATCACCCAAGAATCTCAAAGAGGTAATCTCATTCATTCAAAAGGTGAAGTATATGTCACGCTTCATTCACTTAGCTTCGGAGTTGCTTCACCCTTTGCAAAAGTTGACACAACAAGTAGAATTTGCATGGTCTGATGAGCTTGAAGAGTACTTTTGTAACATTAAAGTCATTTTGTCAGAGCTACCAACACTCATGCCTCCTTGTTGGGAGTACACATTCTTTGTTAGCTCTAGTGTTGGAAGTGGCAGTATCCACAAAGATGTACAAGGCTGTCACTGCGCACCAACAGGCGCCAAAAGCATATGCATGCCAAAAAGTATCCCTGCAGGGAGGCAAATTGCTCTCAAAAGAGCTCAAACACTGTAAAAAGTGTCAAAATATGCATGTACGCATATAAACTGCTCCCACTGGAATCAAAACTGACATAAATGCTGCAACCTGTACACTGTGTGTCGATGCCGTTGTCGAAACGCAATCCAATGCGGAAACCTGTGTAGAGTAGGGATCTAGGAGCTGAAATGAAAGAGCTATGGAAGCCCTCACACAAGAGACAAAACACCTGTAGAATGCAGATCTGCAAGAAACATGATGTTGTCTGCATACAATCTCCTGATCAAACATATCTTCCAAACGGTGAGGAATTAGCAAATGCGCGTGAGTGGCAAAAAGTTTCAAAACGCTGTTTTCAGTAGCCCAACAGGACAGAGTTTCGAAAAACGGCTTCTGTCAAAAATTCTCTTAATGAACACTAAAACGGGCTGAAAATTGCAGCACACACACACTCCAGTACACAATCGTCTGCAAGCACATTACTCTCTTGCAATGTCTCAAATCTGATGTGCAGCCCTCTCTCTTCTCCTCCTCTAAGCTTGAGCTTCAACTCCGCTCAAGCTCCGAGCTCAAGCTATGGCTGAACTCTCTGCCCCCACCTGTCGCTCTGATACCAATTGATGAAGCAGGATCTGTGAAGGAGAAGCTGTGGGCAGGGAGAAAGAGCACACAGACACACGTATAGAAGGGGGTGAGCCAAAGATTAAGGCCCCCAATTATAATGTACACATATATTGAAGAGTGGCTCAAGTGTACTATACACTTGGATTAGTAACAGTTAGATGGGAGGCCGGACATGGCCACCATAAAACCAACAAAAAATACTCTTCAAGATCATCAGATCATGCAAATTCTACTTGTTGTATCAACTTTTGCAAAGGGTGAAGTAACTCCGAGGCTAAGTGAATGAAGCGTGACATATACTTCACCTTTTGAATGAAAGAGATGACCTCTTTGAGATTCTTGGGTGATGGGAGCTCAATAAGAGCCTTTGCCTTTGAAGGATCCACCTCAATGCCTTTATAGGAAACCTTGACCAAGCAAGATCACTTCATCCTCACCTATGTGACCCTTCTCGGGGTTGAGTTGACCTCCCATGTCGTAGAGCTTCTTTAAACCTTCTTCTACCCTTTGTAGATGCAATGATTTTGAGCTATAAATGCATAAATCATCAATGAACACCATAATTGACTTTCCAAAGAATGCTTGAAACACCATGTTCATGAAACGTTGGAAAGTTGCAGGAGCATTTTTCAGGCCAAATGGCATAACTCTAAAAGCATAGCAACCCCAAGGAGTGATGAAGGTTGTTTTTAACTAATCTTCCAATGCGATACATATTTGAAAGTAACCTGAGTAGCCATCACACACAGTGTACTTCTCATGACCAGCTACCTCATTTAGTATCTCATCCTGAAATGGGAGGGGAAAGTGATCTCTTTTTGTTACCTCATTGAGTGGACGGTAATCCACACACACGCTCCACTTGCCGTTTTTCTTAGGAGTGACAACAACGGGAGAGACCCACTTTGAATTCTCCACTGGATAAATGAAACCTGCTGCTAGAAGCTTTCTTAGCTCCTTGAGTAAAGCCTGCTCCTTCGTAGCTTCTGAGCCTTAGGTGTGGCCTCTGGCTTCAACTCAATTTTGTGTTGAACAACATCTACTCCACGCACATCGGTGTAGTCTTTAGCAAAAAGCCTAGGAAATTTCCTTAGCACACATTTGAACTCCTCTCTTTCGTCCTTTGTAAGTGTTGTAGACAACATACCTTCTAACATTCCTTCATTTTGCACATTTTGGTTCTCTTGGGAACCTACCTCTTCCAAACCTGGGCAAGAGGTCTCTTGGTTGTTTGGATTAAACCTTACCCCCATGACTTCGATGGAAGACTCCTCTTCAGTAATGCTACCGCTACTTTCTTCTTCTGAAGTGCTATCGGTCCAGCCTTCCTCTGTCTCACTTTGAGATGATTCTTCATGGAGCTCCTCTTGGCGTTGCTCCTTCATGTCAAAGACAACCTTCTTATGATTGTCATTCCTGCAAATTAGCTTTCCACTCTCCCAATCCTGCAAAGCTCGCATTTTCAATAGCCATGGTCTCCCTAGGATAAATGGGTAACCATTTCCTTTGGTAGACATGACATAGAAATCCACTGCCTTCTTAATGTCAAAGGCCTCCATAGAGACATTTTTACAAATGCCTACGCACCTAGCCTTGCTATTTTTTGCCATTTTGACTTTAATTTCAGGTGTCTCATGGATGTGCATGCCTAGTTTTTGCATGAGTCCCTCTGTCATGATGCAAATTTGTGCACCCCCATCCACTAGACCTTTCCTAACCAATCTTCCTTTGATGTAACAATCTAGCACAGGTGTAATATCCTCGTTCATTTCAGCATGTGCAATTTTTACAACAGGCACACTCTCTTTTACCTCTCTCCTAGTGCTAACTGCCTTTGTTAAATCCCTCCTAACTTGTGGGCATAATGCAAGAAACTGAGGCCATGAGATATTAGGACCCTTACCTCTCATGTCTTCCAACAAGTTGTATGGAGCCATACCATGTCCAAGAGGAAATTCTTGGAGATTGATACGACGTCAAGTCCTCTTAGCTTCCTTGGTCTCCTTTGCCTTCTTGCCTCGTCCATGGTCACTCTGTGATGTGACACCTTCTTTCTCTTTACCCTTCCCTCGGCCACGCTTAATGCCATTTTCTTCCATGTCAACCTCATTTGAATTTGTCACCTCTACCACATGCACATTTGGATCTGGCAAAGGTGGAACTCCTTCTACCCCTTGTGGAGGTGGTCCATTTGGTCTTTGTAGAAGCCGTGGTTGCTGACTAGTTCCTTCACCTGGATTCATCACTGGGTAATTCAAGTTAGGTCTCCCTGGCTCCCCACGGGGCCAAGGACAATTATACATCCCATGTCTAGACTCTTCGCAATTCCAACATTGCAAGACTCTCCTAGGTCGTGGATCTCGCTCTTCAAACTTGTTTGCTTGTCCCTTTGGACCTACAGTTTGTGCAAGGTGAATTGACAAGCTGCTTAAAGATTCATTTAACTTCTCAATCACTTCCGCCGTTACCTCAGGAAGCTCCCTAGATGTTGATGCTTGTGACTTAGTTTTGGGTCTAAGACCTTCTATTGGAACCTCCCCCCTTAAGCACTTGAGTTTCCTATATTTCTCAGCAGCCCTAGTTTCAGCTGCATCAAAGGTAGCAGGTGCACCCGCCTCAACTTTTACCTTAAGGTCAGGATAAAGTCCGGTTGTGAACCTCTCCTTCTTTAGGAACTCTGCACCATCACCAGGGTTAGCAACATTTCTCACCCATACAGCCCAAAGACATAGAAAGTCTTGCTTGTAGAAGTAGTAGTCATCTAGGTCTTTTTGCTTATGAGAAACAATGTCTTGCCATAGTTTTTGAGTGTTTTGGGGATCAAAGAAGTATCTCTTTAAATGATTCACAACTTCCGTGTAATTCCCTTTAACTTCCTCAGGCAAAGAATCAAACCAAGTGCTAGCATCTTTCCTAAGGACCACTTCAAACATCTCTTCGCGTTCTTGATCAGTTACTATCCTCTTGATACGACAAGACATCTTGAAATTTGCTAAAAATAATTCTGCATCCTCTCGAGGCTCTCCAAAGAAAAGAGGATATCCAGACATTTGGTGTTGGGCCTCCATTGAATCAGTTTTAAGGTGACAACACGTTTTTGTTTGTTTTTTGTTTTTTTTTAAGATTTACACAGTAATATTTTCCAAATTGCAATCTATTCTACAACAAAATAAAAATATCCACATCAAATGACCTATGATAATCAACAAGAGGCAGGATGACAGGGTTTGGTGATGCCAGAATTTCTCCTACTCTTTGGGCACCAAACATGAACACCATACGTTGTTGAAAGTGGATCTTCCTACTAATTGCAACGTTTATTCTAATGTGTGGAGTGAAATGGAAGGGGAAAACCTCTATTCTTGAGCCATTATCCATGGTCTATGCATGACTTAATGCTTAAATAGAACAAAGATATATACATCGAAACTAAAATCGTACCTAATGAGAGGCAAAATAAAAGGATTTACCGAAGCATTTATTTCGGCTAACCTAAGAGAACCTAAAATTCTATGAATTACGCGTTGAAATTGCAACTTAGTACTAACAATTATGTGTACCTTTTGCCTTGCAATCGGAATGAAAGGATCATACAAATTCTCGTGATTCATGCAAACTACTTGACTATTCTAAAGATTGATCCTACACAAAAACATACACAAGTTCGCTCCTCCGTGGGGGCACCAATTTGAGGCGGTCCGGGGCGGGCAACAAGAAGAGTGGCCTCTAAGCACCCTTCTAGGCTCCCGTGCTGCTCAATTGGGTTGGGGTTGGAAAAAACAACAAACACACACACAAACCCGCAACCTAACCCTACACAAATTTGGGGCACCACCTAGTTGGATGCGAACTAGGACACCTAAAGAGAGAGAGAGAGAGAGAGAGAGAGAGAGAGAGAGAGAGAGAGAGAGATAGTGCTCGGGCTGCTTTGAAATGTATCGGTCGTGATCAAGCAAACACAATTATATATGTAAGAAAGAGAGAGAAGGGGGAGGAGGTGCTTGTTCTATTAATACCTTCTTACAAATCTGTCATGACCAATCAAAGTGAGATTAGTATTTGTTCAACATAGCTTGAGTAAATTACACCACAACACATCACAAGAAAAGCCACCCCAATCACTGTCTTAAGGCCAGGGGAGTCCTCTCCACCCTGTCGCCCTCTTACAGTATGTGGGATTTATGCCTGAATTGATGACAACACCCAGAGACAAGCTATCAAGAACTTAAAAAAAACACCAAGACACTTACACATCATTGTTGTCCATTACTTTACATTGGAAGAGAGACAAAGTATCTAAGCTTAGTCCAAATCCACCCTCCTTGATTCAGCAAATGTTGGGCTTACACTAGTAAGAGAAATGATAGATTTCTTATTCTCAATTGAATGATCACTCTCTCTTACAATGGCAAAGAGTTCCCTTGCTAATCACCCCTAATACAACACATGCATATGCATAAGCCAATGAGCTTCCACTCAAGAGCTCCTTCTAGAGAGGTTGAGCTTGGCTTCTCAAGCTATAGCATAGTGCTCTTGCTTATGGCTCCCCCTTTTTGTGCTAGCTACATCCTCCTTTTATAGCAATTTTGGGGGCTAGGGTTACTACTCTAACCATGGTTGGGTTAGATTTTCAGCACTTATCTAATTTCTTTTTTTTGGAATTATCAAGAAGTTGGTGTGGATAGATGAAGAAGAGAGAGAGGAGAGAAGTGGAGGTGATAGGACTTCTCATAGTAGGTTAGTGTTAGTAAATTAGTAGAGTTAGTACTTTTATTAATTTACAAATGGAATTGGATATTTACAATGGAAGTATCCAAATAGGATACAAATAAGGAAGAAAAAACTCTTAATAGGTAAGAAAATATGGATTTCTTACAATGTTGATGCTCCAAGTGTCTTGAGTAGGGTTAATTTTGACGCTTGTTGACGGTCCACTAGCTTTGACGGTATGTTTTTTCTCCACTCTTGACCTTCCTTGAGAGCCAAGGTGATTGAATATGAGTAATCAATCAACATGGTGTTGTCTTTCAAGAGAAGAGGATGCTTTATTGATAGATATGGGTAATATGGAAGAGGAAAAATGAGACTAAGTGGTCAATTTTGGAATGGAAGTGTGTGTAGGAGATATGAGTTCACCATGGTTTCTCTTATTCTTCAAGGTTGAGAAGAAGGTGAGTAGGGTGCAGAGAGGAGTGGTGAGAGAGGTGGGGATGATGAGTGGAGAAGTGTGTGTGAAAGAGGAAAATGATAAAGTGGAAGAAGGAGTGTGGCTGCATAGCATGGGCAAACTGGGGTCCACCAATAAAATCATATCTCACAGCTCGTAGCTCAAAAAAATATGAAAGAATTTGAGGTGAAATTTCAGCTCACAAGCTACAACTTTGGTTTGTATCACCTTTTCAAATTCGGGGAGCATGTGATCTTTAAAAATTCAGCAATACGGACTATTTTTTTCCACTGCACAAAATCCTTGTGAGGTCCTTCTTTGGATGATTCTTTTGAATACCTCCAAGAGTGAGCCCCCCATGGTGCATGCATGCATTCCACATACCCTTGACCTTATTTGGTAGGTCTATAATTGAAGATATTGTTGAGATCATGATATAAATATTGAGGGGTCTAAAAAAAATATGTACATGTCAAATATAAATAATATAGGTGGAAAAAATATAAAGGGGTCAAAATAAATCTCTCTCATTATAAGTCTACCATAAAAAGATGAATATTTTGGGTGGTCTAATTTATGAGAGTAATAGAGAATAGATGTAGGAAGGAAAAAATCACAATAGTGAAAAAATATACACATAAATAAAACTAGTTTTTTTTGGATTTTTATTGGGATGGAGTTACACAAAAAATAAGAGAAGCTTGCATGAAATTATTTTTATATGGAATAAAGAGTATGCAAAATGGTAAGAAAAAATATGATAATGGTGAGTCAATGTACATAGCATAAATAACACACCATAGGTAGAAATATTTAAATAAATACCAAAATAATTATCAAAATTCCTTTTATTTAGGCCCTATATACAATGAAATATTTATACACAAATGGGAATTATATTTATTTATTTTTTTTATTTTTTATTTATTTTTGGCTCAACTAGCCCAGTGACTAGCTAGCTGAGGGTTTTAAGAAAATATGGAGAACGTCCCTAACTCACACACGCCTATGTACAGTGAAATGGTAGGGATAACCAAAATGTTTGAGTGATTTGATAGGGAGAGGTAGCTTACTATGGCAATTATGGAAAGCCGAAAAACAGCTATCACTACCAACCTACCTGTTTAGAGATTGTTATAACAATAACTTTGTTATGATGACTCCTGAGGAGGTAGAACAAACCAAATACCAAGGGTATTCCATAAGGGATTGGATATTGGGACAAGGACCAAAAACAATTCCAAGAGATAAACACCGTGAGAGATCATTTGAGAGTAATGTTAAGAAACCAGAAACCACCTCATCACGTAGAAAACCGGGTGACACTAAGGCCAATCCAGGGCTACATGAGTCACTATTATGAACATACTGGTTTGAAGGTCTCGAAACATAACCAACTGTCAAGAGACCATAAGTTGAACCAAATAGACGCGTCAGACCAGCTGATTTTTAAAAATGGGTCAAAAAATACAGTGGATCAGGGGATCCATACAACCATTTAGCAAGCTTTAAGCAAGTGCTAAGAGCAGAATGTATATTCAATTTTCATACTCAATTAAAGGGGTTTGGAATGACATTAGAAGGAAAAGCATTGACATGGTTCCAAAACATTCCACCAAGGTCAATCATGGACTTGAACACATTAGCTCAAGGATTTATAGCTGCTTGTTCCAAAACGGGGATCAAACATAATACAGTAGCTCAAATCTACAGCTTTAAACAGAAACATAGTGAGTCTGTTAGGGATTGTGCAACTCAAATGAAACAATACATTGCCAGATGCCCAGGGCTAAAGATACCTGCAAAAGAACGACTTGTATCCTTGTTTCTAGAGGGACTGCTAAACAAAGAACTTCATGCTATACTCTATAGTAAAAAGCATAAAATCCTAGAAGAGTGTGTGTCAGATGCTATTGACTTAGGAGACAATTGTGATATTTTTAACGAAAAAGATGTCCCTCAGGATAACCAAAGTGAGAAAATAGCGTCCACCAAACCAGCACAAGTGGGAACGGCTGCTGCAGCACCACTTTCAACCATAGAAGATATGCTTAAAAGGATGAATGACATGATGAACAACATGCAAAAAGTACCTATGAGGGGACCAGGACAAGGGATACCTCAACAGGGACAACCAATTAGGCCATAAAAATGGTATGCAATGGAGGGTAAATGGACCAACCATGAGACCTATGAGTGCTACTTCAGACCAAAGTATGATGGGAATGTTCAGTACGTGCCCATGAGGCCACAAGGACAACCCATGTACATGGACCAACCATGAGACCCATGAGTGCTACTTCAGACCAAAGTATGATGGGAATGTTCAGTACGTGCCCATGAGTCCACAAGGACAACCCATGTACAGATATCATCCTAATATGGCCCTCAAGCTCAAAGACCACCAATGGGTATGGAAAGACCTCAACCTGTGTTGAGACAACAACCTCCGTACCCAGGACATAATCCAGGCGTGTAAAGTACATGCACTCTGAAGGAGTCATAGATGAACAAGCATTAGTGCCTGTTACACCCTATGTTGAGCCTAGTCCATCTATTGTAATGGTAGAAGGAGATTGGTATAGTTCACATTTACCACCAATGGAATAAACCGTGACTCATGCTTCACCAGAGCTTGCACCAATGTATTATGTAGCTAATCAAGGTGTCATACCTCCCATGGTAAGACCCATGATTAAGCCAAGAACGAGAAACTATCATAACTGTGGTGCTAATGATCACTGGAAAAATGAATGTCCAGAGCCTGACAAAAACCTCAAACCAGTTGAAGCCTATTGCATACAATGTTGCAAAAAGGGAGGACACTTTCCGGAAGATTGTCCTAGAAATTCTTTAAACAAGGGTAAAACAGTAATAAACATAGTCCAAGTGATACCTAGTAGCTCATCAGAGAGTGAACCAATTGTTCCAATCAAGGTAATCACTAGAGCCCAGGCAAAGAAACACAACTCCTCTGTTGATTCAGAAAATACGAAAGTTTCTTCTCAAAGAATCAAAAGAAGCAGAAGTAAAAGATATGAGATGAGAAAACAAAGCCAACGGGATGAAATCAAGGAGAAAGAAAAAAAGCTATTCCAAGAAAAGTTGAAGAAACTGGAAGTGAAATCAAGGAAACAACCGTGAAATCTAGAGAGTCCATTCTGGTTGATAAAATTTTTGAGCCTATTAATGCCTCCTTGGAGCCTACCAAGCAGGACTTAAATCAGGCCAAAACATGGAAAACAAATGGAAAAATTATCCTTCTCCAGACATGGAAGCAACTAAGCTGGAAGCTTATCAAAATTTGGTGAGAATCATGCAAGAAATGCTGGAAAAACAAAAACCCAAGCTTGAAAGTATCGCAAAACCTGAGGAGCTTGTGGTAGGAGACACTAAAGAAAAACCTGATGTGGTGACAGAACCCACCCTGAAACAAAAGAACCAGAACTTATAGTGCCGGATAGCGAAGATGCCTTAGATGGAATTCCATTCGTAGCAAAAAAGGGCACTACACATCAATGAGCAGATCATTTGTCAAGGATTGTATTAGGAGAATCACCTAAAGGGGTAGATGATGATCTACCAGTTGCCTATTTGTTCTCTGTGGAGATGATACCTTGATGGTCGAAAAACATTGTGTCATTGATGACAATAGCTCAAGTGGATTCACAAATACCACTTCTTATCACGATCAAATTAATCGAGCAATCGGCTATGTATCAATTACTAGCTGGTAGGCTATACAAAAGAAATCAAGATGAGATATTGCTCTTATGCATTAATCATGAAGAAAAACAACAGTACCTAAGTCAAGCACATGTTACCATAGTAGGACTTCACTTTGCGGAAGACCAAACTATGCAACGAATCTTGAGACTTGATTTTGGCCGACTATGAGGAGTGATATCAGTTCAATCTTTTGTAAGGGATTGTCCTCAATCTCAGAAACTAACACCCATACCTCATGTAATACTATTTCAAATATCACTTGTTCCTAAGTGGAGTAACTATCTAGTTACTTACTTATCAAGCCAAACATTTCCTGAGGATATGAGTAAACGTCGTCAAAGAGCAATTGAAACTAAAGCAAGAGACTATGCTCCTATTGGGAACCAATTGTATCGAAGCGATAAAGATCAACATTTGCGTCTTTGTGCAAATGAAGACGAGTATATTCCGATTATAGAACAAGCACATGTTGGATTAGCTGGAGGTCACTTTTCTAGTGAGACCACCACAAGAGTAATCTTGATGTCAGGCATATGGTGGCAACACTTTTTACAGATGCCAAAGAATATGTTCGAAGGTGTGATGCTTGTCAACGAGCAAAAATGCCAACGCGTGTAGATAGCATGCCCTTGAGACCAATGATGGGAGCTAGAGCTTTCGCAAAATGGGGTATAGATTTTGTTGGGCCAATACAGCAATCTGCTTATAGAACCTAAGCTCAATATATCATTGTATGGACTATTTGCCCAAGAGTGCTGAGGCTAAAGAAACTCAAAAGAATGATGCCAGAACGACTGTTTCATTCTTATATGAGTATGTATTCACGAGATATGGACTACAAATAGAAATTTTCAGTGATCAGGAAACTCATTTCCTCAACGAGGTAATCAAGTATTTGCTTAATGAGTTTATGGTCATCCATAACAAATCAGCTCCCTATCACCCACAAGCAAACGGACAAGCTGAGCATACGAACAAAATTCTTAGCTCGGTGCTGACTAAAGTGGTTAGTTCAGGAAGGACAAACTGGGAAATAAATCTCCATGCTGCTCTATGGGCTTTCCGAGTTTCATTCAAAACAGCTTTAAATGCTACACCCTTTAACCTTGTTTATGGTCTTGATGCCATATTTCCAATAGAATTTCTATTGCCGACATTAAGGGTAGCACAGAATCTTGAATGGGCTTGACATGAATTGTCAGAAAGACTTGAAGATTTGGAAAAGCTAGATGAGCAAAGGCTAACTGTTGTAGCTCACACCTATGCACAAAAGGGGAAATAAAAACAGTTTTTTGATCCCCACTTAATCACAAAAATATTCAAGAAAGGGGACTTAGTTTTAGTCTATTCCCTTAAGCAACACATTCCCAAGTTTAATAAAAAGGAAAACGGATCGTTTATCATTGAAGATGTATCTCCAAGTGGAGCCGTAAAATTGTCCACCCTAGATGGTGAACCAATGGCTGATTGGATTAGTAGATGTTGTTTAAAGAAATACAATTTTCCGCTAACCAATGAATTGCTAGAAAGAATGCATGCAGCCAAGCAAAGAAAGATTAAACGACAGCAGGTTATTGATGAATCCCAAGAGGAAGCTCGGCTTTGGGTACTCAAACAAAAAGCTTCTCTCAAGAATCAACAGATACCGATTCCCGTCAACACCCTGGAAATAGATGACTGACAATGGAAATTACCTAAAGATGCAGTTTCAACAGATGATGACTGGTTAGATGGAATGGACCTATGCATCAAAGTACAGTTCAACAATCATAGCACCAATGCTTTGGTCGATAGAGGATCTAGAGTACATGCAATCAATTATTCCATGTACAAGAAGGCAACAAGTCAAGCATTAACAGCAGGAATAGCGACAATCAAAGGATGCAACAAGAACCCAACCCCAGCATTGGGAGTAGTCAACTTGAACATGATAGTACATGGATGTTCATGTCCTCATCAATTCGTATGCCTACCAGATAAACACATGAATGAGACGATGATTCTTGGAATTCCTTGGATGCGGACATGCAAAGTAGTACCAGATTGGGATACAAATCAGTTAAAGCTATCACCTAAAGGCGGGCAACTCATTGTTCCAATTGCACCAAGCAAGGAGGAATGGAAAATAAGCAATCAGCAGACCAAACCACGAAGTAATCAATCTTCTCCATCCCCTCGATAAGAAAATGCTACAAATAGCATGCAAGGAGTCGGGAAAATTTGGGGACCAAAAGCACAGCTTAGAGATAAGCAGATTCAAATGTGGGTGCCTAAAACTTCACCGACAAAACAAAAGAAGGTTCCAAGGGTAAAAACACAGAGACGAGCATCTCCAAGCGAGGAACCTAACATGAAATTGATTTGGAAGAAAAGGAGCACTTATCTTCTCCACAAACCGTAAAACCAATCAAGCAATGGCGAGTTAAGTCTCAAAAGACTCCACCACACCATACAACAACAAGCAAACCAAGCTACCAATGGCGAGAAAAATCTCGACAACAGTGAAAAGTGCTACCAAAAACTCAAGAAATCAGTGTGCTGAAGCATCCTGATGGTACAATCAAACAGAGAGCACACAAGCTACAAGATTTGCTCTTTGGAAGACATCAGTAGAAAACCTCAACATCAGAAACCCTTGAGTTAATTACTCAAGACCCAGCTCTTGCACAGCATAGTGGTTTGAATTGCATTGATCTTCAAAGCATGGTAGAGCCAACCACGGCTATGCATAGACACGATTGTTCAACCCATACACACAATTGACCAAGAGTACGCCATCTAGGAGGGGTGGAAGGACACTAAGTACTAAGTAATTAAGGGCAATGTTTGAAGAGGGAGGAAAAAGTTTAATGTTAACGTGTGAATTTTTATAAAATTACCTAATACTGCCCTTATAATTCATCATCAAGGAAAAATTCACTGATAATATCTTCCCGATGAGTGTAAATAGTGTAAATACTATCAAAAAACAGTCCTTTTTGGGTATTTTTAATCATTTTTATTGATAATAAAAATAGAAAAATCCAACAAAAAACAATAAGGGTGTGTTTTTCAAGGGATTTTCTTAATTATTGGATTTTTACTTTACTTTTTTAGAGCATTTTGCTATTTTCTTTGATTTTTTCAAATAAAACAGTCAAAAAATAATAATAAATAGTAGGGAAGCTCAGATGGAAAAATGAAAGACACGATGGTGTTAGAAAGACAAGATGGACAAGCACAAAAATTTTCAATGAAATCGGAAGATGAAAGCGAAAAGCCTAAATTAGGCGGCCAGGCCTACTTTTGCAAAATTCTTGCAGAATGAGTTACATGAATCCGATCAAGGAAATTTTTTAGTCTAACATAGATTTCACGGCCTAGTAGGACTAACAGGGAATCTGGGAAAAATTGGTTCGGGAAGTCCGGGTATAGATATCCAAGGTAGGCTAAAACCACCTCATTTCCACTTGCGGCCTTTGCAGAGAGAGCTTTTCGACCTCTTTTGCGAGTCTTTTTCGGAGTCTACAGCTGCCCATTTTCAGCACTGTCTCACATGAGACATGAGGGGTAAGTTCTTTACTCGTCAATGATCCATTTTGTACGGCCGATAGCTAGTCTAAACCCCTAGAAAAAAAACCTAGAAACCGAGCAGTGCACGAAGACCTACAACCAAAAACTGACCATAGCGGCCTGTAAGCTCGACCAAATCAGATGGGATTTGAACTGCAGCATGCCCTAACATAATAGAACCTTTCTATATCATCAGTTGACCATTCGGAAGTGGTCAAGGGGGTCCCCAGTAGAAAAGCTATGTTTTTGGCAAATGCCAGAATTTAGATCTGACTCCACAGATAGCTTGCCTACGAGGTCCATATACAATGTATATGATTGGTTTAGTGAAATCAATCAATCAAAGCCCTCGAAAAGCAGAAAACATCTTGAAGACTACAAAGCGTCAAATTTGACATACAGGGTCAAAGTAACTCCAAATGAGCCAGAATTGGATGAGCTACTTCACGACTATGTTGCGGACAAGTCCAAAGCCTCAAAGTTGGTTGGCACACTCAACAGGCACTGTAGTCACAGAAAACGGTCATTTCAGAGTCGACAAAGCACAAAGTGATGCCGGCATGACCAAACTTGACCAAATTCAATTCAGGACTTGTTTTAGGTGTATAGAATGTGTCTAGGTCAAAATTTGTAAGCTTTGCAAAAAATTTATCACTGTTGTAAATAATCACGATTATTTACTTTGTACTATTTTTGCTTGGAAATTGGCACATCACCTCACCTATCATGTGTACACACCTATTACATGCTAAAAATCAGGTATGAGCCAAAATGAGCACCTATAACTTGGAAAATTTCCAGAAAATGCAAAGAAGTCTTTGCAGGCCAATTTTTGGGTTATGAACAACATTTCTTGATCCAAATCACCTGGTATCTCATACACAGGGTCTATATAATGCCTAGAACCAAATTGTACCAAAAAAATATTGATTTTGGTAGAAAAGTTAATAATCGTGATTATTTACTTTCTAGCCAAATTGGGGGAATTTTGATATTTTGCCATCATACATCCAAAGTACATGATGTGTTAAGCCCACTAGCCAAGTTTGAACCAATTTGGAGCTCAAAATCTCAAATTTCCTTATATCTACTGTTTCAGAGACCTAAAGCCAAATCTAGTACCATTTTCACCCTATGCATCCAAATGAGCCCATATCTCACTCAGAGCATGTATTTGGTATATACTTCAAGTCTATGAAGACAAGTTTGCAAACAGTTTTAAAAAATACTCAGCTGTAAATAATCGCAATTATTTACTTTGGTTGCAAAAATTTGTTTTGACTTTACAGTTTTGTTCCTTGCATGTTTTTATGCATCTATGCTTGTTCTAAAATGGATTTGAAGCAAATTGGACCAAAATTGTCAGCGTTTTACACTAAAGGACATTTCAAAGAAAATTCTGACAAATCTGCTAACTTTGACACTATTCACTGAACAGGAGCCCTGCAAGCAGCAGAGAGAGCTAAGAAGAAGCTCAACCAAAGGAGAAGTTGCAGGAATTGCCCGCATACCAACTGGATCCAAATTCAGCCAAAGCAGCCAAGGCAGCACATCTTTCCAAAGAGCAACTAGAAGAGCATCACACCACAGTCTTCACCAGTAGATTCAAGAGTGAAGATGGACATTAGGGCGAGTTGCAAATCCTACCTAAAGAAGTATATGATGTCGCCCCAAAGCTTGAGACCAAAGAAGCCAACAGGCTGGGACTAGCTGAGCTCAAAAGAGTTAACTAGCTCCTGAGAGACAGAAAGTCGGAAACCCAAGAAGAGGTAGGCACTTCGGAGCCACCGCAAATAGATATACCCTCAGTGTCATTTGTTGAACTAGAGACACGGTCCACAGCAGAGGTGAGTGGTGAGGATGATTTCCAGGTAAACATTATAGATGAAGACACAGTGCCCATGGTCCATCTCTCAAAGGCTGAAGAACACACACTGAAAGAAAGATCACACAAGAAGTAGATGATCAATGGAAGGTAGTGATGGATTGGGAGTTGAGAGTTCTTCATTCCGTCAACGTCACTCAACTCACTCCCAATCAGATACGCAATGGCATCAACAATCCCTGCCATACCCTCTTATAAAAGTGGAGTTACTACAGGTTAAAGAAAGGCTTTATGCAGACATGCAAACAGATGGTGCAGATAAAGACCACCCCAAGTGGAGCCTGAGCTGTTTGAACAAAAACCCATGGTACCCATTTTAGAACAAAAACCCATGGTACCTGATCTCACAAGACCACATGCAGCGTTGCAAAGAGATCCGACTTTTTGTCATGTACCAAGAGTAAGGACTTGGCAAGAACATGAGGCACTAAGGAAGAAGCGGCCAACCTGGCTGAACTACCCACGACTACCAGCTCCAGAAAAGGGACCGGTCATAGAGGAATACATGGTGAAAACCCTAACGGATGCCATGTCTTTCTTCAAAAGTCTATCGGATCTCTCTTGTGCAATGTTGTATAAGATATACCGAATGCTGCTCACCTGTATTGAAGTATTTCATAAGCCAGAGCAAGCAGGCGCCCCGTGGATATTTCCTCGAGGGAAATAAAGGGTTATGCTATGATCTCAGTGGTCAGCCTTTCAAAGAAGTTCTCTATGGCTTCTACGCCCGGTGTATGTTCTTACCATCACATAATATGTTGGCATTTGAGAAAGCTTTCTACACGGGATTCTTCACTTGGCGAACGAAGATATTTGCAATAGTGATCAGCAACCTCACATCCAGGTTTGTAGGCTACTCAACGATGGAGCTGAAGAACAGAGTAACCATGCAGTTTCTGCAAGTGCCCGATAAAAAAGAAAAATCAGATACCAAAAGGCACTAAATGCGCTTAGAGACCGACTCGCCAACCTGAAGACTATTTCAGCCCATAAAGCTGTGTGAAGGGGCGACACAGGCGAGGAGGGGGGAAATGTTAGCAGCAAGCTAACACGGATACTTTTTTTGGAGTTCTCTTTGTAAAACACTTATTATTTAGATAAATCGGGAATATTGTAACTACTATTTTCTCGGATAAACTCTGTAATTAATGAGCCGGGGCTACAAGCTTCTAGATTGTATCAGCCTGTCATTACCCATCTTTGGTAGAACTCTAGAGTGTTAGTTTTGACCACCCAAAAACCTTGGCTAAGATATAAAAGCCAATTTTTGTAAGTTTTTTATAAGTTTTGGATAATGAAATACACAGTGTGAGCTAATGCCGCTCACTCCTCTCCTTCTCGCGCTTCCTACCCTCTCCTCGGTTGTCACATAGCAGTCATGTTTGTTGCATTGCAACCGCAGGTAAGAGCTCTACGCATTGACGTAAGCACATCACAGTAATTTGTAGCTTATCGTCAACCCACGGCCTAATTTCATCATAACTAGGAACCTACACTTTCAAATCAAAAACTAAGCATAGGCGGGGTATTGGGGCATCATTGCTAAGCATTTAGATGCATTCTGGGTCGAAAATGACTAGGTCAAAAATCCACTATTGTTAATAATCGTGATTTTGGAATTTGACCTAAAGTGGTGTTTGAGACCATAAGCATATGTGCTTACGTCTTATAAACATGCCCTAGAAGTTTCATTATGTTTGGATGTCATTTGATGCTGTAACGGATGTGATTTGTTTACCGATGAGCGATTGGCTTTTGGTGATTTCAGTCACTTGAGTGTAGCTTGAGTTAGATACAAGTTGTTAGTTGTTTTTCGAGAGATTGACAACCTCTTGTAGCCTCTATGCACTAGTCAAGTCAGCTTATCCCATGGATTAACAAATTAATCGTGATTCTTGTTAATACTGCAATAAGATAGGATGGTGAGGTTAGACATGCGTCCCACACAAAGAGCAAAGTTAACCAATGGAGCAAAAGACCTTAGGGTTGGCTTCATTATAGCCTCCAAAGGTAAGTGTTAAAAGCCTTAAGACATAGTCTTTAATTTTAAACTTTAGGCAATTAAGGTCCAAGCAGTCAAGGGGGTAGCTTGCTTAAGCAAGGGCTGTGCTTAAGCAGGGGGGGTTCCTGCTTAACAAGTTCAAAGATATTGCTAAAAAGAAGGGGGCGAGCCCTACAAATGAGGGATGTGAGTAGTAGGTATGCACCTCACCAAGGGCCCACGTCAAGTGTAGAGGCACGCTGCTCAAGCAGGCAAGGGTTGTGCTTAAGCAAGGGCTGTGCTTAATCAAGGGTTGTGATTAAGCAAGGGGTGTGCTAGCTTAACCTCACAAGAGGGAAAGAAGAACATTTGTCAAGAGGCTACACACCTTACCCCAAAGGGAGCCAAGCTCTCATTGGCTAGAGGGATACATGGCCCAATGAGCTTCAAGGAAAGCCTAGGAAAGGGGGTCGACCAAGCTACCTCTCTCTCTCTCTATCATTTGAGCCTCCCATGAGCCCTATCTCCCTCTCATTCTTCTCTTCACACACTCTTGTGAAGCAAGAACTCCATCTCCTTCTCCGAGCTTGAGAAGTTGAGTGCCTACTACAACAAGCTATTGGCTATGGATGCAAATCCACACAAGATAATTCTTATGCTTGCTTATCTATCTCTCTAATCTCCATTATCATTATGCGAAGCTATGCTACAAGAGCTATGAGTGATTATGTGCAAGGGGTTATTGCTTTCTTGTAGAGCTACTTCTACTTCTCTCTTCTTCCTCACTCCCTGCCACAGCTCTCCTCAACTTTCATGGTGTTTGAGGTCTTGGGATTGAGGCTGGACATTCTTCAAGTTCATGCTAATCATGTTTATTGTTGTTACCGTGCTAATGCTTGATGAGAGAAACTTGCCATCTTCACCACATCAAGAAGATTTCAAGGAAACACAATAAGTTGTCTTGTAAACAAGTCTTCCGTCGTGGAAGAATCTATAATACAAAAGCCTATTAGAGGGGGGACCGGCTCCAACTAATCCGGTCCTCTATTGGTGTCAATTTCTCTAGACTCTCACTCTCTTTTGCAAGTATTTTTCATGCCATGTTAATGAAGTAATGTGTTAGTGTTGCTCTCTCCATCCAAGCACTTTCTTTCTCACTCCACATCTACACACAAATGAATGCTCAAGAAAATGCTCAATATGTTATTCACTTTCCGCTCCAACTCAAGTTAAAAGGCTAATTCCATTACTATTCATGTGTTGATCATATAATTATTTCATGTTATGATTTTTTGTGTAGATGTCTACAACAAATCTAAGTCATAATTCATCTAGCTTTGCTAGTTGGACAACCTTGTCAAACAACTCGGGTCTAGTCTATCCTAAGTTTTTGGCTACTTGTAGTGTAGTAATCAAGAATTATATGGGCAACATGGCATTAATACCAAACACCAAATTGAAAGGTGTTGTCCTAGGTTCTGTTTTGTATGTAATCCAATATGTCCATAGAGCTGAATGTAACTTTTGATCCAATCTACTCTTGATTTATCTACTATTTTTGTAAGCGGTGTGTACAAAACTTTGTTTGTGCTCTTCACTTGTCTGTTTGCTTGAGGGTGATATGGAGTTTGTTTGCCAATGAAGTACCATAAATTCTCCCAATAAGAATTCAATCATTTTCTTTATAAAGTGAGTCCCCCAATCACTCACTATTTTGATCGGCAGTCCGTATTTTGGTAAAGATATTCTCATACAAGAAATGCACTATCATTTGTGCATTTCTTTGGCCTCTACCCACTTGGCTAGATAATTTTTGTCCGATATGATATATTGAGCATGCGTCCTATATACAGGTGGTGTGATAGGTCCACCAAAGTCTATCCCCCACTTGGCAAAAGACCTTGATCCCTTCATAGGTCATAATGGAATTCTTCTTGCCTCATAGGTACTATAGTGCATTGGCATCTGACACAATGTCTCACATATTGTTTGGCATCCATGAACAAGGTTGGCCACCAAATTCCTACAAGAAGTATTGCTTTCACAGTTTTATTTGTAGAAAAATGTCTGCTCCAGAATTGGTATGTACTCACATTCCGTGGCACAAATTTGCAAGCTATTATCACTATCATTCTCGTAAATGTGATTCTTCATAATCACATAGTTTTTAGCTTCCATCTGAATGTTGGAATTAGGGTTGCAAAGAAACGCACACAGCTTGGAGAAGACGAAGGAAGCTCAAGGCACACAATAGAGAGTGTGTAACTTAGTGTAAAATGGAAAGATAGATAGCCCTAGAGTGATGGGCGTATATACAATGCTCGGGGGAAAAAACCTCCTAAAGAGGGAAAAATGCCCCGCTGGTCCTAGTGTGTTCACACACATCACTACCACATGTATATGGTAACAAATCCCCCCTGGAATGATGCGGTGAACGAGAGTTGGCACATGAGTAAAGGGAAGTGTCATGCCCTGAGGACATGATCAGTCCACAAAGGGGAGTAAGTCCAAAGCTTTGCGGAAAGCTTCAAGCTTCTCACGAGACAATTCCTTTGTGAAAAGATCTGCAAGGTTGTCCTGTGTTGGCACATAAGCCAAGCTGATCTCTCCTGCTGAGAGCCTCTCCCTGACATAGTGGTAATGCACCTCAATGTGCTTTGTGCGAGCATGAAAAACTGGGTTCATTGCAACTACCAATGCGCTCTGACTGTCAATGTAGATAGTGTTGGCAGTGTCCTGTCCAACACCCAAATCAGCCATAAGGCGTCTGAGCCATACACACTCAATCGTAGCTGTGAAGACTGCCCTGTACTCAACCTCACAACTCGAAGTGGCCACAGTAGGTTGCTTCTTGATCAACCATGATATACATGAACTGCCAAGCCTGAAACGAAAACCACTTGTGGACGCTCGCGTGTCAAAACAACCATCCCAATCTGAGTCTGAAAAAGCATGTAAGTCTGGCGGCAATGATCCCCCCCTTGGGATAAAACAAGCCAAGATGTAAAGTGCCACTAAGGTAGCAGAAAATACTCTTGACAGCCTGCCAATGCTAGACCCTGGGCTATGCATAAATCTGTTGACGTGTGAGACTGCAAACTGAATATCCGGCCTCGTGTTGCATACATAAATGAGGCAGCCAACAGCAGTTTGGTAAAGAGTGGCATCAACAGGATCGTCAGCATCATGTAGACTCAACTTCAAACCTGTTTCCATGGGAGTGGCAATAGGTTTGCAATCCTCAAGTCCGAACTTACATAGCAATGTCTCTATGTAACTTTTCTGACACAAGGAAATACCACCATCACACTGCTTAAACTGTATACCCAAGTAATGATGCAACAGCCCCAAATCTTTCATCTTGAAATTAGCATTCAAATCAGCTTTAAATTCAGCAATATGTCTCTCATTTGGTCTAGTGATCAACAAATCATCGACATCAAGAACCACAATGAGAAGTACATCACCCTCACGCTTTACATACAATGTGCTTTTTGTTGGACTGTTACGAAAGCCTCGTTTGACCAAATGAGTGTCAGCTTTCTCATACCAAGCACGAGGAGATTGCTTCAACCCATACAAAGCCTTCTTACATCTACACACTTTGTCCTCTTGTCCTTTTATGACAAAATCGCGAGGTTGCGTTACATAAACTTCCTCAAATATGTCACCATTCAAGAAAGCAATAACAATGTCTGATTGATGTACATCCCAACCAAAATGAGTTGCCAATGCACATAGAAAATGCACAGTAGTCATACGACAAGTGGGAGCAAAAGTCTCTTCATAATCTATGCCTTTTTGTTGTGCATAACCCTTTACAACAATGCATCAGTAATAGGCTGATCTGTAACATTCCAAAAACCCCCATAGGCTGTACATTTGCCTCATTGGAACTTACATTAGTATTTCCACCACTGAAAAGAGGCAACAAAGTGTCATAAATGTCATGTGATCTTACATTGTTGTCTCTAGTACATGACAACAAGGGATGGACAGAATCTTCCACAAACACTACATCTCGTGAAACCAGAATATGTTTTGTTTGCGGATGATACAACCTGTAACCTTTGCTTTTAGCACTATAAACAACAAAAACACATTTGACAGCCTTATCATCCAATTTTCTGCGTTATGTTTGTGGCACGAAAGCATATGCCTAACAGCGAAAAACATGCATGTGCTCAATAGAAGGCTTTCTATCATGCCATGCTTCATATGGAGTAATAGACTGCAAAGCTTTTGTAGGACACCTGTTTAGTACATAAGTGGCACACATGATGGCCTCAAGCCAAAAAGAATGCGGCAAAGCTTGTTTTGACCATACATCGTGCCATTTCCGTAAGTGACCTGTTTTTCCTCTCAGTAACACCATTTTGTTGAGGTGTATAAGGCACTGTACATTGGTGTTTTATCCCACGACTAGCCAGAAATGCATTGAATTCATGAGACATGTACTCCCCCCCTTGATCGGAATGGAGGGTGCCCATAGTACATTTCGAGACATTTTCAGCCATAGCGAGAAATTGTTTGAAGCACATAAAAACTTCGGACTTTGCTTTAAGCGGAAATACCCATGCATGCCTGGAGTAATCATCAATGAAAGTCACGAAGTAATTGTTGGCACAAGTGAATGAATTCCCATGAGGGACAGACTCAAGAGAGGTGAACAATTCACGATGTGAGGTGATGTGCTTTGTAGCACCACTATCAAAATACCACACATGTGAATCTGCAGCAAAACTGACAAGCATACATCATGGACAGCAGGATTGTAAGTGCACTCTGCACTAAAAGCCCCTTCTGCATCGACATCAGCATCACAGTCTCCTTTCACAGAAGACTCAATAATGGCTGCATTTGTAGTGGAACCAGCATTTGCAGTGGAACCACCCTCTTTCTTCTTAGCCTCTTTGCCTTCAACTTAGGACACTACTTGATCAAGCGATCATTAGCTTTACAATAATGGCAACGCATCTTCTTTTTGCCCTTATCACCAGAATTTCCAGACGAATTTCTTCCAGCAGAAGCATTAGGAACAGAAGTTTTTCCACGTGTTGCAGAACCATAAGAAGTGGCTGTTACCACCAGCATGTTCAACTACACGCTGCCTAATCTTGTTTTTTCTGGAAAGTGACTCTTGCAATAGGAATGTGCATAATACATCAAACTTGAAAACTTCGGGATTTCCTTGGGTCATCAATCTCCAAGTACTAGCAGAAGTCTGGTAGGAATCTAGTAAGGCATTAAGAACAATCTGCACAAGGAAACTGTCTAAAATGACTTCACTTGCAGAAATAAGTTGCTCATTGATATCCTTGACACCAGTAAGGAAAGTCTCCATAGCATCTTCCTCATGCATAATCTTTGACTCCAGCTCTTTACGCAGCAAAGCAATTTTAGCCTCATTGCAGCTTGCATAAAGACCTGCTAGAGTATCCCAAGCTTGTTTTGCAGATTTTGTTGAACGGATGTGAGGAACAATAGTGCGCTTCACAGACAACACAATCAATGCATGAGCCTGCGCATCCTTTACATCCCAATGAGCTTGTTCTGCCATAGGAAAAACAACTCTAATAGCAGCAAGACTTGCAACATTCTCAACATCGCCTACATACTCAGAACCAGGATGTACATCAATGCCTGCACAATATTCCAGACGCCCTTTGACACAAGAACGTGTTGCATCATATAAGCCCACATAGGGTAATTGTCCCCATCCAGCCTGTCCTCAACAACAAACATCTTGAAGACATCTGTGGTTTTGTCAGCCATGGTAAATGCTGCACCTGATGTGAAAACTGCCCAAAAATAGGAGAAATGAAGCGGGAACAACACATGCTATATAGCACAAACCGTAGAAGACTGTAAGGCACCTGTTATGCAAAAAATGGCACTGACAGAAATTCTACACTAAATGATGAAATTGCCTGTGCAGACCTACCTGTAGTGGAAATGGAGGCCAAAATGAGCCCGAATCAGAAATCTAAGCAGACTAAGCTCTACGAGCTTGCCCAAAATATTTGTCAACCTATGAACGCTTGCCAAACCTCACTGTAATTGGAGAAAGTGAGCAGGTGTGTGCTGGAGCAGCTGGAGACTAAGCCCGGGAGGACGTAACCTGCTCTGATACCAATCATTGGAATTAGGGTTGCAGAGAAACGCACACAGCTTGGAGAAGACGAAGAAATCAAGGCACACAATAGAGAGTGTGTAACTTAGTGTACAATGGAGAGATAGATAGCCCTAGAGTGATGGGTATATATACAATACTCTGCTGCAAAAAACCTCCTAAAGAGGGAAAAAATGCCCCGGCGGTCCTAGTGTGTTCACACACATCACTACCACATGTATATGGTAACACTGAATCAATTTTTGTCTAGATCTACTCATCTTTTTTGGCAAGATACCTTTTTCTAAGTATTCCACAATGTATGTACTCCACTTGGGTGCAACTGTCCTTTGGAGTAGTTTTGCATGTTCTATAGATGCATGGATTGCACACTTGCCACATAAATTGATATAGTCATAAACACTATGTTGCATATGAGGCCAATACACTCCAAGTCTCATCAATCATTGAAATGTTTGCATCTTTCCATTATGAATTCTTGTCATTTTCACACGATCTTGTCTCAGGTATGCACTCTTTCCCGTTGACTCTATACATAGCCTTAATATCTCATCCTTCCCATGCTTGTATAGCCTCACTGTTATTAGCACAAGTGTTTGTGTTTTTATAATGACTGATGGTTGCCTTTCAATATATAAGGAACCATTGGCAAGAAAGGGTATTACATGTTCATTGTACCTCAGTGCCATCTCAATATTGAATAGATATGAATTGGGTAGGTCATTGTTAACTCCTCAAGATGCTTCTCCATGAGTTATTCTAGACAAATGGTTAGTGCTTTAATGTGTAGTCCCCTTCTTGACCACTACCATGATATCAAACTCAAGCAATATAATAAAACGTTGAATAATTTGTCCCATATTGCATGATTTACTGACCAAGTACAATAGTGCTTGGTGATCCACAAAGAATACAAATTTATTTTCTAAAAGGTAGTGTATAAACTTCTTAATGGCATAGACTATTCCCAATCCTTCTCTTTCCATGGTTATATAATTTCTTTCCACACTATTAAGTTGTTTATTGGAGTAATAGATTAAAAAATCCATGTTGTTTTCTCTAGGCTGTGATAGGATGCATCCGATCGCATATGCCAATGCATCAATGTGGACATGAAAAATCTTATCTCAATCAAGGGCTTTCAAAATTGGAGCAAAAATCAATCTCTGCTTCAACTTTTGGAATGCTTTTTCACACTCTTTAGTGCACTTGAACTTTGTGACGAGAGCATAGAGAGGTTTTCAATGACTGCATACCTATAAACAAACCTTTTGTAGTAACCACAATGGCCCATAAAGGCTTGTACCTCTCTAACTTTTATGGGGAGAGAAACAATGACTTGTATCTTCTCAAGATCTATGGAAATGCCATTTTTGGACACTATGTGCCTCAAAATCTTCCCTTGTCTTATCATAAAGGCACATTTCTCTAGATTCAAGCAGAAATGATAAGTCGCACACTTCTCAAAGATCTTTTTCAAATGCTCTACGTATTTGTTTCTCAAGAGAGAATACACAATTAAGTCATCCATGTAAATTTCTAAGAACTTCCTTAAATACTCCTTGAATGTGTGATTCATTAATATTTGGAATGTGGCAGGTTAATTTGTTAAGCCAAATGGCATCACTCAATAAGAAAATATGCCCTATTATGTTGCATAGGCCACTTTGGACTTATTCTTTGGCTTTATGGCAAGCTGATTATAGCTTGAAAAGCCGTCAAGAAATTAATAAGCTTCCTTGCCTGCAACTCTCTTAATCACATGATTTGTAATAGGTAATGGATAGTTATCTCTGATGGTGGCAGCATTTACTTGCTCAAGATTTACACAAACTCATAATTTGCCATCCTTTTTGGATACTACCACAAATGGTGACATCCAATTTGTGTGTTCGATCTCATAAATAAAGTCTACTTCTTTAAACTTGTCTATCTCCTCTTTGATCTTCTTTGTGAATGTTTCATTGTATGTATCGGGATGTTTTCTATGAGTCTATCTCCACTTTGATCTTTTTGGTGAATGTTTCATTGTATGTATAGGGAATTTTTCTACGAGGAATTAAGGAAAATTTGGAATCTCAAACTTGGGCTCTATAAGAACTTTGACTTTCTCTCTCTTGTCCAAAATGGGTGCACGATAAAATTTTAGAAATAAAATCAAAACTTGTCAAACCTTTTGGAATTAAAATTTACTCACCAAGATCTATCCATTGGTATATAGCATGCCATCAAATTTCTTATATTCTAAAACATTACATTTTTTGATGTGTTAACTTCGTCTTATAAATGGAATCTCTCCGCACATTTCAGCTTCAGAGGGGAGGACATAACTGCTACAAATTAGCTTCAAATTTGTTTGAGTTTGGGGATTTAGAAAGTACTTTCTAATATCTTTCCAATGATACGTTGGTTGATAGGGTTTTGACAAAGCAATCATGAACTTCATTGGATTGCCCACTTAGTACAAGAGAGATAAAGTCAGGCATCCTTATAGCGCCCCTTTGAGAGTCCAAATTTTCCCTAATGTTTGACATCACTCTTAAGGGGCATTATATGCTGGAAAATGCTAGAATCAACTCCCTTAAGGTCCTAAGCTTGTAAGACCATACAAACACGTCTCTATATTGTTTGAGAGTGGCTATTAGCAGCTATTGCTCCTCCTTGGTGAGGTCGATGGCTATATAAGCTGGCTTTGGTTCTTCTCCAAGTTTCTCCTAGTCAATCCTCTTGGCATTCTCAGGCCATCACAAGATATACTTTATCCTTTGGGTTTCCTCATTGGCTAATGAACTACATTTCTTCTGTCTTGTATGGTGTATTTTTTATAGTGAGAGGGTGCGTCAAATTTATCTATGTTGGATCCCTCTTAACTCTCCATTTTAGTTGTCCAAACTCTTTTAGGGTTTATTTTAGCTTTTGATATTCACATTTTTGCTCAATTTTTGACATTTTTTCCAATGATGCTTTACTATGTCTTTGGGTTTTCTTTTGCTTCTTTTCTTTGGATTGGTCGTTATAGAAGCTGATTTCACTATTTTCATGTGATTTTGTCTCCTACACAATCATCTACTCCAAGTTTATCAAATATTGCATTTTGCTCAACAATCTTGGCTTTGCTTTTTCTTCTTGTTTTCTTTGTTTTTGCTATCTTCTCAATTTTTGACTTGTAAAATCATAGAAGAATATCTTGTGCTAGTTTGTCTTATTCTCATTTTCAAAGCTACTCGATAGCTCATCCTCAGCATCAATCTCTAAATCATCACTTCGTAACTCTTGGAACTCATTGTCGCTTAAATCGTGAATGGAAACCTTGTCCATTATGTGTTTTCAATAGTTTTGGACTCCGATTCCAATACAGCATTCACCATCTGAAATGACATTATATCAAAACCTTCCTTGTCACAAAATTTTGTGGGTGTGATTTCATTCATTCACACATCTAGATTTGCCAGTATTTGGTCCTATCCAAAGGGTTCAAATAAGTCTTTAGGGAATGACTCCCGAACGTAGCTCTTATCTTCTACTTACTGCTCTAGGATGCAATCTTCTTTTCTCAGGCTTCCACATTAGGATGCTCTACACATCCAAATATGTGTTTGGTGTTTCAACCATGTATGCAGTTGTTTGTCATGGACCATAGTTACCTCAAATCCTTCCACATAAGTGTAGCAGGCTACAGTGTCACTTTCACAAGACACACAGTTGGTCTGGCCTGGTTCACACTGGATGGACTCTCTGGGCTTGGTAGTGACACATGGCAGGGATACGGATTGTGGTCTAGTGGATGGTGGTCTAGTGGACATCATGGACAGGTCACCACCACCACTCAATTTGGACATAGACTTAGATGGTTGACATTTATGAGCCGTTGGTGGCTCTTTATGGTGGTACATATGAGTAGTATCTATTGGGTCATCGAGATCATCTTCTTTATATAGGGTCCAGTGTCGTTGTCTAGAGGGGTGAGTTGATACACAAAGCACATCTGCACCATCCTTGCACATCTGAGCCTCGACACACCCATTGTACCTGTGAATTCTGGGCTAGAGCTGAGTGTGCTACCACAGTAGAGTTTGTACTGGTTCCTTTGAACATATATATATATATATATATATATATATATATATATATATATAGAGAGAGAGAGAGAGAGAGAGAGAGAGAGAGAGAGAGGTGCCGTCGTTGGAGGTGGTACCTACAACTAGTAGTATACAATGTCCGGCCAAGAGCTAGGATAAGGAATGGATGGCCTTAAAACGTGTTGTAGCCTTTTTTAGGTTTGCCTCCACCTCTCATCTTCTTACCCTTCCGACTTCAAGTCATCTCCTTTGTAGCCATGGTTGATGAGTTGCAAGTGGTTAGTGGGTTCAGTCGGCCACTCAATACAACGAGGCAATGAAGTGGGCTTATAAAATTGAAGCATTCAATTATACCACTAAATCTCTCTTTCTGTCAAGGTGGCCTTCAATCAACTTGCAGTTCCTTAACTCCCAGTATAACTCCCTCTTCTACGTCTATTATGCAAGCAAATCCCTCAAATATGCCTACCTCTAAAAATAGGTCTGCATATATCCTAGGGTGTACCCAATCATCTAAGAATCTTTTATATTTTTTATTACAGGAAATGGTGGTCAAAGAAAATTGGAAGAAGATCGATTAGTCCAAGCCTTCCTATAGAAATTCCCTATATGTATCATGTGAAATACAAAAATTCCTTTTTGGATGTCAGCTCTGTAAGAAACTTCCTTAGCCTTTTTTTCTATGGATTAGAAGGCCAAAATGCATGTAAGCGAGATGATATATGTTTTGGATGGACTTGTTTAGAATCTATTAAAGACAGGTTATGCGATGCTCAATTTGTATTCTATCATGAATTGCAACTTGTATGTATATGCAAGCAAATTTTGATGGGCTTCTTTGTAGAATTCCAATACATACTAACCTATGATACAATGAACTTTGATCCTTACACTAAAAATGTAATATCTAACGGATTAAACCACATACCTACTCAACCCTTATGTCTTTACGCAACATGTGAAGAATTATGGAATGTAACATACAAGATAATCACAGATAATGTGGTTTCTCTAGACATCCCCTTGGATCAAGTAAGAAGGCTAATCAAGGAACTCTGCCCAAAGTCTGCAAGATAAATTTACTACAATCTAAGTTTTATTAAGAACATGCAGAACATAGATCAGGATGTGGAGAGGATAAAAAAGGCCTTGTTTGTTACAATTACGGATCTAGCCCCTAACAACCATGTCCTTGTTTGTAAGGCTTACATGATGGAACATGCAAGGTTAAGATTAGCAAAAATTGACTTTATCCCACATAAATTATCTCAATTGAAAAGGTTATAGAGCATATACTCAATATGTGAAACGGTTTGCATTTTAAACACTTTACCACTTCCTTACCTATTGGCCATTTATAAAGCTCACAAAAAAGTCTTTAGATGGATAACTATTGGATCAAACTGTTGTTTTTCTCATTTGTCCTTGTTACTGGCATGCATCCTTAAAACATGCATACCTCTAATAAAGAGAGCCCCTTTTTTGAACAAGAATTCTTTGCTATGCTACCATATGAAAATCCAAGCTTGGTGCATTGTGGAATCCTTACATGATGTAGTCATAAACCTTCCTCACAAGGCCTCATCAATTTTCTCAATAGATGTGAAGAAATGCTTTGCAAACATCCCCCATGAAGGAGAATTTGGACTAAAATCTAGAATCTCTCAACTAATCACATACTCCTTTGACCAATCACATGGGAAGTATATTTACTTCAAAAAAATTCCCACTACATGTGTGATTGGGACCTTGTATGACAGAAGCATGCTATTTTTATTAACTCATGGCTCATTGACAACATGATTGTCCAATGCAATGGAGACACTTACCAACCGGTTAATGGGATACCAATGGGGTTGGCATGTTCATCCATCTAGTGAACATTAGGGTTTGACTACATTTCACAGAGGTTACAAGATGAAACAACTAAAAATAAGATCACATTGCTCCTAACATTGTTTAGATACTTTGATGATACATTGTGGGTCAATAATAATGACCATATGTTATACCTTGAGCAATATCCGATATACCCTTATTGTCTATCGATTGACCACGACGCAATCTTCCAAAAGGAGTAGGGACAAAGACTACATTCCTCATTATGTAGCTGGAAATAAAAGATGGCAATATAATTAGAAAGAATTTGGAAAAAGAAAGCAAAATGCTTGCAATGTAGATACCCATGTGTAGAGTTCCTCGAGACTAACACAATGATGCTCTCAAAATTCCAATACGATGATCATGTGGTGCAGTGCAAGAGATAAAGGCACAGTAGTAAGAGACAACACACGATGTGCACAGAAACCTTATCTTCTCAATTTCATTTTATAATAATGATGATGTTCAAAACTTTACAAAAATTGCCTTTTATACCCTGGCTCAGGATTTGATGTTCAAGGGTTGGACTTGCTTCAAAAATAGCATAGAATACAATTTGAGAGCTCATAGTCTTGAATTCTTCATAATTACAGTGTGAACAAAGATCTAATGGTTTTCTAGCAAGATAATTACAATCATTTTCTCATACAAGGATTAAAAAATTCTCTTGAGCATCTCCTTTTCCAAAGCAAGCATTTGTTGTTGTTGGAATCTTCCAACACTCCCTCCCTCCAATTTCATGTCGTCCTTGACATGTATCAATGACATGGTTCTTTAGAGTTGTGGGACGATATTGTAGATGATGACTTGTTGTCCACCTCTTGCTAGTTGGATGTCTTCCTAGGCATAAGGCTTGAAGGTGGCTTCATGGTGGAGCTCCATGGCATGGTAACTGACAAAGTGCGCTCTTAGATCATTGACTTCTGGCCCAAAAATGGTTAGTATCCAGTGTGAAAAATCCTGTTAAAAAGAATCTTCAAAAGTGTTCATGTAGTATGAAGGCATAAACTTTAGACATGCAAAGAAGCCATGCAAAATTTTCTTATTAGGCTGCTTGTTGAGATCGTATGCAGATCGTACACCAGGCCTTTATTCCCCTCCAAAAAGGACATCCACGGAGTCTATGTAACATGCACTTTGTGGTATATATTGATGTAGGTTGCTAACATTCGGCATATTGTTTGTAGCATTTGGTAGGACAGATATGCCATGCCTTCATATTGCTCAATCACCACTATGAGAGTGCCTAGCATGTATTTTTCATCTAACCTTTCATTGCCATCCGAACCTGGTAATGTTGGATGATTTCGCCAATTTTCGTGTCTTCTTTGTATTGTTTCATGCTGGCTCTAGGCACTGGGCAAAAAGTGCCATTCTATTGGAGTTGTAAGGCCAAGGGCAACCCAGGGGGTCACGGACCTAGGCCAAGGGCTTGGACGGCTTAGATGTGGAATGGGGATCTATACTAGGCTACGGCTAAGAGCCACAAAGCCTATATATAGGGTGGTAGGGAGGTGGATCGAGCTGCTCTTCTTGATTTCTTGATGGGTTCTTGATCCATGAGGAATGCCACTACTGAAAACATTAGTATTCTTTATGACGCTATCACCACCTTTGTTATCGAGGACAAAAATGCTTCTCCAAGGGGGGAGTAATGTAAGGTGAAGGGCAAACTAGGAGGTCATGGACCTAGGCCAAGGGCCTGGATGGCTTAAATGTGGACTGGCGATTTGTACTAGGCTAGGGCTAGGGCTAAGAGCCACAAAGCTTATATATAGGGTGGTAGGGAGGTGAATCTCTCAAGCCAGTCTCATAGGTCTTTACACTGGTATTAGAGCTCAGGGAGGAAGAGGGGAGCTATGGAGGAGAGGGAAAAGCAGACACGGAGGTTTTGCTCGCTCTCTCTCTCTCTCTCTCTCTCTCTCTCTCTCTCTCTCTCTCTCTCTCTCTCTCTCTCTCTCTCTCTCTCTCTCTCTCTCTCTCTCTCTCTCTCTCTCTCTCTCTCTCTCTCTCTCTCTCCTGAAGGCATGGAGCTTGTTCATGTTTTCTTTCTCCAAGAGGGTTGCCATGGGGTTGGTCACTTATGAGGAAGGCATGTTGGGTTGGACTCTGTGTGCGGGAAGGTCCCCTTACATAGGATAGGAGCTCGCAACAACGACCTACACAGATGGACGTCGTGTTGATGCCAAAGGGGATTGCCATGGCATGGGATGGACATGGATATTTCATCACTCCATCAAAGGCGACTAGGGCCTGTAGCAAGTGGTGCAAGCTTTTTTCTATGTGTCGTATACGTTTTTTGCCATCACTGTAAGCTTGAGTTTTAATTCACATTAAGTTAGGTGCCTTAAGTTGGGCACCCTACCCACATAAGGGCCATGACCAACAGTAGGGCTCTGCAGGTTTAACGTGAACATCATGGGAGATTTGCAAGGGCCATACACTACTAGCATCGATGGCATGGAAGATTTGACAAGATGCCGTACATTATTTGAGTCGGTAGAGCTGTAGATTCAGCAAGGAACTGTCGATTTGCCACAGATCTCTTAAAGCTTCAAAATTTTGGCATGCCTAGTTTTGGCATGCACAAATTTGGCAATTCAACGATCCAAGGTCATGCAAGATGATAAAGGAAGTCTTCAACCCATACGAAGGTAGTGCATGGCTCCTTGAGCAATCATGTAAACTGAAGATGTGAAAGAGCATGCAATCATGGATAATATCTCCCAACATGGCAGCTCAAGAATTTTGAAGCGACGTCCCAGCAAGTGTGATGATGCCTACTAAGGTGTGATCAAACATGGGTGAATCAAGGCTTCTACGCAGCCGAGGAGCATAATTCAACAATAATTCCAAGGACACGCTCCTTAATGTTTCCTAGAGCAGATAAGCATGCATGCAAGAATCATGGTCAAGGCTATGAGCTAGGATGAAGGCTTAAAACCTCCGGGCCAAAGAGCTCCAATGGGACATTAAATCAACAACATGCAACGAGCATGGATCTATTCAAGGTTGATACAAAGTACGATGCCAAGGGCATTGATTCCAACAAGTTGGTAAGTCATGCAATTTTTTGTTTATGCTTATTGCCTTATCCAATTTTCCAAAATTTTCTCCAATGCAAGCTTGGCAAGCAAAGGATGCTTTGCTCAAGAACGGTTTGACAATTAGATATAATGGATAGCTATATTTTCAAAGCTATTTTATTTCCTTGTTGGGCAATCTAGGTACTTTCATGATTCCCAACACGGCGTGCAATTTGACAAGGTCAACCGGAAATTCTTCAGTATCTCAAGGAGATAACTCTTGATCGAGAGAGGGCATGGATACTTTGGCAACTATTAGTACGGCAAGGCTTACTACTAGAATTTTTAAAGGGTACAAAGATTCTATAGCATGACCGACTCTTTGCAACCCAAGAAAACCGACAACAATCTCTTTTTTCTCACTAGTTCAGAGTCTAAGGATTTTTTACATGATGCTGCGGATGTGGCAACTAACTATTTGCTGCAATGGCTAGATATGTTGCTAGTTTTGGTCATACAAGAAAGAGGAGCAAGGCTCCGTACATTTTATTGGCCGATATTCCTTTCATATGTCCTCCTTGTGCTATCAAGCGAAGGAGAAAAGCAAGGCTTCTAGAAGTACGACTCCATATCTATGTATATGCATTCGATGCATAATCACTCCAATGTAATTATAGCTTGCAAGAGTGCATGCAAAATAAATACACAAAGTACATGAAAGCACAATCATGCCATAGGATGCTCCGACTTCTGATGCTAGGGGTGGTGGTTACAAAAATCAGTAAGTACCTTAAACTTAAGTTTCAATTTTGAACTTATTCCATTTTGTAGGACTGTTTGCAATGCCAACTTGACAAAGCAAATGTTGCTTTGGTCAAGTAAATTTTAGCAGTTTGATGGCATTTGATAGCTAAGCTTCAGGAGCTATCTCTTGTACTATTGGGAAATCTCATGATTCTCAATAAGCTACATGATTCGGCAAGGCCTTTCCTCTAGAAAAGATTCACAGTGTCGTGCTTTAACAATTGTGTGTCGCTCAGAGCACCTGTTAGCTAAGAGCACCTAGGTTCCGTTCTTCTCATCTCCTAGATGAACTTATGCAAAGCACGGCTTCAATTTAGGGAATATTGCCTAGAACTTTCCAAAGTTTAGAATATGCTGAAAGCATACGAACTTGAAAAAAAATTGGAAACATGTCTACCTACTTATTATTGGAGGTCGATATGAACCAAGCCCCGAGGGCATACAAGGTAAATTTGACATCTCTAAATTTCTTAGCATACATGGCTATGAGCCACATTCTAGCAACGGCAACTGCTCTCAGATAGGCAACAAAGGTATCACATTTTTGGATTCTAAGATTTATCCACCTTGCAAAGCAAAGTGCTTTGACAGACTTATTGCAAAGCAAGGCTTCTATTCTGTACCACAATACTATCCATTGACTTAGGATGAAGGATAATGGCACACTCATTTGGCAATTAAAGGATATAAGCTTACAATTATGGTTTGTAGTGACCAACTATGATGTATACATGCCAATGTACATTGTGCAGGCACATATGGCATCTGCTCACATTGCGGAGACCGTCATTGAAGCCAAGGGCTTACGACATTAATTTTTTTCTATACTTGCATGGCATGCCAGTATTGTGGACTCGTTCCATTAAAGCATGGTTTATGCTTCTACTATAACAACAACTACTATGTTCTGAAAGAATTGAGGTTGGTATCTTTGCTTGTGATCATTGTATATGACTACAGTGACATGCAATTCTTGTGCACAGGGCGCTGATAATATAAATATTTCTTTCAGTAGATAGCACATAGACATGGCCTCGCTAACAAGAAAACAATTCATGGGACAACATGAGTAGACTAAGGGAGCCGTAAAGTGGGTCATCTCTTGTTGCAAAATCTAGTATGAATACTTTCTTTTGGGTGTTAGGAATCATTCTCTCATGTTTGTGAGGAGATATGATTACTTTGAGATCAAGTTGTGAATAAGATTCCAACTTGACAAGAGTTGTTGCTAGTTCTAGCACTAATTATATCTCTAGGAGTGGTATTTTCAAGGGTATGACCCAGCTAATACACAATCACTCCATCATGGTTGAGAATCATAGTTTTATCCCATCATACTTGTACTTTTAAGGAAATTAGTTTGCATTATACCACCGGGTAGTGAAAAAGTTCAATTTCACAAGTTGATTCCAATCACTTTTAGATATTCTAGATTGTGATGGTTGTCGTCAGTTTCACAAGTTGATTCCAATCACTTTCAGATATTGTAGACTGTGAATGGCATGGTTAGTGATAACAAATTTTCCTTGACAAGAATAATCGTTTATCAAGATTATATAATATTCAATTAGGACTAACTGCTTGGGATAATTAAATATAGTTTCATAGGACAAAACTGAAGGAGTACGAGTGGAAGTGCAACGCGAGAGAGAGTGCGAGAAGAAGACCACGACGATATGGTGAACTCGCTCTACTGTAATGTGTAGAGCATAGTGAGTTCTTATTAGGTTTTTACAAAAGAATATGTGTACATACCTGGTGGCCCGGCCACTTACCTGGGCGACCACATTGGGCTTTATACCCCAACAACCTCCCACTTAAAGTCCAATGTGGTACTTTAAGTGTGAGAGAAGCTACTATACAAGCTAATATACAAGAGATGTAGAGAAGTGATGTACTACCCTACACCTAACTGCTTGCAAAAATGCGCAAAGCTCTCTGAGGGAAGTCCTTTTGTAAGTAGATCAACAGGATTTTCTGTGGTGTGAACTTTGACAAGCTGAAGTTGCTTATCCTCGAGCATTTCCCTGATGAAATTATACTTCACATCCACATGCTTTGTCTTTGAGTGATAAACTGGATTGCGAGCCAATTGTATAGCACTTTGACTATCACAATATAACATAGGCATCTCTTCTTTGATTCCCAAATCTGTTACTAGTCGATTAAGCCAAATTGATTCTTTGCATGCCTCTGATGCTGCAACATATTCAGCCTCTGTAGGAGACTGAGTAACACAATCTGGTAATCTAGAACACCATGATACTGCTCCACCAGCCAATGTAAAGACATACCCTAACGTAGACCTTCGGTTATCTAAGTCACATGCATAATCTGAGTCTGTAAAACCCTTTACACTTAGCTCCTGACTCCCATAGCATATACGCATACTCTTTGTAGCTTTCAGGTATCTCAATATTCCTTTCACTGCCTCCCAATGTTTCTTGCCTGGGTTTGACATGTATCGACTTACTACTCCCACTGCAAATGCAATGTCTGGGCGAGTAGCAATCATTGCATACATCAAACTACCCACTGCAGACGCATATGGAATCTTATCCATTTCAGTCTGTTCTTCCTCAGACACAGGACAATCTTGTTTGCTAAGTTTCACATATGGTGGCAATGGAACACTCAGTGCCTTTCCCTTCTCCATATTGAAACGTTGCAAAACCTTGTCAATATACTCTGTTTGAGATAACCAAATCAACTTCTTTGATCTGTCTCTCTCAATGCGCATGCCAAGTATATGACTTGCCTCACCCATGTCTTTCATGTCAAACGATTTTGCCATCTTTGACTTCAAAGCTGAAATTTCTTCCAAGTGCTTGCCAGCAATCAACATGTCATCCACATACAAAATAAGGATCAGCCAACTACCATCCTTAGCCTTCTTTGTATATAGACAGTGATCAAACTCACTACGTTTGTAGCCTTGAGAAAGCATAAACTTGTGGAATTTATGGTACCATGCCCTCGGTGATTGTTTTAAGCCATAAAGACTCTTTAACAACTGGCATACCCAATCTTCCTTGCCTTTCTCAACAAACCCTTCTGGCCGCTGCATGTAAATTTCCACATCTAAATCACCATGCAAGAAAGTTGTCTTGACATCCATTTGATGCAACACCAAATCTAATATGGCAACCAATGCAAGAAAGCATCTCAATGTAGTCATCTTGACCACCGGAGAGAAGACTTCATCAAAGTCAATGCCTTGTTCTTGCTTAAAGCCCTTGGCAACAAGCCTTGCTTTGTACTTTGGCTGACTATCATGAGCGGTGATCTTATACCTGTAAACCCATTTACAAGGTAGATCCTTTTTGCCCTGTGGTAATTTAACTAGCTTCCATGTCTTGTTTTTATGCAGAGCTGTCATCTCTGACTCCATGGACAATTCCCAATTCCCGGAGTCCTTCATTTGCACTGCTTCCTTGTAACATGAAGGCTCATTGCAATCAATCAACATGACATAGTTCATAGATGGAACAAACCTATCAGGAGGTCGCGTGACACGTCCAGATCTACGCACAATAGGTGGCTCAGGCTCAGCCACAACCTGTGGTTCCACTCTATCATGTCCTTGCTCCTCTTGAGCCCTAACATTTTGTCTTGCACGTGCAGGTCCATCTTCTTGGAAGACAACTCTTCTAATCTCCTCAACCCTCTCTGGTTTAGAATGATATTTGGATTCATTAAAGTGAACATCATTGTTGCGGACAACCTTTCTGGATTCGGGATCCCAAAGTCTGTACCCCATCTCACCAGAATTACCATAGCCTAGAAAGATGCACTTTCTACTCTTTGGCTCAAGTTTGTTCCTAAATTCCTTTGGAACGTGAGTATATGCCTCACAACCAAAGACTCTGAGATGCTTGTATGAGGTCATTTTGCCTGACCATACCATCTCTGGCATTGAATCCTTCTGCAAAACCTTGCTAGGAGATCTATTTACAAGATGAACAGCTGTTGATACAGCTTCAGCCCAAAACCCATTTGGCAGTTGTGCATTAGACAACATACTTCTGACCTTCTCTTGTATGGTCCTATTCATCCTCTCAGCAACACCATTTTGAGGAGGATTGTAAGGAGCAGTAAGTTCACGTTTTATACCTTTTGACTCACAAAAGTCCTGAAAGGCCTTTGAAACATACTTCCACCATTGTCAGTGCGTAAGCATTTAAGCTTCTTGCCACTCTGATTCTCCACAAGTGTCACAAACGTTTTGAAAACACTAAACGCTTCATCCTTGTGCTTGAGAAAGTAAACCCATACTTTCCTCGAGTAATCATCTATAAATGTCATAAAGTAAGAAGCTCCCCCTAGAGATAGGTTAGGCATAGGTCCACACAAATCACTATGAACAAGTACCAACTGTGTATCTCTTCTACTGCTTCTATGCTTATGTGGCTGTTGTGTTTGCTTACCATACAGACAATGTTCACAGAATTCAAAATCATTAAATGAAAAGCCAGGCAAATAACCAGAACGAGACAAGATTTCCATTCCCTTCTTGGACATATGTCCTAACCGGCTATGCCACAAAGAAACGTTCGGCTGGTCGGTTACATTGATTACATTTTTAGAGACATTTGATACATAAATCATGTAAAGTCCTCCAGAATTTACTCCATGTGCTACTGTCATAGAACCCTTGGTTATCTTCCACATGTTCTGTCCAAAAGTGGTGACATAGCCAGCATCATCAAGTAAACCTGTGCTGATCAAGCTCTTTGTAATTGCGGGAACATGTCTCACATTCTTCAGCGTGAAAGAAGAGCCATTCTGAAACTTCAATTGAACATCTCCAACACCTAAGATCTCACATGTCTGCCCATTGCCTAGCCGAACATGATCTTTAGTGGGCACATAAGAGGTAAACCACTCCTTGTTTGGAGACACATGAAGTGATGCCCCTGAGTCTATAATCCAGTCACTCAGTGCATTTCCATCAGATGCTGTAAGAAGAGTTGAGTCCATTGTATTCTTCAAGAAGTAGATGTCTCCTGACACTAGACTGTCATCCACTGCAACAGTGTTTTTCACATTTATTTCTTGAATCTTCACTGAGGACTTGTTCTTCTCACCATGGTCTTCAGCTTTGTCTTTGCCTTTTTCTGCTTTCCATTCTCTGTAGTCGCTTTTCATGTGACCCTTCTTGCCACAATGGTAGCATTCTATGTCACTCTTGCCTTTAGCAGTGCGGGACTTGCTACGAGATTGATTCCTCTTTCCACCTTTGTACTTTTCTTTGGTCCTTCCCCTGACAACTAAGGATGTTCCTTTGCCTTTGTCCATTGTCTTTCTATTGGTTTCTTCAGTAAGCGGACTTCCTTCTACACCTGCTATGTTCAAACCATCTGGAGGTGCAGAATTACTCAAAGCTATGCGAAAAGTGTCCCAACTTTCCGGCAATGTGATCAACAGGAACATAGCTCTAATAAGTTCATCAAACTTGACACCTTGAGCTGACAACTGACTGTAGATTGTGTTGAATTCATTCAGATGATTGGACATAGGTGTCCCTTCTTTCATCTTCAAATCAACAAGCTTCTTAAGCCAGTATACCTGTGAAGCTGCACTCTGCTTCTCATAAAGATCACTCAGTTTTAACCATGCTTGATAATCCGACATCTCGTCTGCTACATTGAAGTAAACACTTTCTGCCAAAGTCAGCATAATGGTAGAAAGTGCCAATTCATCCATTTCGCTCCATTCATCTTCGTCCATATCTTCTGGTTTTATCCCCTTGAGCTTTATAGGTTTTATCTGCTTCTTTTGTACCAACACGTGCCAAATCTGCTTCTTCCACAATGGGAAATTGGTTCCATCTAGCTTCTTGATATTGTAAAGAGCAGTGTCCTGTGATCCAGCCATAGCTACGCTTCACAGTGGTTTACTTTCCTGGGAAAAATTCAGCAGAGTTTCCCCTGTAAACTGACCTCTGAACCAATATCAACCTGTCAAATGAACCAAGAAAGCTTCAGATTCTGCATAAATTTTGGCAGAGTCTCCTTTGTAAAATGGCTCTAGTGTACTCAAAAAACAGACCAAAAAACACTGTCTCTCTGACACTGTAATCTGCGGGTAAACCTGTCCTGCACCTGTACTGTCTCTCATTGTCCTATCACTGTCCTATAAGCATAGACTGTGACAATGCCTCAACGGTAGTAAAGCAAAGATGCAATCGCAACTGTCTAACTCACAGTCAATACATCCTAGCTGCCTATCTAAGGGTGCTCGAGGGATCGCTCCAAGACCTGTATCACCGAAAGGATCTCAACATTCGAGAATCCCCCAGCTCAATAAAACCTCACTCGACCCTCAACAAAGGCTGCAGTAAATCTGACAGTACATAGACTTCCCACAAAGTCATACATCCACAAATTTCCCACTATATGCTGTAACCGTTGCGGCGGTTGTTTGCTGCATGACTCACAGCCAGCAAACCCTCAACAAACATACATCATCTCTGAAAATACATCCCATGTGGAAGTACCTGCAATGTCAGGATGAAATCTGGAATATCAAGCAGCAAACACAAGCTACCTGATGAACTAGTGGATGTCGCCTACAGTCTGTGTGTAGATGCGCCCGTGTTGTATGTGACACGCCTCCAAGAACTGTGAGCCGTCCTTCGATGTGTAGACAGCCACAAATCAACACTCTGGGAGTGTCGATATCCTCAGCACCTACAGTCGTAGGCCGAAAACCCCAAATTTGCAGAGTCGGATATGCACCCGCCGAGACCACGTAGTCGAAAATGGCCTGCGCAAACCTTTGTCGAAGCCGAACGGTGGCCGAGATGACCTCAGAATGAAATTCTGAGAACACCAAGGCCTTTGGGTTCTCCCATAGGATTTGGGGCTGTGTTTTCGCCTGTCGAATTTCACTCCAATCTGAGCTGGTGACTCTAGCCTCCTGCAGTGCTGCCCCGAGCCTCGATCTGAGCTCTGATACCAATTGAAGGAGTACGAGAGAGAGAGTGCGACGCAAGAGAGAGCGCGAGAAGAAGAGCACGACGATATGGTGAACTCGCTCTACTGTAATGTGTAGAGCATAGTGAGTTCTTATTAGGTTTTTACAAAAGAATATGTGTACATACCTGGCGGCCCGCCCACTTACCTGGGCGACCACATTGGGCTTTATACCCCAACAAAAACGAGATTAAATCGAACATATGAAATTGTCCACCTGAGAGGAGGAGGACAAATCACGGCTCCAATATCAGTTTGTTTTTTTGCCTTTGTTTTTTTTCCATGGGAGTATCCGTTTCTTAAAAATCTTGTCAAAAGTAGCTTCCAAGCTTGAGTTGTTCCTTGACGACTTACAAAGTGTCAACTCCTCTTGAGGTTTTACTCCTTTGTGGGATCTAGGCCAAATGAGTGTGGCAAGGTGCTATAATTGATTTATCAATAGCATGTAAAATGTTGTTAAATGTGCTCACACCAAAACTGAAGGATTCAAAAAGGGGGAGGCTTCACACAACATTACGTACAACATAGATTTGGAGGTGGTTTGTAAGAATAATGCAACTTGAGTGTGAGAAAATGAGAGTGTGTACAGATAGCTTGTAATGTGTGTGTGTGTGTGTGTATTATAGAGAGGGAGAGAATGGCCAAATTCTGTTTTTCTACAATCCAAGCAATGTAGTTTTTCCAGGCATACGCCGCTGCAAGGCTACGCGAGGAAGTTTGCATGTATGTGTGTGAATGTGAGAATGTATGTGTGTGTGTTTGAAAAAGTAGACGAGTGGTGTTGGAAGCAGTTTTGTGGACGGTGTCTCCACAGTAGTGCAGGATGCAAAAATGTCATGATAACACGCAGCTTTAGGTTTAAAAAATAAACAATTACAAATTAAAAGTGAAAGTGAAAACTTCATTTGCTTTCCCTCCATAATGGGTTTTGTTCCCATACCTCCACAAGTTAACTTCACTCTATCGACCAGCGTACGCACCAATCAAATTTAGCAACTAGTGAAAGGAAGGAAATAATGGAAGTTGCTTAGTTTTCAAAAGAAAATTTAGGTTTTTATCAAAATTTAATATTAATTTAATACCCACAAATGTAAATCATCTTCATGCAGGTGATCTTCCAAACTGAAACAAAAAACCTTTTAACACATTCTAATGGTTTTTTGTGAACATTGGTATTAATTAGCCAATTAGGGGTTTCCACAAGTGAAAGTAACGAAAATTTGCCTACTCCAAAATCTCAAATTTTGACACAGGTAGCCTTGAGCAGAGCAGTTGCTACGGAAAAAACTCAAATTTTTACAATAATGAATGTGTGTGTGTGTGTGTGTGTGTGTGTGTGTGTGTGTGTGTGTGTGAGAGAGAGAGAGAGAGAGAGAGAGAGAGAGAGAGAGAGAGAGAGGCAACGTATTTTAACTCTTGAGCTCACAATATAGAACCTTGTGAGGCAATAGGAGTTAAGGTTTTGTCAATACACAATGTGTGTGTGTGTGTGTGTGTGTGTGTGTGTGTGGGTGTGGGTGTGTGTGTGTGTGTGTGTGTGTGTGTGTGTGTGTGAGAGAGAGAGAGAGAGAGAGAGAGAGAGATTGTGTGTATATGGTTTGTGTGTAAGAGAGAGATTGGCTATGCTTTTGTGTGTGTGTGTGTGTGTGTGTGTGTGTGTGTGTGTGTGTGTGTGTGTGTGAGAGAGAGAGAGAGAGAGAGAGAGAGAGAGAGAGAGAGTGTGTGTGTATATGGGTTTGTGTGTAAGAGAGAGATTGGCTATGTTTGTGTGTGTGTGTGTGTGTGTGTGTGTGTGTGTGTGTGTGTGTGTGTGTGTGTGTGTGTCTGTGTGTGTGTGTGTGTGTGTGTGTGTGTGTGTGTGAGAGAGAGAGAGAGAGAGAGAGAGAGATTAAATTATTGTCCACAAAGGTCAGATATGACCCATGGGACCAAAAACAAAGCATAACCGTCACTCTACGTATGTGAGGAAGTTTGATATATATAAGTTAAGGACTGAGGGTCCATCAAAAGCATGGAAGAGAAGAACAAAAACCCTAAGGGGGCTCAGGCGAGGAGATAGTTGGTTTGGGAGTCCGAAATTCTTGGATGATGGCTTTACCACCTCGATAGACTGCCCATTTGCCTTGCTTGCAGGCTTCATGCATCCTCTTGAGTTTACTTGCTTTCATCTTCAGTTGCATCGTTGTTAATTTGTCGGCGATCCAAATCTTTGTTCCTTCAAGAATCCATATTAACGTAGCAACTTAGTCCGCTCCTCTTTGTCCTTGAAAGTGAGGATACAATGCTTGGGTGGCACAGGTCTATGTGTGTCGTTGATCCAACAAACAGTTTTGGGGTTGATCTGAACTAGTTGAAGAATTTCATTAAGTTCAGTGATGGCTTCTTCAAGGGTGTCTTTGTCAGTGCACCATGGTGGGTGGAGCCAATCCGGACCTTGAGGCCAAGAGATTCTTGTAGTCAGCACTCTTGTAGAGCCGCTTGTATCTTGGTGTCAATCTCTTCATGGGCATACCATGGGACAATTGGTCAAAGCCTTTGGTAAAGACCCAACAGAAGGCACCATGCTCTGTAGTTGTAGGCCTCCATACAAAGTTGCAAGGCATCAAAATAGAATTGGAGAAAGCTAAGAGGAGTTGACTAAGATCAGATAGAAATTTCAAAATCAATATGCTAGAGTGATATCCAACCAACAGCATGACATTGAAAAACTTCAAAAGGACAAGCAACTGGAAGAAAAGAGATATGGTGAAGAAGCTACTATTGAGGTACATGGTCGATTAGAGGAGAAGAGGTTAGCTCATAAGTCTTTAATGTCTAATCACCACACTTTGAGGCAAGCAGTCAGTGAAAAATATATATATCAATCCCTAGTTGACATTGCCGACCTAGAGAGGATCCTTACGCTAAACATGGAAGATTCACAAAATCTGCTGGAATCAATGAAATTTGATTTAGAAGAGAAAATCGAGCAATACATTAATGCACTTGTAAATTAGTTCTTGGTTGAGTATATCCAAAATCTGAATGAGGATGAAGAAGAAGAAGACCAAGAAGAAGGTAAGGACCAAGACCAAGACACAAGATCTGGTCATCAGTGTGATGATGTTGACAAGATGATGATGACTAGCTACCTCCACACTCTACAACTAGAGGTAATTAGTCTACACAAGGCACTGGGTCAACCAGTCAGGCTGACCAAACTTAGAATTAGAAGTGACAACAAGGTAATTTTGACCAGTAGTAGAATGAAGAACAATATCAGACCAGGGCTAGAATGGACCCCAGCAGGTGGCCACACAGCGGGCCATGATGCTATATATAGGAGGAAACTAGGATAAAGGAAAAGGAAATCTAATGTAGTATATCACCGAAAGAGCTTCTTAAGATTAGTGACGCTCGTTGTGCAACACTCAAAACTAGCAGAGTTGCTATAAGCACCACTATGTTCGTCGCTATATAGCAACAAACATAGCAACGTCGACAGTTGGGTAAAAATTACTCGAGAGCACCAAAACTCAGATCTGGATGTGAGTTTTGTGCATGTGAGCTTGCAAATTGCTTGCATGTAGTTGTTGTACAGTGCTTTGAAGAAGATCTTCTTTTTGTGCTCCGGCTGCTATAGAGTGCTTTGAAGAAGAGCTTCTTTATTCTGTTCCTTGCTCAACATCTCTTCACAATAATAGAGCTCATCGCCATCGCCATGTAAATCCTTTTAGAATATGCGATAAATATGAGGATGTAGTCGTTCGGATGAAGTGTATGCATTCCTTGAAAAAAGAGTATGTGCTCAAAAATATCCGGTTTATGTATATATGTATTTTGATTATGTACGTGACCAATAAAGACGATATCCAATCAAGGTGTGTGGGGATCAGGCTTGGCTAGAGAATCTGCAGTAGTTTACAGTAGCTAGCTAGGGCATGGCTTCAATTGAACAAGAGGCAAAGGGGTTTTGTCAGCTACATGGATGGCCATGTAGACGTGGGTGTGTAGATTTGTCGCACCCACAAATATAAGAATTGACCAATAAAGATGAGATTATAACCCGATGGTCCTCATCTCCCTGCACCTCAAGAGCGAGGTGTGCGAGGATTGAAATGTCTAGAGAATGTGAGGTAGTTTACACTAGCTAGATAGGGCATGGCTTGAGCATTGACAAGAGACAAAGGGGTTTTGCTAGCTACATGGATTTTCATGTAGACGTGGGTGTGTAGATTTTTTGCATTTGCAAATATAAGAATTGACCAATAAAGACGTGTTTATAACCCGGTGTTCCCAATCGCCATGCACCTTGAGATTGAGGTGTTCAAAGATCGGGCATGGCTAGAGAATGTGAGATAGTTTATAGTGAGATTAAAGAGAGAGAGAGAGAGAGAGAGAGAGAGAGAGAGAGAGAGAGAGAGAGAGAAGAGATGAAAGAGAGAAAGGGTTAAATTATGTTCAATATTTTGATAATTCACAGTCATTATGAGTACTGAGATGATCATGTCGAAAAGGCGTGTTTCTTTGCAGCACGGTCTTGAGTTTGGCAAATTTGACCCATCTATTATAGATCGAGTTGTTTCCAATTACAACTCGTCGGACTCTGATTTGATGGCCAAATAGTAGTGCTACTGCAATCTAATAGGCATGTTTGCAAGCACTTTACTCAAGTGGCATATGTGAGGCTGCAAAATGCACCCTCTTCAATCTCGAAGGGTGACCATACAGAGCACATCCGACCAAGCTATATTTGAGCCCGAGACCGAACAAACGATAAAGAAAATCATGGATTTGGAAAGGCTCGTCTACAGTGACATGAAACATGAAGCCGACACGCCCTTGTATGATGGAGCACGAGTGTCTAGATTGAAGGAGCTCTTGGTTCTTCTCAACATGCAGGCAAAGTTTGGATGGAGTGACACTAGCATCACAAAACTTTTCAAGTGATCTCTTGCGATGTGTCAACTTCAATAAAAAGCTATACATCACAATGTACAAAATTACGAGAGATGTTATTATGTTCCTTTGTGTAGAGTGCTAAAGGAGCACATTTTGCTAGCTGACTGATAACGTGATGCGAGATTTCAAAGAGGATGCAAGAAAGATCTTGTGAACCCTAGGAATGGATTACAATTCCATTCACTCTTGTCCTAATGACTGCATTCTTTTCAGAGGGAAATATGTGGATATGCAAAAGTGTTCAAAATGTGATTCCGAGAGATGTCGAATGGATATCCACGAGCAAAACGTGCCGCAAAAGGTGCTATGACATTTTCCTCTACTGCCTTGCATCAAGAATTTCTATGAATGCAAGTCCGTGGCTGCTCTATCAACATGACATGAGGGGAACATATCTTTGGATGGTGTGCTATGGATCCCTGCAGATTGTGTGGCATGGAAAAATATTGACAGAATGTGACCGAAATTTTCTATGAAGCTTGAAATTTACACCTTGACCTGACAATGGTGGCATATATCCATTTGGTTTGAGGTTGACATCCTACATTGTATGGCTAGTTGTCATTGTTAACTACAACATTCCACCGCGGTTGACTACCAAGAAGGGACACCTGTTTTTAAGCTTGATTGTGCCACGGTGGTATAAAGTGAAGAATATGGATGTGTTTCTTTGTCCACTATTGGAAGAATTTCAACAATTATGGATAGGCATAAAGGTGGTGGATGTGTTTCTTTGTCCACTATTGGAAGAGTTGAAACAATTATGGATAGGCATGAAAGTGGTGGATGCGAGCCAACATGTAGGTTGATGTAATACCTTTATCAGAAGTATCCTAATGTGGACGATGCATGACTATTCTGGGCTCATTGAATGCTCAAGTGAGACTCAAACTACTTGAACTAAGTTTATTGTCATGTGTATGGATGTAGGGTTTCAATTGATTTATTGTCGTGTGTATGGGTGCAGGTTTTCACACAATTCAGACAAGCAGTTACAATGCATGTGCCTGTAGTGGAGATAATGTGTCATACCCTCTATAGTGGGTGCTCCTCAGTGCAATGTGCGTGATGTCTCACTCCACAGAATGAAAACACAAAAGACAAAGAACAACAACAACAATACAACTCAATAGATCATGAACAATGCGGACATTGATAAACAATAGAGCAACAATAGAAGACAAACAACAGAGCAACAACAATACGACTCGGCATACCATGAACATCACGAACATTGACAAACTCAAAGAAATCAATACAGACTCTGGCATGGCAGCACACTCAACTCCAACCCAGATCTCATAGGTAGAGTGGGGATGTTGAGGCTCAACTGTGCAAGGATGGTGTAGACGTGTTGTGTACAACTCTCATGAGATATCGTAGATGACTGACCACACAAAAGTAGATGATGATGCATCCCGGTGACTGGAACCAACCACTCATATGTATCTCCTAAGAGCCATCAACAGCTGGCAAATATCCCAATCCAGCTAAGCCTATCTCCTAACTAAGGTGGTGATGATCTGGCCATAGTGCCCACTAGACCACCATCCGTAACACTTGCCACGTGTCACTGCCTAGCGAGAGTCTGCCCACTCTGAACTCAAGCCCAACTGAAACTAACTACTTGTCCCATGCCAGTGACATTCTAGCCCTAGACCCTGCTATAGGTTGCCCACCACAAGACCACTCACCATCCCAATGAGATAGAAGAATGAAACTAGGGAGAACAGTGAAACACCAGGAAAATGCAGTACTTTGTCTGAAGAAGGTGATGTTTGGAGAAGATTTTGAGTTTCTAGGAGGAAGTACCACTGAAGCAATGCTGATATGTGCAAGATATGCTGAAGAAGTAATGATCCCGATGACCAGAAAGTAGAAATTGAAGACTGCCAAGATGAACAAATCCCACAAAGCTAGTGTAAATTCGGCCAATCGCAAAATACATTGGTTTGAGGGGCTGCCGCAACGATTAATCCAGTAAATTTTTTATTATTTTTTTCAAGGCAAAGCAATGGCAAGGCAAGGCCAAGGCAATGATCATGTGAATGCAGAGGTGGCTGAGGGCTAGGGAAGAGGGGAATGGGTAGGTAGGGGGTTGGGCTAGATAGAGGTGAGGGGCGGGGGTGGGTAGGGGTGAGGGGAGGCTACATAGGGGCAAGGGGAGGGGGTGGGTAGGGGGGCTAGATAGGGGCCAGGGGGGGAAGCGTGTGTAGGGGCAAGCGGATAGGGGGTAAGGGCTAGTAGATAGGGGTGAGGGGAGGGGGGGTGTGTAGGGACAACTAGGGGGCAGGTAGGGGTGAGCAGGGGTGAGTAGGGGTGGGTGGGTAGAGGCGAGGCCACTAGGTAGGGGCGAGGAGGGGTAGTGAGGGGCGAGTAGAGGGAGTGAAGGTGGGTAGGGACGAGGGGGAGCTAGATAGGAGCGAGAGTAGAGGGGTGGGTAGGGGTGATCGAGGGAAAGGGAGAGGTGGAGAGCGGCAAGGGGAGAGAGGGTAAGGGTGAGTGGGAGCAAGGGGGTGGGTAGGGCGAGCGGGTAGTGAGGGGTGAGTAGCGGGGTGGGTAGGGTCAACGAGGGAGGGAGGGGTAGTGAGGGGTGAGGGGGCCGAGGGTAGTGGGTGTGTGACTGGAGATGGCACTCCAAAGTATACCTTGTAAGTGAAGAGGATGCTATGTCAAGGATCAAAAATATATCATGAACGAGGAACGGATTCAGCTTAAAATCAACATTTTTGTGTTGTATCTTGTCTTGAGGAAGCTCTATAAAGGTAATTTTGCTAGACATAGAGGAGAGCTTTGTTCTAATCAGATAAGCAGACACCAATGGGGCTGATGTTGAGCTGGGGGTGAACTCCTATAGAGGAGATTTCTTTTCGCTTCTATGATTCTTCATAGGCTCATCGAATCCAAAGTCTTCCACCAAGGGTGCACGTGGAGTTTCTATTGTGACCTTCATACTTTGAGCTGGCTCAGGTGGCTCATTAGGTTTAGTTAGTGTGGAAACATTGGAAGAGGGTGTACCTTCAGGCAAAGAGTGAATAGAGACTCCATAACAAGGCTTAGATTTGGTAGCGTCCAACCATTCTAGCAGATCTTCGTCAACCCCATCAGGTGGAGTAGGCTGTTCCAATTCAAGACTGGTCTCTAAGGGACAAAGAACTTATGTTTTGCAGCGGGATTCATGCCTCCTTCTAGGAGAATGGGTTGCATTGGGGATCCAAAAGTATGTATCCACATGGCGTCGTTTCCCCAATCATGAAGTGCTTTAGTGTGTTGTAGCCATGGTCTACCGATGAGCAAGGGAAATCCTCCCTCAATCTAGGAAGACGAACCACAACAAAATCCAAAAAGGTAAAGTCTTATACCTGCAGAGGCACTTTGTCCACTATGCCCACTGGGTAGATTGTCCACTAGTCGGCCAATGTAACTGCAAAGGGAGCAGGGCGAGTAGGCTCTAAACCTAGAGCTATCATAGTGAACTCGGGCATCATGTTAATGATGGATCCACCATCCACTATCACTCCTGAGAATTCCACCCCAAGACGGACACGGTGAGATGAGGGCTTCTATAATCGGTGAGGGGAGCAGCAAAATGTGATATCATATAGGACTCTAATGGTGGCACTGGAAGATGTCTGACACTAGGACTTGCTTTGGGGTAGAGTGAATGAATAACAACAAGGGTGTCACTTCTAAAACTCGCATCTAGCTGCAACATGTCATAGAGGGACACTTGTTGGAAGGTGTTAGTAAACCCGAAGGGACCTTCCTGTGGAGGTTACCCTAGAGAGCGGCATGAGCTACACCAAACCATAGCCTTAGTTTCCTGCTGAGACTTGAGCTCTTCTAGCTCACGCTTGATCTCTTCCAATGCCTCATGATGTGGAGGCTTCTCCTATCTAAGAGAGAAGGACCTCTCCTCTTGGAGAGATCATTGTAACTTTAGGGCTTCAAGTTCCTTGCGTAAAGAAGTTAAAGGATCAGAAAGACTTTCCAACAACACTGAGGGGGTTTCTACCTGAGGAAAGTCGGTGAACAGCTTCCTCGCCCCCTCTATCCTAGTCGTCGCAGCCGCAGCAAACTCCTCCAGGGTGGCATCATGTCGGAGATTCTCTCTGAGGTTTTGCTGAGAAGTCTTGGAAGAGCCTTCTCTACCCATTTCTTGACCATAAACTCACCTGGTGGCTGAGGAAGCTTGGCAACCAAAGACTTTGTTTGGGTCATGAGTTCTGCAAAAGTCTCTTTGGGTTGAAGCAACAGGTTGGCCAACTCATCCAGAACTTTTTCTTGGAAGTCGCTGGTCTGGAAGCTTCACAAAATTATTGTCTTAATGCAGCCCAAGTAGTAAAATGGTTCTCTGCAAACCGACTATATACTTGTCTACTAATCCATCCAAGGTAGATGGGAAGCGTACTAAGTAGGCATCTTCTCGGTTAAGTCCACAACCTCTACAGAGAGAAACAAACCTCCGGGCATGGTCGTTAGCATCCTCTGTGGAGAGACCCTTAAAAGTTAGAAACTTAATATTCACCTTATCTAGAATGCTTGTGAGCTCCTCCATGGCTGTCTCTGTGCAGGAGCTTGTTGCACTGGAGCTTGCTGTAACAAATAGCTACAAGGCGAAGGTAGGGATAATGGGGCTGGTGGACTTCTACTTGGCACGAAGGGTTGACGTTTCCTGCGGTAGTACTTCAAAGGACTTAAGTGGGCTTTGTTGCTCTTTTGACTGCCTTGTATGTAAGACTGCCTTGTATGTGTCATGCAGTAACCAAAGTCCACCCAAGCTTTGAGCACTGAACACGAATACCTTCACCTTCTAGTGGTCCAACTCCACTAGACTAGGGCGAGTGGCTAGACCTCGACGAGAGAGGACTGGACTGAGCCTACCCTGGCTAGACCTGGACGAGAGAGGACTAGACCCAGCCTAGAGACTACTAGACCAGGACAAGAGACTAGACAAGTAGGCCCAACGAGCATGTTGAAAACTAAGCAGGTCAAGGGAAAACTAGACGGGACCAAGCTAAGGCAGGCCCAAACCAGTAGCTCCTCTACTTGACTTTTGACGGAGTGAAACTTCAGTTGAGGTCCCATCGGGCGTGCTAAAAATCAGAGCACCTGTAGCAGAGATAACGTGTCGTGCCCTCTATAGTGGGTGCTCCTTAGTGCAATGTGCATGATATCTCATTCCACAAAATGAAAACACAGAAGACAAATAACAACAGAGCAACAACATTACGACTCAACAGATCATGAACATCACGGACATTGCCAAACTCAAAGAAACCGATACAGACTTTGGCATGGCAACAGACTTTGCTCCAGCCCAGATCCCACCGGGCGTGCCAAAAAAGAGAGCACCTGTAGTGGAGATAATGTGTCGTGCCTTCTATAGTGGGTTCTCCTCAATGCAATGTGCACGATATCTCACTCCATAGAGTGAAAACATAGAAGACAAAGAACAATAGAGCAAAAACAACAGAGCAAGAACAACAGAGCAACAACAGTACAACTCAGTAGATCATGAACCACACGGACATTGACAAACTCAAAGAAACCGATACAGACTCTGGCATGGCAGCACACTCAGCTCTATCCCAGATCTCATAGGTACAGTGAGGGTGTCAAGGCTCAATTGTGGAGGGATGGTGCGTACGTGCTGTATAAAACTTTGATGAGAGACTCTAGATGACTGACCACACAAAAGTAGATGATGATGTGTCCCAATGACTGAAACCAACCACTCATATGTATCTCCTAAGAGCCATCAACAACAGCTGGCAGATATCCCAATCCAGCTAAGCCTATCTCCTAACTGAGGTGGTGACGATCTAGCCATGGTGTCCACTGGACCACCATCCGTAACACTTGCCACATGTCACTGCCCAGGCCAGAGTCCGCCCAGTGTGAATTCAAGCCCAATTGCAACTAACTGCTTGTCCCATGACAGTGACACTATAGACCTGCTATAGTGCCACATGTGCCCCCAAACTTAATGCATGTCAAGCACCCTCACTCAAGAAGCAAATCTGCAAAGGTCATCAAGCCCATCTTCTAGAAAATCACAAGTTATGAGAGGGTTTCTTGGGAAGAGAACCTCCAAGGATGTCCGCTCGAGCATGGTTAGAGCAATGGACATGGGTGAAGACAAGCTACCCCCAAAGATGAAGAGATTCTCTTCATAAGAGAGCAATCACTTACTAGATCCAATGCACATATTCAAAAATGTGGGTAATCTATTGTGGGACCATCTCATTAGCAAGGAAGGTACATTGGGAGCCAGAATCGACCTTAGAGATGCTCGTTGTATGGAGCAATACTGGCCACAGACAGTAAACGATGGATCGATAAAGCTGCCTAAAGCACCATGGATCTTGACTAGACAACAGGAACACAAAGTGAAAGGGATAACTTGATTCGTGTGTACATCCACAGGCGTAATGCACTCGCTCCGGATAGCATTCACAAAGGAAGGGAAGCTTACTAGTTTGAAGTCACATGACTGACATAAAATGTGTCAGGTATGCTTGAAGTGAACTAGAGCAATGCTAAATCTACTTTGATCCCAATGTTAAATCTATTTTGCGGTTTATTTTGCCTATGGCCATTGAGGGTTGTTTGTCCCCCAGTGTCCACCATGAAACAATCTACAACCTTTTCAAAATGGGTGCAATGGATCTCCTAGAACGAGAATGATGTTGTTTCTATACCATCCACCAGACAAAACATTGTGGAGGTTGTTTGCATGTTTGAAACACACTTTCCTACTACCATACTGATCATTCAAGTGCACCTTCTTGTTCACGTAGTTGATGAGGTGGAAATAGCAGGCACAGTGCATTCCAGGTGGATGTTCTTTTTAGAACGTTTTGTGAAAAAGCTCAAGGGATATGTGTGTCAGAAGGCACATCCAGAGGGTAGCATGGCAGAGGGTTGGCTTGTTTTAGAGTCTCTTGTGTACATTGGAGAGTATCTCTCCAGAGCTAATTGTGTAGGAGATACGCTTTGGAGCACCATTGATGAGCACATCTTTAGGATTGTGATGTGCAATCTCGGTGTGGAAAAGAACATGACTAAGGAACTAGAGGCTAAGATCAATTGATTTTTCATGCTTCACAATCTAATGATGCAAAGGTGGACTTCATAGTACTAGGATGTAAAGCAAGAGCAAAAAATGGCCCGATTTGATTGGAGATGGTATGGTGGAGATTAATAACCACAAAAAAGGTATGAACAAATGAAAAGAAGGAATGAAACTTATAGCTTGTCAATAAATAGAATATGTATCAATGAGAAAACCATGAACGCAGCTAGTTGCCCCTTCTCCATCCATGCGCTTCATCTTGAAAGCTCCCATGCTAAAGAACATGTCTAACTTTCCATTTAAAATGGTGGCACTACCCACTCGTCTTACGTATTCTTTTGATTCAAAAAAAAATTGGTAGAAAAATCTATAAAATTATGATAATATTTTGTGTTTTTCATCGTATTTGCCAACCATGTAAATGCTGGATTCGGTAGAAAACTCCATAACAAATGGTAATATTCTACGTTTTTCTAATGTATCTACCAACCATCTAAATCTTTCTTTCTAACCACACTATCTTATATACTCGTTTCAAAAAATACTCATTGTTTATTACTTTCATATTTATTATCACATTTTACTCACAAGGACTTTTGATGTGGTCTATGTGATTCAAACAATGCCCGCTCAATAAAGAACTTAGTGTGTACAACTTTGACAGACGCAAACTTTAGCAAGGGAGACAAAAATTTGCACTCCAAATTTTTATCGCTCATAACTAAAGAAAAAAGAAAAAAGAAGAGGAGCACAATTGAAGGCACAAATGAACTTGCTCAAAGACCTCATGGTGCCTAAGCAATTCAAGTAAAATCTACTTTCCAACCGAAGACAACATCAAAGGAATCGTACGAAATGCTCTTCAAATATCACCAACACCTATTTGTATGTCAATGATAGGATTACAATTCGGGGTTTGCATTGTGGCAAATGTACTTTCTTGGGTTCGATCGTTGTCGCCCCCTTAACCTTTTGACCAATGGTTACAAAGGCTTATGGACTATCAAATTCAAGTTATACTAACTATGATATTTGCACATTCAACAATGTGAAGGGTGAAGCCAAGGTTTCTAGTTTTGAACTTTTTGACCCATAAGGAAGTGAAATTTGCGTTACTGTTAGGAAATAGGGTGTAGCTTAGTAGATAATTGAGTAAATTACTTAATGGAGAGAGATAAATTTCACACACGAGAGATTATAGAGTAGAGAGAGAGAGAGAGATCACACACAATATACGTGGTTCACCCAATGTGGGTTACGTCCACGGGAAAACAGCCACTCAATGGCTTTAGTACTTCAAAACAAGAAGTAGATTACAAAGGGATTATACCATTTTGGAGCTCTTGCCTTGCTTCACTCTCACCACCTTACACTCACCTTGTTGCATCAACTTCACACACCAAAATGTGTGTAGAAATGGACTCTTTTTATAGGAAAAAGGGCTGCTCTCTCCCATGATAGGCAACCGTGTGTAGTCGCCCTTGTGTAGAAAAGTCGAAATGGACCCTCCAATCCGTCCATGTGTCGCCCTCGAGAAGATAAGTCTGCCCTTGAAATTGTCCACTGACCATTGAATTCAGCCACTGGCCACCAGCCATTGACTTTTGACCATCGGCCACTGACTACCAACGATCGGCCAACTGGCCAAACGATCGGCCAATTTTCGGCCGCTATCCGGCCATAATATTTTGGCAAAAAGGAATATTTTGGTGAAGCCAGACTCGAGCTTTGGCTCGAGACCCTGGCCGTGAAAATTTTGGTTTCTGGCGAGTGATTTTTTTTCATGCACGATGGCTTCTCCTCATAATGGGGGCCTTACAAATGTGTATTTTTTATACAGAAAATTACAAGGAGTAAATCAAGCTCCATACTTAACAATCTCCCACTTGGAGAGTAATCTACAAACCAAACTTGTGACTGCTTTCCATCCTGGCTTCTTAGATTGAAGATGAGCAAAATCTCAACTTCTCCTCGTTGACCACCTTTGTAAACATGTCCGCAAGATTTTCACTTGTATGCACCTTTCCTAGTTTTAGTTGTCTCTCTTCCAAAAGAGTGCGTATGAAGTGATATCTCACCTCAATTTGCTTTGTCCTTAAATGAAAGGCTAAATTCTTTGCAAGATGGATAGCACTTTGGCTATCATTGTACAAGACACAATTGTCTTGTTTGAATTCAAGCTCTTCTAAGAATGTGTAAAGCCACAAAATTTCTTTGCTTGCCTCTATCATTGCTACATACTCTGCTTTTGTGGTAGAAAGTGAGACCACTTTCTGTAGCTTTGAAGCCCATCTTACTGATGTGCCTCCAACCGTGAAGACATAGCCAGTAGCGCTCCTTCGAGTATCTTTGTCACCTGCCATATCTGCATCAACATACCCTTGACGAAAAAAATTAGCTCCTCCAAAATACAAAGCATTTGTTGTTGTCCCTTTTAGATACCTAAGTATCCACTTCACAGCTTGCCAGTTCTCTTTACCTGGGTTGTCCATGAACCTACTTACAACTCCCACTGCATGTGCAATCTCTGGCCTTGTCCAGACCATAGCATACATAACAGAACCTACCACTGCAGCATATGGAACTTTAGACATATAGGCTATCTCCTCTTGTGTCTTTGGACACATATCCTTGGTTAGTTTAAAGTCACCAGCCAAAGGTGTAGAACCTATTTTTGCATTTTGCATTGCAAACTTTACTAGTACCTTCTTGATGTAATCCTCTTGAGATAGTTTTATTGTCTTCTTCGTCCTGTCCCTTGATATCTTCATACCAAGTATCTTCTTTTTTCATTGAAAAAGATTTAGATAACTCCTCTTTTAGGCCTTGATGTTCTGCCTGTTAGCACTTGCAATGAGCATATCCTCAACATGCAACATTAGGATGATGAACTTCCCATCTCCCAAATTCTTTGTGTAGCCATCGTGATCTAGGTTACATATTGTGAATCCATGATCCAGCATACATCGATCGAACTTCAAGTACCACTGTCTTGATCCTTGCTTTAAACCATACAAGCTTTTCTTTAATCTGCAAACCATTTTCTCCTTGCCTTTTACTTCATACCCCTCTGGTTGAATCATGTAAATTTCCTCCTCTAAGTCACCGTGAGGGAATGTCATATTTACATCCATTTACTCAAGATTTAAATCATGAGCAGCAAGGCTTAATACAAGCCTAATTGAGTTCATTTTTACAATAGGAGAAAATATTTCATTGAAGTCAATACCTTTCTTTTGAGAAAACCCTTTTACCACAAGCCTAGACTTGTACCTTTTCTTCCCACCTTCTTCTTCCTTCAGCTTGTACACCCATTTGTTCTGAAGTGCCCTCTTACCTTTAGGTAACTCAACCAACTTGCATGTTTGGTTGTGATGTAATGAGTCCATCTCCACTTGCATGCTCTCCATTCTTCTTTGGATTCATGTTGCATAGCTTCCTTGTATGATTCCGGCTCTCCAGAATCTGAGATCAAGAGATGGATGAAGGAAGGAATAAACCTTTCTAGAGATCTACTTGCTCTTGTAGATCTTCAAGGAATAGGTTGAGGCTCCTCATTTGGTTGACGTTGTTGCACATTGTCACCATTTGTAGTCCTTGAATCTTCACTATCCTCAAGCTCCATGTACTCATCACCTATTTCTTTTGTTTGTTTTTTTTCCAACTAATCTTTGTATATATTTTGTTCATTGAAAATTACATCCCTACTCCTAGAGATTTTACCATCTTCAAGATTCCATTGGCGATACCCAAAGTCACCTTGTCCATAGCCGATGAAGAAACACTTTTTGGACTTTGCATCTAGCTTTTACCTTAGGCTTCTATCTATGTGCATGAAAGCCTTGCACCCAAACACTTTGAGAAATGGATAGTTCATTGGTTTAGCTGTCCACACCTCCTCTGGAACTCCCCCATCCAATGCCATCGAGGGTGACCGGTTGATTAAGTACGGAGACGTACTTACTGCTTCCACCCAAAGCTCAAGCGGTAGGACTGCATGAAGCCGCATGCTTCGTGCTCGCTCCATGATTGTTTTGTTCATCGTTTTGGAAATGCCATTTTGTTGAGGTGTCATTGGGGTTGTTCTTTGTCTCCAAATGCCATTGCTAGCACAAAAGATTTCAAAAGCTGTTGGATTTAGGGTTGCAGAGAAACACACACAGCTTGGAGAAGACGAAGGAAGCTCAAGGCACACAATAGAGAGTGTGCTACTTAGTGTGCAATGGAAAGATAGATAGCCCTAGAGTGATGGACGTATATACAATGCACGGGGAAAAAAACCTCCTTAAGAGGGAAAAAATGCCCCGGCGGTCCTAGTGTGTTCACACACATCACTACCACATGTATATGGTAACAAAAGCTTGGCTGCAATATTTTGCCTCCATTGTCGGATCTGAGGCATTTAACCTCGGTACCTACTTCATTCTCCACAAAGCTTTCCACATTTGAAATATGAAAAACACATCAGATTTATTCTTCATGACATAAACCCATGTTTTTCTAGTTGTATCATCTATGAATGTTACATAGTACAATGAGCCACCAAGGGATGATGTACTTGCAGGACCCCAAACATCAGAATGAACCAATTCAAGTTTTTTTATTTTTTCTTTCATTTCTTATTTTTGAAAATTTACCCTCTTTTGTTTACCATAAACACGATCTTCACAAAACTCTAAGTCCACTTCTTTCAAACCTGGTAGAAGATTCTTTCTTTGAAGGATTTACATTCCTTTGGCACTCATATGTCCAAGCCGATACCGCACTGTTGACTTTTGTAGTTGCTGCATAAGCTGAAGATTGCAAGCTAACAGTACACAAGTAAAGTGTACACCTTTTCTCCTTTGGCAACCACCAAAGATCCCTTTGAGATCTTCCACAGTTTGTTTCCGAATGCAATGTTGTGACCTTCATCGTCCAATTGTCCTGTAGAGATCAAATCCTTGCGAAGAGAAGGAACATGCCTAACATCTTTAAGCTTCCATTCATTTATGTTAGCAGTTTTGACACAAACTGTACTTTTGTCTACAATTTCACAAGATTCATCATCTCCCAAGTATACATACCCAAAAATACCTTAGGTGTAATCTTAGAAATGTTGCTTGTGTGGTGTCACATGAAATGAAGCCTCAGAATCTACTATCCAGGAAGAATTAGACACATTGTTTAATGATAGAATTAGAGCATCTTGCTCTACTTTACCTGCCACATTGGCCTTCAATGTTGGCTTGTTGTCTTGAGACTCCGACTCCTTCTTCTTCTTGGACCAACTATCCTTCTTGATGTGGCCCTTCTTGCCGCAATTCCAACATTCAAGAATTGACTTTGTGCGTGACTTGCTCCGCCTTGAGCGATCACGCCCCTTTTAGTTTTTGAACCTCTCCTTAGGCCTTCCTCTTGTTTCCACGACAGTGTAGCACTTGATGATTCTCCTGTGCTTCTCCTTTGCATTTCTTTGCTTAGGAGAACACCCACAACATCATCAAACTTAAGAGTATTTGTATGAGAAATAAACTTACTTACAACCATCACAAGGCTGTCCCAACTATCCGGTAGAGATGATAGTATAAGGAGAGCTCGCACTTCATCATCAAAATCCATTTTCACTGATTGAAGTTGACTTATGTTGGTGTTAAATTCAAATAGGTGCTCTGCAACTGAACCATTCTCTGCTATCTTTAGATTGAACAAGCGCTTCATGAGAAATACCTTATTGGATGCCGATGGTTTCTCATAGAGGCCGTCAAGTGACTTCATCAAGTCCTCCGTGGTCTTCATCTCTGAAACGTTGAAAGCCACAGTTGATGCCAAGCTTAACAGGATTTTTCCTTGTGCCTTTTGATCAAGGACAATCCATGCTTCATCTGCCATCGTTGCAGGCTTCTTTGCAAGACTGCCTAGTGGAAGATAGAGTTCCTTCTGATAGAGATAGTCTTCAATCTGCATCTTCCAATGTTGATAGTTTTTGCCCTTGAACTTCTCGATCTTGAGCTTCCCTACCTCTTCCATTACTCCCACTCAATCCAAGGAATCATTTCCTTGAGATACGTTAGCTATGAGCAAACCTGATACCAGTTGTTAGGAAATAGGTGTTGCTTAGTAGATAATTGAGTAGATTACTTAATGGAGAGAGATAATTTTCACACACGAGAGATTATATGTGTGTGTGTGTGTGTGTGTATAGATATATATATATATATATATAGAGAGAGAGAGAGAGAGAGAGAGATCACACGATATACGTGGTTCACCCAGTGTGGGCTATGTCCATGATGGGAAAGCAGCCACTCAATGGCTTTAGTACTTCAAAACAAGAAGTAGATTACAAAAGGATTATACCCTTTTGGAGCTCCCACCTTGCTTCACTCTCACCACCTCACACTCACCTTGTTGCATCAACTTCACACACCAAAATGTGTGTATAAATGGCCTCTTTTTATAGGCAAAAAGGGTTACCCTCTCTCATGAGAGACAGCCATGTGTAGCCGCCCTTGTGTAGACAAGTCCAAATATACCCTCCAATCCGCCCATGTGTAATCGCCCTTGAGAAGATAAGTCTACCTTTGATATTGGCCACCAACCATTGAATTCGACCAACGGCCACCAGCCATTGACTACCAACCACCGACCAACCGGCCAAACGACCGGCCACTTTCCGACCACTTTTCGACCGCCATCCGACCATAATATTTTGACAAAAAGGAATATTCCGGTGAAGCCAGTCTCAAGCTTTGGCTCGAGACTGACTGTGAAAATTTTGGTTTTCGGAGAGTGATTTTTTTTCATGCACGATGGCTTCTCCTCATAATGGGGGCCTTACAAATGTGCGTTTTTAATACAAAAAATTACAAGGGGGTAAATCAGGCTCCAAACTTAACGGTTACATGCTCCAATGATGAGCAACTTAAAATTGGTAGCGCTTACATGATCTCCAAAGAATCTCTCAATCTAGGTGCTTTTCAACACAAATTAAAGCGAGGCTTGCAAACGGGAACCTCAATCATCTCGATAATGACTGTGAATATTTTTATAGAACTCATCAACAGGGGAGAGGTTTCAAGAACTTGCAGGTCTCAATGCTACATCAATTATCTTTGTCGTAATACATGTTTGTGATCCCAATTGTCCTTGATGTTAAGCCTCTATTATATCATGGTTTTGTTTTCTTGTGCAACCTCTATGCTCTAAGGGTGCTAGAACAAGTGCTTTTGATCCATGTTTTGAGTAGCACCAATGAGGAGACGTTGCATCTATGTGCATTAGTGAATATTGATCATCCCAATCAATGTTTATCGACTTATGTGTAGGTATATGGAGTGTAAATACAAGTTCTTGTCATTTGTGGGCTTGGAAACAATGGTGATGATGAGGTTGTGCATCTACCTCACTTGCGGCTAGAAGCCTACAGTTTTCTATCCTAATTGCACCGACAAGCTGATTTAGTGACTCAAAGATGTCCATTATTTATGCTCCTTTTTCTTGCATTGTGAAGAGCTTTACGGGGTTTAAATCAGTTAGGAAAATGGTATGGGATAGTGTTGCCTTTTATTTGCAATTGTAATCTATTTGAGGATGCATCTTGTGGCAAGAAACGATATTAATCTTTTTGGGGGATATCTAGTTACTGGATCCTGACCTTCTTTAAACCTACTAGACTTTCCAAAAGATGCTAGTAAAATATTTTATAAAGTTATTAGTAGGACAGTATAACCTCCATTCCTAGTGAGTTACTTTGATACATAGTGGCAACCAATGCAAAACTAGAATTAAGAAGTTTCAAAATGGCTATCACTATCACTTAGTATGGTTGTTGGCCATCGAAACGAATGGTCTTGTTTCTCTAGATGTCCTCAACAACAAGAAGTTTTAGAATGGCTATCCCTATATTATGTCCTGATCATAGGAGAGGGGATCTAGTTTATGACACCGTTGGGATGGGTGTCCATTGTTCGACACACGTGGCATGAGCAAGGCTGGTGTGATTGATTGCTTTCATAAAAGGAGGCCAAGATCTCATTTGATGGCATCAACCCACTATTGGCAAGTAGAGTGCTAGCGGTTAGCCCATGAGGCTAGGAGTGTCCGAGGTTACCTCAAAGAGGTGAGGTAGGGTGATGATGGGAGGCCCGATCTTATAGGTGCACACCTACATCTTTGAATTCTAGCCAGCAAGGGGGTTTTGATAAATTTTTTGGTAATCAATGGCTTTATATTGCTAGGTGAAGGCCAATGACCGTGCTATGTATGCTAGTTGCCTAGGTTTTTAGGCCAAGGAAACTTCTCTTGCTTATTTTTTTATACCTTAATGCAAGGTTATTGTAAGCCTTTGTTTTTTGTTCTCTTTTCTATTTCAACTTTGTTCTTTGGTTGCTTACAAGCTCTCTTGTTTAGTTTGCTTGCAAGGTTTTTCCTCTTTGTCTGCATCATTTACTTTCTAGCACTTTCTTTCATTTTGTTGCATGAATCCATAAGTCTGAATGCCGGTGCCGTGTATGCATGTCTATCACTTGTTAAATGCATGTTTTTATATTTCTTTCTTTCTATTTGAATTTGTGTGTTAACATAAGGAGATGAGTGCGGTGCCTAGGTGAGTGGTTTTTTATGTGAGGGATGTCCACTTTGACAACTTGATGTGAAAGTTCCTTAACATCTTTAGAAGGTACCTTGAACAGAGAGCTCCTTACTGATATATTTGATCCAAAGAAGTCTCTATTGCCAACCTTAAATATACACAATCTAACCATTCCAACAATAAGGGTTTGTTTGATAGCCCACTCGTGACCCATCTACGTACATGAGCTTCCTAGAACAAGCTGGGGGGGAGGGGGGGGGGGGGGGGGCGGGGGCGGGGTCACTATGTATAAATTGCATATATCGCGTGCGTTTGAAGATTATTTACAAAACTCCTTATCTGTTATTTTTTGACAAATAACATATACTCTTTTCCTATTCAATCTGTAAATTTTTCTCCCGGTTTGCTTTTATAGTATCCTTCTACATGTGAAATTGTAAAAAAAATGAAATTTAATAACCCCTTTTGATGCCACTCATGTGATAGTCACATAATATCAAGTGACCCCCCAAGGGAATGAGAATATTCTTTGATACGTGCCTTGATCCAATTTTCCTTCGGTCTCTTGAGGACTAGTCCATTGCCAAGCGAACTGCCAACCGCCTCTGATACTTGTTCTCCTTATTGAACCCTCAAACTTCCATGCTAGGGTGCTATGCTACCAGCTTGATGTGAAACTTCCTTAACATCTATAGAGGCTATACTGGATGATAGAGAGCTTGCCAAAGAGTCTGCTCCGCATAGATTCGATTCCTCCCAATGGCCAATGCTATATGGTAAAAGTAGAGGGTTCGTCAAAGCCCCCTCTCCATCCCCATCTTCAGAGTAGTATAAGCCATTGACTTCATTTTGCCTCTATGTGCTCTCTTCATCATCTTTCTCATCAACAAAAGCCCCAAACTGCTGATAATAACGTGCCTATACATGCTACCAAAAACGTGAAAGTGTTCTGCAAAGTGCCTTTGAAGCCTCCCACTAAGGTGATCATTGAATCCATTAGAGACATACTCCCTAGTCATAGAGTTTCTTGATGGAATATTATGCCTAAAGGTCGAGAAAGAAACCCTTATGAGCCAATTACATTGAAGATATGTGTTACAATCCACAGTCTCATCTTCAAAAATGAAAAGCTTTTTGTGGTTATTTTCCTCACAGCTACAATCACATTGTTGAGGTCACCCACACGAAATCAATTAGCTCAAATAATGTATTTTTTCAAAGTTGGAGCTTCTCCCACACCCAAGGCCTCTACTAGTAGAGCCATTTCTCCTAAAAACAAAAATAGTGACTCAAAATGTTGATAACCATTGCATGTAGTTTAGTTTTAGAGAAGTTTTGTGTTTTTTAATCAACATGTTGGATTTGGTAGAAAACTCTATATCAGTATGGTAATATTTTGTGCTTTTCTGACGTATTTGCCAACCATCAAAATCTTCTTTCCGACCATGATATCTTATTTATTTGTTTTAAAAAATACTCATAATTTTTTATGACTTTCATATTTATTATCACATTTTACTTATAGAGACCTTTGAGGTGGTCTATGTACTTCAAACAATGTCCACTTAATAAAGAACATAGTGTGCAACTTTGATAGACAAAAACTTTAGCAAAGAAAATATTGTTTACAACTTTGACAAACAAAAACTTGTGCTCCATACAAATATCTAATGAAGATAATAATGTCAAAATCAGCAAAGTTTTATTGCGTTTAACTAAAGACGAAAGAAAAAAGAAGAGGAGCAGAGTTGAATGCACAAGACGAAGCTAAAAGCTGTCGTGCTGCCTGAACAACTCAAGCAAAATTTACTTTCCACCTAAAGACAACTTCGAAGGAATGGTAAGCGGACGCTCTTCAAATATAATCAACACCTATTTTTACAAGAGTCACTACAAGATGAACTACCAACGCTTGCTGCATTGACATGCTTTTGCATTGACATGCTTTTGGCCTACCAATCTACTTGCCCTCCACAACACATGTAATGTGCTTTTGATCATTCAAAACATTTGGATCTTCAAGGAGCATGCTATGCTGAACTTGAGGCATTTCCAATCTGAAAAAATGCATGGGGCATGCGCAAGTAACAATGGCCACTAGTGAGAGTCTACATGCACAACACAAAAAAGAGATACATATGTGATGATGTTTTGCACAAGCAAACATTTGCTAAGCTTGTTAGTGTTTGAAACCTAGAATTATACGTCACGGGGCTATGCTCACAAGGTTCAAAATCACAAAATTGTGATGATTATAGTCAAAAAATAAATGAGATACCCTATAATATCCTCATCAAATGCAATTTCAAATGTAGAACATGTGGGTACAATGAAACCATTACCTCATACATCATCCTTACTATAGAGCCTCTGAAGAACTTGCTTGGCCACTTTTGTCCTTCTCTTGTTGACAAGCCACCTTGAAGATTCGGGCAAAAAAAAACAACAGCAGCAACCCACACTAAAACACGCCTCGCAAAAATCGGCCCAGATACCGACGAGAAAAAGTTTGTTTTAAAACTAAAATGCGTTGAAATAGGCATCGAAAGAGCCGCCGGTTAGGCATCGGTACATGTAGCATCGGAATAAACTATGAAATATGTGTCTAAAGAGGAATTCCTGTGCACACTGGTATTTATATAAAATATTTCGATGCCTATTCCAAAGTGTCTACCGATGCCTACACCGTACTTTGTATCAACGACCAAACCTGCAAATTTTTTTTGGGACAGAGAGGGTTGGGAACTGATGCTGCATGTACTACAACAAAAGAAAACAGCCCTCTCTTCCCAAAGAAAGAGTGCACAAGCAACCGCACTCCACCTACAAGTTGACACTAAAGAGCGAGTGTATACAGAGTAGCAAAATTGTAAGAATAACCAAACCACAAAATCAAAATCTTAATCATGACACAACGTCGACTCCCAAACCTCAAGCACAATGGCATAAAGATTTTATAACTATAATTACAACATGATTCAAAAACTGCAAAACCATAAACATAACCCACTCCCCATATGATAACCATTACCATAACTTGCTTGTCATACCATAACCATAACAGCCATGCCATCATTGCAAAACCATAACCATAATCATAACCATGACATGATTGCCATACCATCATAGCAAAACCATAACCATAACTTGATTGCCAAACCCCTAACCATAACATCTATGCCATACCATAATTGCAAAACCATAACCATAACCTAATTGTCATACCACAATCATAATCGCAAACGGAATGCAAAACCATAAACAAAAGCACTAAAAAATTGTACATGCAAACAATCACTGAGTGCGACTGTATCAAGAAGACCACAACTACCAAAAAAACTGTACTAAGAAGACTGTATCAAGATGACTGAGTAAGACTGTATCAAGAAGACCATCATGGTAATGCCTCCGAGTTGACGTCCTCTCCCTCCTCCTTAGCTGAGTCAAAAGGGCCACAAGTCCATGCTGGTACCCATACTTCTCCTCTTGGCATGTCAAAAGGCGCTTCACGATAACTTCCTGCAAAATAACGGTTTAATCATGAGATAAATCTTCAAATAACATATATATTTTCAAAAAAGTAAAGCATATATATAATACTTACAAACTCATGTCGAAGTGTGTCGTAGCCTTCCCTCCCAAGATGTGATGCTCCAACAGACTCCAAACATACTCTGGCTGCATCTCTCTGTTGCCGAAATCTCTCAGGATTTTCTTGTGTCTCCCATGCAATCCCCACCCACTCCTCTAAGTTCAACCATGTCGGCTTTGGACTGCCGACATTGTACCTATTTGTTGCCTCTAACCGACGGTGTGACATTGTGGCCTTTGCCACGCCCAAAATCCAACCATTCGAAACTGCATCGTACCCCTCTGCCGACCTTTACTCTCTGTGAATGGCCTCGACAATGTAACTCTTTCTGTCATCATCAAGATTATCCCAAGCCTCCATCACAAAGTGACCAAACTGAATTGTACTACAGAGTTGCCGAATCCTCTCTCGCATGGCCTTTTCGACCCTATCTGCCACAACAACCCCATTCTCGCTCTTGTACACCTTGCTAGGATCATGCTCGTGTGATTCCCAAGGTGTAGGTGGTGTGTCAATCGGTGAACTATCTACTAAAGAGAGTGGTGGACGCTCTCTCGGTAGTGTGGGCGCATCAATAGAACCGCTATCACAGCAACCATCGCCTCCAGAACGACGCCTACCTCGTCTCGAGGATGAACCACCCGTCGGTGTAGGAGGCACACTAGTCCTAGGCGTAGGGGGCACACTCGATTGAGGTGTGGGATCGATTGATGTAGGGACCACACTAGTCTCGGGTGTAGGGTTGGTCATAATAGTTCTAGAGTAACCTACTACCCAAAGGTTATGTGCCATCATGATCTGCTCTGGTGTGAACTGTGTCAAAAACGAGCCCATCTGCTCGGGTGACATGCTGGTTGGAGTGACAAGAAAACTAAAACTAGGAGAGTATGGTGCATCTTCATTGGCCATGGCTAATCATACACAAATAACACCCACAAATTACGTTAGTTTACAAAAGAGTTCATAGAAAAAATCATTAGTTAATCTCTCATATTCTATGAGATCAGATGCACCAAAGATGTCTATCTCAATCTGTACTTCTGCATCTTTGCTCATCAAACTGTACTTCTTCGTCGCTCTCCGCATCAGCTTCAATGTTTGACACCTTATCTCTAGGTTTAGACCATTGCTCACTGCTGACCTCCACCTCAAAATCTAAACTTAAAGTTTTTGTTGGCCCTACGCTTTGTTCATGAATCACCTCTTTGACCTCAACGTCCAATCCTTCACACACTTACTTGCTCCGTGGAGCAACTCGAACAACATAGAGCCAGTGCAGTTTAAACAGATCGTTCTCATCATTTTCTCTCCATAGCGGATCTAGTGTAAACACAACTTGTTCACAATCCTGCGGAAGTACGAATGTATCCCGTGCATCTGTCCACACCCGCCTAGAGTTCACTTGAATCAATCCACTCTTGTCTTTATACACAATTGCATTAGGGCCGCTGGTAATAACTTTGAACCACTCGACATCAAAGATAAAAATATCAAACTTTCTAAAGCTAATCTTCAAGATGTCTTTGATGTAGCCAAAGTAATCAAGTTGGCCAGTCTTTGTGTTCTCATCCTTGGCACTACTCCTACTTTCTTGGAGGAATCTTTCCCTAACACCACTGTCAAAAGTGACCCTTTGTTCGTCGATCCGTTGCACTCTGAAGTGTTTCCCATGCGACCATAAAGCTCCATATTTGTGATACTGCAGTCACAAAATTGAAAAAAGGCTTAAAGTTATTGAAGTAATGTGATCATGTGGAGCTCAAAAAGGAAACTATGAAAATATACATGCCAATCGCAACCCCTTGACATCTCCTCTTCGTCTTCAATAATCAACACTCCATTCCTCTTTGCCTCTGAGATTGTCACATCTAACCACCACCCAGTTGGAAAGTAAAGCAATTTAGAAAAGAAAGGTTTCTAGTGGCACATTTGTGCTTGAATTATAGGCAATCTGTCAAGCGTTGTTGCTTTTCCCCTTCGTACCTCTCTAGCCACTTTTGCATGATGTCTGAGTTGAGAAGGAAAAATCTCATAACCTTTTTCTTGCATTATGATGTCCATCTTCCTAATGATGCCTTGTCCTTGCGGCTCGTCCCCTGTCACCTTGACGTTGACCTCAGTACTCCACATTCGGGGAATCGCTGGATCAATTGAGCCCAAAAATTCACTGATGAGGACAAGAGACTCTTATACAAGCCATCCTTCGGCCCGAGGATAGTAAGAAGAACATCCACCTACTATGGACCACCCCAGCAACTGCAACTTCATCTACCACATGCACAAGTACATGCATTTGGATGGTAAGAATGTTTGTTGGAAAGTACGTCTCCACCATGCACACTACTTCAATAGCATTTAAGCGTGCTGCAGTGATGTTGTCTTCTCTTATCTCTTTTGAACTGATCCAACGTACCAACTCACTGATTTTGTAGATTGTTCTTCTAATGTCATCTGTCAAATAACCCTTTATGGAAACTGGTAAGATGAACTGTAAAAACTTGTACCAATTGTGGGACTTAAGACCATTGAGATTGTCATCTCTCGTAAAAGCCATTTTCAAACATCGCATGCACCCAGTGGGAGTTTTGAATGAAGTTATAGTCTTCTTCACTTGTTGCTCTTCTGCACGACTCAAAACACCCATTGACATTTTAGTATAGCAAAACTTTCCATTGGGTTTAAGTCGAGGCCACATCTCTGGCATTCGACCACAGCTTGCACGTCATCTCTTTGGGCCTTGCTCTCCCTTTTTCCAGTGATGGTTTTCCATATAATCTCCCTCACATTCTTGAAGATGTGCGTTGGGTAAAGCAAATGATTAATCAGCACATCACTCCAGTATGGGAGCTCACAAAAAATAAAAAGTCTTTTCATTCTAGGTGGCATCCAATCTCCCCTCTCCAGCCACATGTTTTTCCAGTCGCTCCCTTTCAGTGGATACATGTGTCATGTTTGCATATGTTTGGTCCACGTAGCTCATATCCATGAGGCAAAAATCTACCATGCTCCTCATAAACTGTCTTGCTCAAATGCTCAGAGCGTTGGAAGCCAAGTCGAGGACCACATTTTGGACATGCATGATTTTCCAAGTAACTTGAGCCTAAAACATCACAAAATTAAAATATAAAAGCGTTGGCATAGCCAGGAGTAACATGTGTGTGAGGGTTTCAAAGGCACTTACCTGAGCATCTACATGAGAATGCCTTTCACATGTATATTCCATCTTCCGATTGGTTGGGACATATCAACCACATCGATTCCAGTCCACAAGATTTGGATCTCTTCTATAAGTGGTGCCAGATAGACGTCCATGTTCTTTGCTTTGTACTTTCTTGAAACGATCAGCGACAACAAGAGATGGCCTTTCTTGATAGCTAGCCATGGTGGAAGATTATAATTAACCAAACAAATGGGCCATCTGCTCCATAACGAACTCCGTAATCTGAAAGGGTTTAGTCCGTCCATTGCCAGACCAAAGCGAATACATCAAAGCTCATTCTTAAATGTAGGCCAACTTTCCTCTATGTGCTTCCATGCACGAGAGTCAGCAGGTACCCACATCACATCATCTGTCGATCTAGTATTTGAGTGCCATGTTATCAAAGCAGCTATGGACTTGCACTTGAAAATGCTCTTTATTCTTGGAATGATAGGAAAGTGTCGAAGGACCTTTGCAGGGATAAATTTTCCTTGTGTGTCCTCTCTATACCTGTTTGATCCACAATTGGGACACTCTTCCAAATTTGCATACTCATTGCGAAAAAGTATACAATCATTAGGACATGCATGTATTTTGTGATAATCCAAGACAAAATTAGTAAGAAGATTTTTAGCGGTTGGATGGGTAGGGGGCATGTGATTCCCTTCTGGCAAGATTTTCTCGTTGAGCAACCTGTCATTACATAAACAAGTCAGCCCCTTGATCACATTATTGAACTGTAATTTGCACTTTATCATGCTTATGATACAATGTATTTACCTGAAAATCTCTGTGACTGAGGAATCAGACCACACGTAGACAGATTGCAAATTAAGCATTGTCAATGTGGTACAGAGAATTGAGATTTTTGCACTATTTTAAAGCGGCATGCGTGCAAGAGTTTGCATCATCTCGCACTCTTTATCATCGCTATCATGCCGTCGATATGGATGGGATCCATGTCAAAGAACGCGTCTAACATCTGCTCCATCTCTACTTCTTGAAATGCCACATCGGGTATTAATTGAGAGGACTCAGTCGATGGCTGTTCGTTTGAGAATCGTCTTCTCTGGGATGAAGTTGGAGCAATATCTACTTGCGGAGTTTGGTCATCTGTCTCTCGACCATGAGATCGATAACATAGGTCTTGTAGTTGCTCTATCGAAAAGAGACCATGATTGCGTATGTGCTGGTCACATATTTTTTGTTTTTTAAAGATATGATGCTTACAATGTGCACAAGGACACGTCATCGTATCGTCCATACTTTATCTACCAAATGATGCAACAAATAATTAAAACACTCTAGTTGTTATAACTATACACTACTGAGGCGGTCCGGGGCGGGCAACAAGAAGAGCAACCTCTAGACACCCTTCAAGGCTCTCGTGCTGCTCAATGGGGCTGGGGCACAACACAACACAAACCAAAACAACAAACCCCCAACCAAATCCCAACTACACAAGGGGCACCACCTAGTTTAAGAGCGAACTAGGACGCAAAAGAGGAGAATCGTTAGAGCAACCCACAAACAAGCAAGGAATTTACACTAACCCTAACACCAATGGAACACTCTCACACACTAAAACACGAGAGAGAGAGAGATGAGAGAGAGATGGTGCTCAGGCTGCTTTGAAGTGTATCGTTAATGATCAAGCAAACATAAATAAATATATGTAAGAAAGGGAGAGAGGGGGGAAGGGGGTGCTTGTTGCACTAATGCCTTCTTACAAATCTGTCATGACAAATCAAAGTGAGATTAGTATTTGTTCAACATAGCTTGCGGAAATTTCACCACAACACATCACAAGAAAAGCCACCCCAATCACTATCTTAAGGCCAGGGGAGTCCTCTCCACCCTGTCGCCCTCTTACAGTATGTGGGATTTATGGCTAGATTGATGACAACACCAGAGACAAGCTATCAAGAACTTAACAAAAAACACCAAGATACTTACGCATCATTGCTGCCCATTACTTCACGTTGGAAGGGAGACAAAGTATCCAAGCTTAGTCCAAATCCACCCTCCTTGATTCAAAAAATGTTGGGCTTACACTAGTAGGAGAAATCATAGATTTCCTACTCTCAATTGAATGATCACTCTCTCTCTTACAATGGCATAGAGTTCCCTTGCTAATCCCCTATTACAACACATGCACATGCATAAGACAATGAGCTTCCACTCAAGAGCTCCTTCTAGAGAGGTTGAGCTTGGCTTCTCAAGCTATAGCATAGTGCTCTTGCTTATGGCTCCCCCTTTTGTGCTAGCTACACCCTCCTTTTATAGAAATTTTGAAGGCTAGGGTTACTCCTCTAACCATGGTTGGGTTAGATTTTCAGCAATTTATCTAATTTCTTTTGCTTGGAATTATCAAGAAGTTGGTGGGGAAAGAGAGAGGAGAGAAATGGAGGTGATAGGACTTTTCATAGTGGGTTAGTGTTAGTAGAGTTAGTATTAATTTACAAATGGAATTGGATATTTACAATGGGAGTATCCATGTAGGATACAAATAAGGAAGAAAAACTCTTAAGAGGTAAGAAAAGGTGGATTTCTTACAAGGTTGATGCTCCAAGTGTCTTGAGTAGGGCCAATTTTGACGCTTGTTGACGGTCCACTAGCTTTGACGGTACATTTTTTCTCCACTCTTGACCTTCCTTGAGAGACAAGGTAATTGAAGCTGAGTAATCAACCACCATGATGCTATCTTTTAAGAGAAGAGGCTGAATTTTGTGGTTTTTTTGATAGATATGGGTAAATTGGAGGAGGAAAAATGAGACTAGGTGGTCAATTTTGGAATGGAATTGTGTGTGGGAGGTATGAGTTCACCATGGTTTCTCTTATTCTTCAAGGTTGAGGAGAAGGTGAGTAGGGTGCAGAGAGGAGTGGTGAGAGAGGTGGGGATGATGAGTGGAGAAGTGTGTGTGAAAGAGGAAAATGATAAAGTGGAAGAGAGAGTGTGGCTGCATAGCATGGGAAAACTGGGGTCCACTAATAAAATCATAGCTCACAGCTCGTAGCTCAAAAAAATATGAAAAAAATTGAGGCAAAAGTTCAGCCCACAAGCTACAACTTTTGTTTGTATCACCTTTTCAAATTCAGAGAGCAAGTGAACTTTAAAAATTCAGCAAAACCGATCGTTTTTTTCCACTGCACAAGGTCCTTGTGGGGTCCTTCTTTGGATGATTCTTTTGAATACCTCCAAGAGTGAGCCCTCCATAGTGCATGTATGCATGCCACCTACCCTTGACCTTATTTGGTAGGTCTATAATTGAAGATATTGTTGAGATTATGATATAAGTGAATAGTACAAATAAGAAAATCAAATATTGAGGGGTCTAAAAAATATGTACATGTCAAATATAAATAATATAAGTGGAAAAAAATATAAAGGGGTCAAAAGAAATCTCTCTCATTATGAGGCTACCATAAAAAGATAAATATTTTTGGTATTCTAATTTTTTAGAAAAAAAAACAAAATAGATGTAGGAAGGGAAAAATCACAATAGTGAAAAAATATACACATAAATAAAACTTGTTTTTTTGGATTTTTGTTGGGGTGGAGTTACACCAAATATAAGAGAAGCTTACATGAAAATATTTCTATATGGAATAAAGAATATGAAAAATGGTAAAAAAAAATTGTGGTAATGGTGAGGCAATGTACAGAGCATAAATAACACACACCTAGGTAGAAATATTTAAATAAATACCAAAATAATTATGAAAAAATCTTTTATTTAGGCCCTATATACAAAGAAATATTTACATACGCATGGGCCATAATATACTTATATTTTTTATTATTTTTTTATTTTTTTGGCTCAACTAGCCCAATGACTAGCTAATTGAGGGTTTTTTAAGAAGATATGGGAAAAGTCTCGTGACTCACGCACGCCTATGTACAGTGAAATGGTAGGGATAGCCACAGTGTTTGGGTGATTTTGGTAGGGTGAGGTAACTCACTGTGGCAATCACAGAGAGCCGAAAAACGGCTATCACTACTAACTACATGACAATACATTACAACCTCACATTCTCTAGCCAGGCCCGATCCTCGCACCTCGGTCTAGAGGTGCACGGAGATTAGGACCACAGGATAATAATCTCACCTTTATTGGTTAATGACTATATATTAAGGTTGTTGAAGTCTGTGTGCGCTTTTGAAGTCCGATTGCATTATTTTACTTCATTTATCAATTTTCGTTTGTGTTTTGAAGTACACAAGGCGCTTTTGAAGTTCGATTACATTTTTCAATTATTTGCTGCTAGCTCTAACAACCTCACATTCTCTAGCCATGCCCGATCCCCGCACACCTTGGTCTAGAGGTGCACGGAGATGAGGAACACAAGGTCAATGACTATATATTAGTGTTTTTGAAGTCTGTGTGCGCTTTTGAAGTCCAATTGTGCTAGCACTTTTGAAACCTATAACCTAAACCAAACCTATAATCCATAACCTAACCTAACCTATAACCAAATTAAACCTAACATACAACCTCACCTATAACATAACCTAACCAAAGTCCATTGGCGCTTTTTGAAGTACACAAGCAATTCTTGAAATTCGTTTGCGTTTTTTCTACTATTTGTTGTTTGCTCTAACCTAACCTATAATCTAACCTAACCTATAATCTAACCTAAACCTAACCTAACCTATAACCTAAACCTAATCTATAACCTAACCTAATCAAAGTCTGTTTGTGTTTTTAGAAGTACACGAGTCATCTTTGAAATCCGTTTGTATTTTTTCTACTTTTAATTTATTGCTAGCTCTAACCTAACCTATAATTTAACCTAACCTATAACCTAAACCTAACCTAACCAAAATCCATTTGTGTTTTTTGAAGTACTCAATCATCTTCAAAGTCTGTTTGCATTTTTTCTACTATTAATTTATCGCTAGCTCTAACTTAACCTATAATCTACCCTCACCTATAACCTAAGCATAACATAACTTAACAATATAACTTATAACTTAACCTATAACCTAACCTAACCAAAGTCCGTTTGCGGTTTTTGAAGTACACTAGTCGTCTTCGAAGTCCATTTGTGTTTTTCCTACTATTAATTTGCCGCTAGCTCTAACCTAACCTATAATCTAACCTAACCTATAACATAAAGCTACCTTATAACCTAAACCCAATTTAACATAACATATAACATGACCTATAATCTAAACCTAGCCTATAACATAAACCTAACCTATAACCTAACTTAATCGAAGTGTGTTTGCGTTTTTTGAAGTACACGAGTCATCTTCGAAATCCGTTTGCATGCGTTTTTTCTACTATTAAATTGCCACTAGCTCTACCTAATATAACCTATAACCTATAATCTAAACCTAACCTATAACCTAATTTAGCATAACATATAACCTAACCTAACCTTTAACCTATAATCTAAACCTAACCTATAACCTAACCGATAACCTAACCTAATCGAAGTCTATTTGTGTTTTTCGAAGTACACGAGTCATTTTCAAAGTTTGTTTGCATCTTTTCTACTATTTGTCGCTAAGTCTAACCTAACCTATAACCGACACAATCTTGCATGGTGAATGGTGTGTATTCTAGTCCAACCATTGTTGTCAAGGTGTTATCTTAAATAGATCTTCCTTTGATGAAAACTTGTTGGTGAGAAGTGATACCCTTATCCAGAGTGGGAGAGAGTCTTAGGGCAATTCACTTGGCAATAATTTTGTAAGCTACTGACATCATGGTTATGGGCCACCAATGTTTCAATTAGGAGCATCATTTTTTTTTTGAACCAAACCTAGAACCTAAACATTAGTTAATTTAACCTATAACCTAATCTAACCTTTTACGTACAACCTATAACCTAACCTAACCTATAACCTAACATGTTGCCTAAACCTGACCTATGATCTAGCTAACCTAGCCTATAACCTATAACTTAACCTAATCTATAACTTAAACCTAACTTAGAACCTAACCTATAAGATAATCTAACCTAACCTATAAGCTAACCTAACATAATTGAAGTCCTAAAACCTAACCTAGCCTAACCTAACCTATAAGCTAACGTAACATATAACTTAACCTAACTTATAACCTAAAACTAATCTAACCTAACGTATGACATAACCTAACCTATAACCTATAACCTATAACTTAACACATTACTTATACCCTAACCTAACCTATAACCCAATCTAAACCTCATCAATCTCATAATTTCAAAAACGACATAATTCAAAATGAAATTTTTTCAAAACATAATTTCAAAACAAGATTTTTTCATAGCATAATTTTGAAACAACATAATTCCAAAACAACATGATGAGATGGTAGCGTAATTTCATAACATAATTCCAAAGCAAAATTTCGAAATAAAATTTACCCAAACCATAATTTCACAACAAATTATAATTTCAAAACAAATTTTTTCCAAAAAATTATTTCTAAACAAAATGGCATGAAACTTTAAAGCATTGAAAGTCTAAAGCATAAAATTTTATATTGTCAATATACAAATTAATTTAATATGCATAAAAATTTTGAGCACTCACATGCGGCCTATTTGAGCAAGAAAGGGTCTTGTAAACGTCTTCGAACCTGCAAAAACACGCGCACACACACACACATACTATGTTAAATCCTAAACCCTAAACCTACAAGCAAACTTGAAAAGAATCTCACCTTGGTGCTAGGGAGTAGTCCACAAGCAAGATTATCACCTCCGGCAAGTTGTTGGGCACCAGATCTGTAGTAGGTGAGGAGGAGGAGGGCAAGAAAAGAGGTGCAAAAACTAGAGAAATGTGCAACGAGAGACCCGCAAGTTCATTTTTTGCAGGGTCCATCGGTACAGGTATCGGTCCAGGCGTCGGAAGGCACATCTATACAGGCATCAAAAGAAACATCAGTAGAGGCATCGAAATTTCAAAAATGATTTTTAGAAAAAAGTTCATCACCCTCCATACATACCTACACATATACCAACGCCCGCCATTGACGCCGATAATTTGGTGCCAGAATTTAAGTGACCTCTTGTAGTGACTAGGCTTGCGGTAAGAAGATTAGCTTTTGGTGTTTGTGACACACCTGAAACCAATCTAGATGAGAGTGCACTAGACTTGGGTTTCTCAAGAGATTATCTATCTTTTGTAAGCTCCATGCACTAGTCGGGTCAGCTACATTCCACAGATTGACATTTTATGCTTGTGGTTCTTGTTTTCCTAGCATCAATATGGTGAGGCTAAGGAGACACGACAAACATCTATGCAGCTTTTCTTCTTTTGGCAAAGAGCACATGTGCGGATTAACATTTTGACAAATAGGTGCATGTCATGTGTGCAAGAATGGTGCGTATGTAAGAGAGGTGTGAGTGATCAAAGGATTCACTTTTCTCCCTAAAAAGGGGGATGGAAAACTTTATGATTTTTGGCCTTCCATAACTCCTACATACAATTTTGGATTTGAGAAGATTATAGATCTGTAATCTACACGCCGAGCTCTTTCCATAGATATGTTACATGATATGATTTTTCCCGCTAGATTTTGAATTCCATTTGGGGGGAAATTTGAATTCAAATAAACTAACCGTTTTGCTTGTTTGAATTCAAAATCTATTCTTTGATTGCTTTCTTCATACTAGAGCTTTGACTTCCTTAAACTGCCAAATAAAGAGGCCCTCCTAGACCTAATTCTCTTCCTAATGCCTACGCCTCTACGAGCTCCTTCTTTTCTAACTCTTCCTTTAAAGTATTAAGGGAGGGTGACCCAACTAGAGACTTAGCCTCAAGCAAAGAAATTTGCTTTTTTATCATCATTCTTCTGCTAGACCTATGGCTACAGCCAAACATTAAATGCATTACTATGCTGAAAAAAAGAAACCACAAAAAAATTTTGAGCTTTGGCCTTAATAGGGGATAACTTAAACAATGGACTATCTAAATGTGGCCACCCTGATTTAAAATTATTCTCACCTTTATGTTGCTCAAAGAAAAAACACTTGTTTGTGAATTGAAAGTAGTGAAGAAGAGTCAGATTTTCAGCTCACCATCCAATGTTCCTGCATAAACCTAGTCTAGCAAATTTGTAGCAACTACCTCGCTGATTGTGGCTAAAAGCAAGGGATGCGATACACAACTAGCTGTCCTTGGAATCACATAGGCTTGGTGGGTTTCCTAAGTAGACAAGACTAAAATAAAAGAGGGCAAATGAATAATAAAGGACAAAAAATAAAGTGTAAATTCTGGACGGTCTTGTACTTTAGTCTTTCTTTTGAAATGTCCCATAACAGACCATGTGGGTGTAGTTGTGGGTGGGACTTTTAGCATGCAAAAAAGTAAATTCCAATGTTCTCTCTCTCTCTCTCTCTCTCTCTCTCTCTCTCTCTCTCTCTCTCTCTCTCTCTCTCTCTCTCTCTCTCTATGTGTGTGTGTGTGTGTGTGTGTGTGTGTGTGTGTGTGTGTGTGTGTGTGTGTGTGTGTGTTTAAGTATGAAAAATCCCCTCATAACTGAACCATACTTAGACAATTGTATTAAATAATATATTAAATAACAATGTTTTAAAACAAGATGTCATAAATCATTTCATATACACCAATACAACTTTCTGTATCTAATGGATAATACAATCATTTAGATCAGAAATTCGATCTTTGATTATTACAATATAATATCTTAGTGTTGTATCTTATGTGCCCATCCTTTGGGATGAGCTTTCACCACATCTACACGTAGAAGGATCCAGCAGGTACATTAGCTGGTAAATTGGACGATCTTCCGTTACTGCTGCAGTTTTCGTTGTAATCCCAAGGAAAGAATCTCTTACCTGCCACCATCCAAGAAACACAAGCCTATCAGAACTAGCATTAGTTGGGAAGACAGGTGTCAATGACTCCCTCCCCTTGTTATTGGTGTCAAAAATTACAACACAAACCACCACCATAACAAAGATCTAATATCAAGTTTGAGCCATTTATATATGCTAATGTTTACATCTTTTAATTCGAGAAAAAATTGGACAGCATCTCCTTTGTAAATTGGATCAATTTCAAAAGTCCGGTCTACTACCATCTCTTCCGAGACCCCCACTTGAGGATTAAGTCTCTTTTAATTTGAACAAACTTCAAAGTAAAGCATTTGTGTTAAAAATTATGTACTTATCCAATAGCATCAAAAAGTACTTTGTAATTGTGAAGTCACCACTATATACTTACCTTCATCAGAAGTGATTTCCTGCATACAAAGATAGAAGTATATGTCTTTAAGGCAATTTTGCTAGGTGGATGTTTTAAGTTGGACAGCATATTATTTACATACAAATAGTATTTCAAAATTTCCGGTCATTACCACTTCCTCGAAGATCTTTACCAGAGGCATAAGCATATTTATGCTAATGATAGTCATTCCCCATCCATACATTTATTATTACTTTTGACAAGTTCCGAGAGCAAGCAAATATCTCTATGATAAAAAACCAATGCCTAAAATTGATTAACTCCAAGTCTAAAGGGTAATTTAGACCAATCAGGTCACCCCATTTCTGTATTGCAACTCTGAGTGCCAAACCCCAAACATAATCCGATACATACACTTTAGTGTCGACTTCCAGTAACCAAATGACTAATGTAGTTAGCAATCCAGGTAGATATCAGGGCCAATGGATCCCCAACTCTGGTCCACCAACTCTGGTCCATCAACTCAGGAAAACTCACATCAGTGAATAGAAAATCCAGAAACTTCAAATTATGTTAAGTACAAAACCCGGAAATGGACACTACTACTTGCAGGTTTCAAATGTTTTTCTTTCCGACATACCTTCTAAGAACTTGTTACTTATCAAAAACCCAAAATATACAGAGTAGGTGCAATTGCGATCATGTCAAAATCGCTCAGTCACAGGTATGCCACAATATATTAGCACCAGTAAAGTGTCCATTATCAACTCAAGACACTGACTATGCAAAAGGATACTACCACCAGCCCAATCTCTAGTATAAGATTAGGACTTCTGTGTTTAGTGGACGTTTTTCGAGAAACAATCCCAAAGAAACCATTTGATATTATATGCAAGCAAAGCACCAGGGTATGGCGAATCGGAACTATGTATGCAAAAATTTCGGCAACATTTCCTTTGTTTATGCTCAGTCATTTCAAAAAAGACCAGTCAATGCCATCTCCCACGAGACCCTCACATGAGGTTGTATGCAACAGATAGTGACAATCATTTCCTCAGACAAAGAGTGTCTTTTATTTTAGTTTAATCCAACCTTGTTGCATTCAGGTCAAATGATAAGTCTGATAAACCATCCGAACTCTATATGAATTGCATAACATGAGAAATAAAAACCATATTTGTCATTAAGTTCAACTGATTAGTTGTGAAAACCAAAAAACCTTGTACACTTTCTCAAAATCATGAGCAAAAAAAAATGTTTTAAGATAATCTAACTACGGACTGAGTTCGAGATTAATAGTGTCAAGCCAGATTAGTTTAGTAAGCATTACTGAACTTAGGATAAAGGACCTCACAATGTGTTTAATACGAGACATCCAAATCGACTTTGAGCATCATTCAGGCCTATGTACTGAATATAACCAAGTTGATTTCAAGTGAGGACAGGGCCAGCTCCATATATTTTAACAAGTATTCATATGCCTTACTCTGACTGAAAATTTATCTTTGCAATACTCTGTTTGAAGCACTATGTAAGAGCATATCCCCTAAAAATAAAAACATATATACAATCGCACCTTAACTCAACCAAGCATGCAAAAGATATGTATTGAGTAGGTACGACAGCACCTACCTGATTTGTAGTAGCGGAGATTCCGAATACCCATAGTGTATGGGGAGTCTGCTTGGATGAGAACCATCAGGTCTTTCGGAGAAGGTTATATTGTTTGAGTTTGCGTGGCGATGAAGGCCAACATGGGGAAGGAATCAACATGAGAGCCCTGCTGCTATACTGTGTGACAGATTGCTGAAATCGTCATGGGCATGTGAGCTTCATTGTATAGGGTTCCATGCTACGCAACCAAAGATCCATTGTCTATCTATCACGAGCAGAACACCGCAACAAAACTGTAGGAAAAGAGGGAGATTCACCGGGGTATCGACAAAAATGCATGCACTCATGAAACTGCGCAGGGTTTGTGTGTGTATGTGTGTGTGTGTGTGTGTGTGTGTGTGTGTGTGTGTGTGTGTGTGTGTGTGTGTGTGTGTGTGTGTGTGTGTGTGTGTGTGTGTGTGTGTGTGTGTGTGTGTGTGTGTGTGTGTGTGTGTGTGAGAGAGAGAGAGAGAGAGAGAGAGATGTATGTGAGTGCACCTATGTATCGTAAAAAGTGCCTATGCTTGAGAAACATTGCAGGAGAGCTCCACACAAGTGGTCTCTATATGTGTGTGTGTGTGTGTGTGTGTGTGTGTGTGTGTGTGTGTGTGTGTGTGTGTGTGTGTGTGTGTGTGTGTGTGTGTGTGTGTGTGTGTGTGTGTGTGTGTGAGAGAGAGAGAGAGAGAGAGAGAGAGATCCTGGGTGTGTGGTCGCGTTCGCCAGTGTTAGCTCGCGGGGAAGTACCAAGCAAGAAGGGCGTGTGGTGATGCAGACTAGTAAGCACCCCTCGATTCCACAAATAGAGGGGTTATTTTTATGCACCCATACCTATAGTGGTTGACTTCATTATGAACCCTCACATTATGTGAGTTGTCTCATGCAAGTCCACCGCCAGTTCAAAGCCCCAGCTAATCCAAAAGAGACCAATTGTGAGGTGTATTCCCTTAGGTTTCTAGGGTTTATCAAGCCAGGGAGAAGTATTGTGGCAAGAGCAATTCCAAGAAGCACTGTATGCAAGAGAAGCGCATAGGTTTGTGTGTACGAGCATGTGTGTTTATGTTTTGACACTCCTCATAAGAGGGCAATACACGTCTACTGCTCGTGCTAGTAATAATGATGCCATAGACGTTAGTCGGAATGCGAGCTAATAATAGATAAGGAGTGGGTTACCTAGCTTTAAATAAGGTAGGTAGTTTTTAGGTGACAGAGTTACTCGACCAAAAAGGTATTTAAACCATACCTATTTTTGGCAGATGAGTTGGAGTAGTAGCTCTAGGTTAGCACATCAAAGAGGGAAGCTGTCAGGGGTTAGCCAAAAACTTGTCAGCTAGATAAGTGTGTGTGTGTGTGTGTGTGTGTGTGTGTGTGTGTGTGTGTGTGTGTGTGTGTGTGTGTGTGTGTGTGTGTGTGTGTGTGTGTGTGTGTGTGTGTGTGTGTGTGTGTGTGTGTGTTACATCCATGGAATCTCAAGCCACTACCATATCTACAAAGACGATGATGGAAGCTTATCATGATCCCTTTACCAATCTTGAATCATGGATACCTGCATTTTTACAGGGTATTATCATGGAAACCATGAGAATTCACAAACTTGTTAGCAACCAAGAATTTTTGTGGGGCTATTGGGTGCCAAGAAGTGTGAGCAATGGCACAAGGAGAGAAACCCTGCTAACATAGCTAAACTTTCAAGAACCAAGTCAAGGAACAATAAAATGCAAAGCCATGGCTAGATGTTGGCATTGATAGATCCACGGGTCACCAACAACAATAGAGCAACATGAAATTCTAGAGTAGCTCATGCATCATCAACCATTTTCCAAGTTGATGTGCAATTGAGTCTTCTTTTAGATGCTCGCAACACATTGACTCAGCTAAAACTACCCCACTCTCCAAGTGAGATTTTTGTGAAGAGAAACTCTGCTATGATGATACTGAACAATGGTGATCAGAGAACAATATCAATGAAGTAGTCCAAAATTGCTAATATCTTGGGTGTTCATCAATGAAAGATAGCGACAGCAAAGCAAGCACTAGAAAGGAAAAATAAGGATGAAGTGTTGCCACTTAGTGCTTGTGATAGACAATTGCCTCTGCATACAAGTATCACAAGGGAAACTAGAGATGTGGTGATCACTTTTTGGGAACCCAAGACAAGTTTCACCTAATAAACAGAAAATTTGTAAGCATAGGATCAAGACAAAAATGTTTCATTAAGCATCCCATACATCTTCTAGATGACTCTCAAGTAATATGTTTTTCAATCCTTGGTGGCCTTGGTTTTTGTTGGAATAGTAAAAAATTTGGAGTCTTTGGGCAACACTCATGTTTGGTTGTACAATACAACATTGGTAGTTTTTTGCCAACAATCACTCTAGGCCATTAAATACCAGTTTGATGGTTTTTCGGTAGCAATCATTGTAGGTACCAATCCCCAGCGCCATAGTATCATTGTCAATATCAATTCCTACCTCCATAGTACAAAATTCCCAACTCCATAATATCATTCTAGGTATAGATTCCTAGCTCCATAGTATCATTGTAGATATCAATTCCTACCTCCATAATATCATTGTACCTTCAGTTTGCTACCATGTAGTGTACAAAAAAGTACCCAATTTGGTATTATGGATCCAATTTGGTACTATGTAGGGTGCTTTTAGTGTGTCTGCATAGTACCCTAGGGATTCACATTCCCAATTTGGTACTTTTGGATACTACTCACACTTGGTAGTATAATACCAAATTGGGTTTTGGAAACAGGTTTGGTGCTTTTAGTGTATCTCCAAAGTACCAAATTGGATGTATAGTACCATTTTTGGCACTTTATTTTATCCAAGAAAAACCCAGTTTGGTACCATGCAGTTTACAAAAAAGTACCTAATTGGGTACTATGAATAATTTTTGACACCATGTAGGGTGCTTTTAGTCTTCTTGTATAGTACCTTACGGGATCTATAGTACCAAATTTTGTGCTTTTATGTAGCATAGACTATAGTACCAAAGATTATATGCATGGTCGAACAATTTAATTCTTTTGGGCACTAGTCACTCTATGTAGTATAGTACCAAATTAGGTTCTAAAAATAGAGTTGTTTCTTTTAGGGTACATTCATAGGCTACATAAAACCAAGTTTGGTACTTTTTTGCACCGTACTATAGTCCGGTTTTTGGAAAAATAGTGTCAAATTTGGTATAGATTGAATTATTGGTTTACAATGCAAATTTTGTATTGTGAATTGATTTGGTGCTTTACTCTTTTTTTGTAATATTTTGAGCTCTAATGTGTGTTTGTAGGTGTACCTCTTTAAAAGATTCAAGAGCACGTATCCTGCAGTGAAGTTGTCACTTAAATCCTTAGAGACCCACAAGCCATTCTTTGTGCAAAAATTGAAAGAGAACTATACTTGCTGATGTATTTACCATATCCAAATGGTATACTTCAAGGATGATTTCAATCAAATGCGCCAGAACAAGTTTGGGCATCACATGCTCCATTTGTGGTACCCATAGTGACGTAGGGTAGTGTTTTGCAAACCAGGTAGTTTTTTAGCACATAAGTAACGTTGGACTCCATATTGTGCCCTCGCCCTAAGGATCATGAATGTCATGCAAAGGGATGCTTGCTTGGAGAGTGCCCTAGATGTGGGGTAAGAAAGTTGTCATTTTGCTTAGCTGAGATTGCAACAGATAGCAAGTAGCTGACTGTTACGATATTTAAGGATGTGAATATTAGAGAGTTTAATTGCAAAGGAAGAGAGAAAAAGAGAAAGAACTTGGTCATGAAAAGATAAAAAATGCAACTTTCATTCATCTTTTTTCATACCATATGAAAAGCTTTGTCAAGTATAACTATGTGCTATAGATAAATTTTGGACATATAGATAAACACATAATTATATGCACATGCATGCATTCACATACATAGAACCATTGACATTGTCTATTGTGGGCTCCTCTTGAATATGTACATCTTTCTTTCAAGTCATTTGGAAACATTTTTCATGATAGGAGATAACTAGAAAAAAACAAAAGGCATTTCAATCCACACTATGCATGGGGATTGTTACATCTTACATGTCAAAGCAGCCTATGTGTCACATTAGACACATGAAATAATGTTACACCTTGGAAACATGGGAGGCATGCTCTTAAAAGGGTATAAAATACAATATTTTGAAGATACTAAATGTTCAAGAGAGCTGCAATACAATCTCTTCACAAGATCTCTCTGTTTTGTGACTAACAAAGAGTACTCCATCACATAAAATTATGTGTCCTTTGAATAATCATTGGAGTTTCTTCTTGTGCACGTGCAAATTAATTGGGAGTGAAATTTTTTAAAAAAAGAACAATGTGAGCCTAGGTCTTATTACAAACTCAAAAATAGCTTTGTATCCATGCATTCAATCATTTTACCTTGCTACTTATTGTATACAATCGTTAATATCAAAGCCAACTGAAAATTTTCAAAAATCATAGAGCATTCAAAAGCATGCCTTGCTTTAGGAAGTGGTTGTTAAAAGACAAACTATTTGGTTCATGCCCATCCACATAGGCGCTTGGAAGTTTGGACAAAAAATAAGCACCTTTTTATCTTCAATATTGACTACAACCACAATTGCTACTTCATATTGAGAAGTATCTTTGAGAGCTGATACATTATCTCCTTCTTCTACGCATGGAGGAGCACATCCTGGTTGTTCTGGAAGAAGTAGCCTTCAGTGAACCTTTCTTGAATATATTTTATATGCGCTCTCTACATTAGGACTATCCATTTCCATCCAAAAGAAGAGATGACTTGACCTTCCAATCGGTGTGATTATTGATGTAGCATCTTTCATTTCACTTTCTCTCACAAAAGGCATCCCTGTGATATAGTCCACATTGTTTATGTTATAATTGAAGCACTCAACCGAGTTAAATATTTGAATTTTTCCCCCTTGCTCATGGGAAAATATTTTGACTAAGTGTCCTCTTTTGTTCAAATCCTTTAGAACCACAATATCTCCAACTCCAAACCTCATTCCATCTAAAAGCACCTTGGAATAGAAATATGCATTAGAATGCACATCTATAAGACACAAAGCACTTCCTTGAGATAAATTGTAGAAGTCCATAAGATACTCAACTTCCATGTTACTAAGTTTTTAAGAGTTTTCCAACTTTCCCCCCAATAAGAATTCGTTTATGTCTCATCAACTCCTTGCACCAACACTTTGGAAAACAATTGCATGCATCCTAAACTTCTTGTGTAACCCGTTGTGATGACACATGCATGATCCCTACACTATGATAGTCATTGCATGTAGAAGACCGTAAGCTCTGTGCATGTCCTTCACCATAACCAAGCTCGAGTGAACAACTAAATTATATCTATCATAAGGATGAATAATGTATTTCTCCATTTCAAGTTGCTTCCATATCTTGGTGAGTAACAAGCGAGTGTGGAAACGAGTGTAAGAAACCTCATTTGACTTGTTATTAGTGGAAATCCCTAAATATGCTAAGATACTTCTCTCAAAAAAGAAACACCGATAGCAATCATGAGATCCGTGTTGACGAATAATATCAAGTAAAATTTCACCACTACCCGTTTAAAAGCATATCATGAAAAGTTATCCATACTTGAAGTCTATGAATTTTTAGCTCGTATTAATGTGATGAGAGTAATTGTTAACCTGCAAGTTGCAACATGCTCCAATGGTGAGCTATTTGGTCCATCTACTCTTACGATAATATGCACCATGACTCAAAAGAGAGCGACATGTTTGATTGTTGCTAGTTGCCCATCCATATGACAAATATCAATGAGTAGTAGGCCTAAATGAGCATATGTGTCACTAATTCCACATCCCATATTTAAAATACAAGGCAAGCACCACTGTGTGAACTTTTGGCATAGACGTAGCTAGGTGCAGGCTTCAAAAGACACACACACACACACACACACACACACACACAAAGAGAGAGAGAGAGAGAGAGAGAGAGAGAGAGAAGGTAATAACAACCTTGGATCATGCAGGGTACCACTCAATTTTGAAAGTTCTATTAATTATTGAAGTCTTACAAAAATTTCCCTCCAGCTTTGAATTTGGGAGGTTGCTACCACCTTGCTAGTGGTGTCCTAGACACATGTAGTCAAGTCCACCTATTCGTGCATATACCCAAGTATGTATACTTTTAAATTTGTGCATGATAAAAGAAAGAGAGTCATATAAGATAAAAATTTTGTACATTATATACATTCACATGTGCTTACTCAAGTGATTCATTATAAGCCTTAACAAGGTTTGTACTATCCTTAAGTTGGATTCCTAGCATCCATCTAGCATCTTCAAAAGAATAATTTTTGAATTTGATACCATCAAATAATCTTGCCATCTTGCAAGACCATCTCCATGTTGTAGGATAGACTCAGGTTAAAGTACCTCTTCTTGAGCTTCAGATTTTGGAGGATCTTCCATCACGGATTTTTGAGGTGGCTCTCCTTTGTAAGGCTTAAGTAATCTCACATGGAAGGGATTGTGTGGTGGCTCTCCTTTGTAAGGCTTAAGTAATCTCATATGGAAGGGATTGTGTGTGAGCCAATGATTAGACAACTTCAATTGATAAGTCGTCTCATTGATTGAATTAAGAATTTGAAACGGACCATAGTATCTTTTTGCCAGTTTAGCATATTAATACTTTTAGTGTCCCTCTTTGAAAAATAATCGTAGGTGAGGAAAGTGATGTTCTTTCCTCCCTCTTTGAACTTCTTGAGCTTTTTGGATCTTCTCCATGCAGCATAGGATTTTCGATGGGTCACCTCCTTTCTCCTTTTTCTTCTTGGGAGTTCTTTGTTCTCTTTTGGAATCAAGATAAGAAGAGTTATGTGGCGATCTTTTCCTCTTTGGAGGAGTTGGAGATCATTGAGAGCGATGTCTTCTTGGAGCCACATCTTCAATATAAGTGTTTTGAGCCTCGCTTCTATTTCTCTCCATTGATGGAGGCTCTTCATTTGGAGCATGGCGTCTCCTTTTTGGAGGAGATGCATCCCCAACTTGATGTTGGCTCTTCATGCAGATTGTTCTCATCACCCATAGAGAGTCCTCTTTTGAAAGTCTCTTAAAGAGACTTCTTAGTCACTCTCTCTTCTTGGAGAGCTGGGAGAATTCCATAGGTGTGAAGCTGTTGTTGAACTTCACCTTGTACAGCAAGATAGGCCATGCCTTGTTGAAGCCTAGTAGTAACAAGATAATTTACAAGACAAGGGGCATCTTCAGTAGCACCATCACGTGCAAAATCAAAGTCATCAACATTAATCCTACTCTCTTTATTATTTTTAGCCACGCAAAACAAATTTTGTGTGTTCTTGAAAGAGATAATTCCATCGTATGTGAACTATCCTAGGACCTCTCTTCTTAAGCAAGAAAAGATTAGCCTAAGCTCTAATACCAATGTGATGGGATTGTGCTAATATTATTAGCGGAATTATATTGACAATAGAGACAATTATATTTAAGGAGTCCCCTAATGAAGAAAGAGAGAGTGCTTGGTTGGAGTCTACAACAAGAAACAACATAACTATTTAGCTTGGCATGACTAATAACTTGAAAGAGAGAGAGGAATTGGCATTAACAACAGCTCAAGCCCAGATTTACTTGGAGCCAGTCCCCCTTCCAAAAGGAATTTGTATTATAGATTCTCCCATGAAGAGAGACTTGTATACCAAAAAAAATCTTTGTGTTCCTTAAGACCATTTGGTGCCATGAAGATGGAAATCTTCATGCACCACAAATATGCTTCAAACACACAATAAAACTTGGCTTGGCCTCAATCCCAAGACCTCAAACAACTTCAAAGGTGGAGAGAGCTAGCGGGGACTCGGGAGTGAGGATGGTGAAGAAGAAGAAGGAGCATTCTTATGAGAAATTAGGTATTCCTCTCACATTAATTCACTCATAGAGCATAGCATGGATTAGTAATGGAGATGGAGAAGAACATGAGCATGCTTTGAGCTTGGCACTTGCTTGATTTGCATTCCATGGTCAAGTGTTGTTGGTGTAGGCTTCTCCACTTCTCCCACACATGAGAAGGAGACTCTCACATTGTGAATATTCTTATGTGAGGTGCAAGAGTGAGTATTCTCATTGATTTTCCAAGAATACATTAGCTTGAAGGCTATCGGTCCGTTATAATAGGGGCTAGCCAATGAATGGATTTCTTCATATCAAGCAAGAGGGTTAGTCTTGTGACAAGTGTACTTTATTCCCTCTTTGAAAAGAGAGCTTAATTCTTTAATTAAATGAAGCTAAATTTTTATTGGCTCTCAAGGAAGGCTAGCCAATAGGATTTAAGCTTGCTCATGGGTTGCTCAATTCTTATTGGTCCCCTTGGTAGACTGTCCAATAGGATCTAAGCTAGCTCATGTAGGTCTCAATTATTATTGGTTCTCTTTGTGCGCTATCCAATGAGGCTTAAGCTTTCTTTCATAAATCTTAATTCTCATTGGTCTTTCATATTGACTACCCAATGGGACTCATGCTTAATTGTGGGCAACATAGCTAGAAGCGACATGTGTCCTTTATGCCTTAAGTGAAAAGGTGAGCTCCCGTGTGTGTGTGTGTGTGTGTGTGTGTGTGTGTGTGTGTGTGTGTGTGTGTGTGTGTGTGTGTGTGTGTGTGTGTGTGTGTGTGTGTGTGTGTGAAAATTAGGCCATCACAGCAGGCAAAAACATCCAGATACAAGTCTTGCTCATGCATATCACTGCACATGCAGCACCATGTGGTCGATTATCACACTGTTCTCCTAATTCCTCTAGATTAAAGGATTTATATGCGAATATAAATCAACATGAGTGAGACTCCACCTCCGAGGGAGTGGTGGAAAAAACAAAGAGAGGTTATTTAAAGCTACATGCACATGTATGGTGGTATATGAGCAAAGGTAACCTAGACAGAAGCAAGAGAGGCACAAACCTGGAGAAAATGTGTATCACATCATCAAGATTGTTAGAGGTAGCACAATGAGAAATGGATGGGCATAGCTTTATAATACGTTTAGATGCTTGATCAATCAAGAAGCAAGAAGGGGGAAGGTTATCATTGGACAACTTTAGGGAGTCCGTGCCCTCCTCCATGTAGGGGTAGAGCCCCATGGAGCTGTTGTCACAGGAGAGTTGTTATACAGTGCTTCATAATAGACCCACAAAACCAAAATGCAAGCCCTACACCATAGTACTATGATTATGCAAGAGGTTAGTGGTCACCCTTCCATATTTGTGCTGGCCTCCAATAGAAAGTATTCGTCGTCTCCTTCTATGTCTTTGATCTAGCAAGTTGGTAAGCCGCCCCTTCCTTGCCCAATTGGATATATGTGCAGGAGTTGGCCTCAAAAACCTTGGTGTCAATATAGAAAACCACACCGACATCAACGAGGGAAAGGGACATGACATCAATGCATTGGTAGAAAAGAGGAGCCTTGTGTTTTTGAACCCAAAATATGACGGGTAACCTCCACCCAGTGGAATGAAGAATCATTCGGCATCTTTTTAGCACCAAATGTAGATTGTCCTTAATCTTCTGATCGTTAGCTAGCATGGTAGTCATAGATCTATCCACATTTCCCTAGCTGATTGGTTTCTCTCCATCTACCAACATATATAATAAGTTGTTCCGCCTTGTGTGCTCAAATTGTCGTGCTCATGGAAAAGCTTGTCGGTGGGGGATGCCTCCTTGTCATACGAAGGTACACATAATATCTAGTCCACTTACACATAGAAACAAACCGACCTATCTCTTTTTAAGGACATGTAGACTACCCTAATTTTCACACAATTTTAAAGAAAATTGTTAATGCTTTTGCTACCAGTGATGTGTTGTGTCAATTGCATGCATGCACCATCCACGGGACTCGGCTCTTAGAGGAGCTGAGTCGCCCCAGGGCCAGTGGGTTTAGTGAGGGTAAACCTCAGCACCAAGTCGCACGATTGAGGAGAGAACCCGCTCAGCGAGAAAATAGCTTAACCCCTCCATGTCTCCCAGTGCTAGCAGCGTTAGATTTCTCTTTTGATTTTCAAGGTTGAGCTTTCGACCTTTCTCGTTTTAGGCAAGGCACTCCCCCCACTCACCCTACTCTTCTCGGGTGTGGCTCTGTTCTTAGGTGTGTGTCACACTGGGCAGGAAAATGCTGGCCATGCCGAGGTGGCGGGCTCTCATTTGCGAAGGAAAAATGAAAAGATGGCCTGCAACTTTTGCCAGAGGGGCGGGCAAGAGAGCCCGGCCAACTTGTGAGGGAAGCGGACAATTGCAAAAAGTGCACGCGTGAAATCACTTTAGAGAACTCGAGTCGTGCTCATCAGCCTAATTCGCGAATGGTCCCACTTGGCTATAGCCGGTTTGTTGGAAAATGTGGGCGGGGTAAAAATCATAACCCAATGTGACTGCTTCCAAAAAGTGGTGTGGCCACCTGCCCCAGTGTGACAAGGGACTTAGGGTGCTTACACACCGGCTTCCCAACCTTGGGCAACCTGACGTGGATGTTATGTGTCGTTGTACGTTTGGTTGCGCATAAAAAGGAGCGCCCAACTTTAAGGGTTGCCAAGACCCCCTGTCCAAGTTTGGACGGGGATTGAACCACAGAAAACGACATCCAGCGGCAAGGTCTCAACCAATAGGACACGGCTACACGTTACCAGCTAAGCTTGATATTTACTTTATACATTTGTCCTAGGCAGCATGTGTGTAAAGCATACCCACCCATCGCGAGAATTTGATGAGCAGGCTGACGATTGTGTGTAATCAGCCTTAGTTACCAATAACGGTAAACTTGGCCTAGTTCTGTTTTGAAATTTGAATGTTAATTGTTCATGTTCTTGCCACGGTGTGGAGAGACGCTCCGTGACGCTGAGCAGAGAGTGCATGTAGCTTCGAAGGTCTACCTACCAGCTATCGCTGCTTCGAGTATCGAGCTCGCTGTGGACGATGGACAACTACGAGGCACCTCTTGAGGCGATGGATCATCGTTCTGATCGTGGCTTGCCACAAGGCCCTCCTCCTGATCAGGCTGATCCTCAATCGCAAGACCCAAGCAGCTGTCCTTGTCTATCTTCCTTGCCGCCTGATTAGGGTGATTTCTCTTAGGCCGATCAGGGAGATCAATGCAACGACCTTGAGCAGATTTGGTGGATGGAAAGACACAGAGCCACCGTGCTGCGAAACCCTCAAAGGCCAAAAAGGAGGCTCATAAAGCGACATTGTATCTTGAGGAAGAAATATCTGACCATGAGGCTGTCGGTACAGTAAAACCAATTGATGATGTTGATGAATTACTGGTCCAACCCTTCAAGGTACAACAAGCTGAGTTCGACACGGCCATGCGGCTGAACAAGAAGCTGGAAAATCTCTTAGTACTTTTGATCTCTTTTGCTCTCTCTTCTAGAACTCTTGTTGCTTAATGATTGCATGGCGGGCAGGCCACCAATCCATTTGTCTGTCATGATCTCCCATCGAATCTCAGCGGTATTGGGCCCACTCGCAAGGTGCGGTTCCGGCTTGTCCCTTGCCAGCTAGAAACGGAAAAGACTAGCTTGGGGGACTACTCGTCTAGTGAAGACGACAATGGCGGTGCAAAGAAGAGCAGGAAGCCCTTCAGATTGGTTGACTACAATTCTACCTCCTCTAGTTTTGAAGAAGATAAGAAGGGCACATGAATACAGCTCTAGCTATGAGAATTGCTTGTAGTTTCACTATGGACCAAATTGTTTTTGTAGTGAAGTGTTGATTACAGTTCTGCCTCCTCTCACTGCTGGAATACAGCTCTAGCTATGAGAGTTGCTTGTAGTTTCATTATGGACCAAATTCCTTTTGTATTGAAGTGTTGATTACAGTTCTACCTCCTCTCGCTGCTGGAATACAACTCTAGCTATGAGAATTAGCTATGAGAATTGCTTGTAGTTTCATTATGGACCAGATTCCTTTTGTAGTGAAGTGTTGATTACAGTTTTACCTCCTCTCACTGCTGGAATACAGCTCTAGCTATGAGAATTAGCTATGAGAATTGCTTGTAGTTTCACAATAAACCAAATTCCATTTGTAGTGAAGTGGAATAATAATTACATGTCTCTAATTTCAATTGAGCTGGCATGCAATTTGTGTTTGAGCTCATCCTCGTAAACACGTGTCATTTTTGTCCTGGTTGGAGATGGCTATTCAGCGCAGTTCATTGCTTTGTGATTCATGCGAATCAGCTACTCTCTACTGCCGCAACGTGGAGACTGGATGACTTTCTGGAGGCTTGGCAACAAAATCTCCCATCAGGTCTGTAAGCAGGAAAAGTGTATGTGTTGAGGCTGTTTAAGCTTTGTAGGCATGTGTAGTTTATATGTATTTGTACTCGGGTCGTTGTTTGGGGGTCATGATTGGCCCATTGGATCTTATTTACATAATTGAATACGTGGCTGCCCAAATTAAGCAAAGATGCACCATTTTTACATGTGTAGGAGGTCTGGTGTTGTATATACCTTCTCTCAACCATGTCTACAGCCATCAGTGTGTCGCTCATGTGCATTGAAATCTCCATGGGTATAAGCAAGAAGTGCATGTCCATGAAGGATGGGTGTGAGACATGCCATGGCTGCACTCGGTATATGACATGGGCCCCTCCTTAGGGAGGATTTATGGCTACCAACACCCACACATGGCAGGGAAAATTTGGGTTCTCGGATCTTTCAAGGGTGACCTTGGGGTAAACTAGGGATGACAATGAACTAGGATTATAATTGATGTGGGTAAGCCACACCTCCCATGTCATGATGCACATGATAGTGTGATGGTAAGCCTCCTACCCCCCGGATTATGGAGATCATGGTTCAAATCCATAGGGGGAGTGGATGGTGAACTACAGGTGCACTACGAGTGAATTGCACATTTTTTCCCCTCGATCCCAGTTCACCCTTAATTCACTCCTAGTTCACCCAATGGTCGGATGATGTGGATTGTTTCCTCATTGCGTCAGATATCAAGAGCCTTAGATCCCTCTTGTCATAAAATCTAATTCTAACCAACCCACATGATTTTCTTATATTTAACTGATCATTTAATGTGGGAGAATAACCAAAAAAAAGGTTAGAATATAGACATGTGCTTACGGATCTATCTCAACCCATGGGGCCAATGGTAAAGGGATCCAAATGAGAGATGGTTTGTCAAAGAGCAAGGCTAGCTAGGGATTTCATTCACGTCTTCATGTGAAGTGCGAAGGGGTAATACATCAGATTCACAAGCACCTGTTGGAACCGGCCTTTCCTGTTAGCCCGCGGTGATTTTTCAGTTGGCCTGGCTGGGCCCGCGGCTGGGCCAGACGGGCAAGCTATCATACCCAGCAGGCTCGTCGGCTATATCCTCCTCTTGCCCCCATTTATGGAGGTGGCTATATAAACAACGTCTTATACTTGCCTCCATCTGTTTTGGCACACTTATTGGATTATTTGAGGTCTTGGTTTTCATTCAAGTAGCTTTGATTCCTATGTTTTTTAACAAGACGAATTCTTACGATTGACTTTCCCTTGGGTGTCTATTCGCCTGGAAATAGGTTTGGGTAGGGAGCATCCTTGCGGAGGGTATAGGTGGTGCAAGTGCTTGGGGCTCATTTCTATGGTTGGAATGGAGCGCTCCTTATCACTACACCTACGTATTGTTTGTTACATATAGTTACCTCCCTTAGGTGTCTATCCGCTTGGAAACAGGTTTGGGTAGGGAGCATCCTGGCGGAGGGTATAGGTGGTGCAAGTGCTTGGGGCTCATTTCTATGTTTGGAATGGAGTGCTCCTTATCACTACACCTACATATTGTTTGTTACTGTTATAGTTATCTCGCTTGGGTGTCTATCCGCCTGGAAATAGGTTTGGGTAAGGAGCATCCTTGCGGAGGGTATAGGTGGTTGCAAGTGCTAGGGGCTCGTTTTTTGCTTTATGTTTATATGTATATTATTTTAATTTATTGTACAATTGTTCAATTAAATTTTGTCAAAAACTTATTATTTTTACGATTGTATGAATGTATAGGTTGTTTGTGAACTTGTCATGGATGCCATTGCTTGCTCTTAGAACATCAATGCAGCTACTTCTAGTCGCCCATCGACTAGTGGTGAAGTATCAACCAATGGAGCTTTCGATAAAGGGAAGCGCAAGACCGTCGGTGGTAAGGTGCCAGGGCCTGAGTGGCAATTCTCTGATAACGTCAGATCATTTATAGATTGGCATTGCAAATTATGTGGCAAAGAAAAATCAGGAGGTGCACCTCATATTAGGGAACACTTCCTTGGATCAGGAAATGGAGCAACTAATAGGTCTAATGGAGGCAGATGTAATGGTATAGATCATGAGTGTGCCACGAAACGCTTGAGAGAGTTGTTAGGAGGTGTAGCCAATGCAAGGCGACCTAGAATACCGACTCGAAGCCGTCATGCTTCAAAGCACCAAGGCAGTGCTGCCTCAACACAAGTCAGCCAAAATAGTGGTGCACCCTCCATGCCCACACACACACACACACACACACAAACACACAAAGAGCTAGCACTCAAGATGGATTGCCCGAGTTTAGGGTTGAAATGCATAGAACGAGGCAAGTAAGTCTAGAACAAAGCTTTCGATCAATTGCTCTTGAAGAGGCACAATCTGCTCTTGTACAATCTATCTATTTTTCAGGTGGTTCTATGTTGATGGTCACACGAGAGTCATGGAAGCATGCATGGAAGAAGATTGGTGAGTATAGGCTGGCTTTTCCACCCCATCATATCATCAACAAATGCGGACAACCTTCTTGGATAAATGCTTCGACGACACCCAAAACGAAGTTGATAGATTGATCTTGAAATCAATTGATCAAAGGATGCACTATAATCAATGATGGCTGGTCAAATGTCCAACACAGGCCACTGATCAAAGTTATGATATTTAGTCCTCGAGGGGAGTGCTTCATTAAATCGGTTGACAACTCAAGTGACATAAAATCAGGGAGCTATATAGCCGACATAATCACAGAAACAATTCATAAAGTTGGTTTCCAAACTATAGTACATGTGATAATGGACAATGCCAAAAATTGTAGAGCAGTGGGTCGTCTCTTGGAGGAGTGCTTTCCTAGCTTGTACACGTTTCGTTGCAATGCACATAGCTTGAATCTTGTGTTGCAGGATTGGTATAAGAAAGAGGACACTAATTGGTTCAAAATCATTATAGATAATGCAAGGAAGGTGGTGAAGTTTATTTTGAAGACACAAGGTGTGTTGGACAAGTATCGGTAACGTATGTCCGCAATATTGAAGCTTCCATGTGAAACCAGATTTTGCATTAACTTCTATCTACACTATGGAGAGTCTTTTGCAAAATAAAAATGTTGTTTTGGAGACATTTGTTTGTGCAGGCTTCTATGAGTGGGAAGCAGAGCAACCAGTACGAGTAAAAACAAAGGTTCGACCTGTGAAAGTGCTTATTGATGATAGACACTTTTGGTCTGATGTTGGGGAAACATACTTGGTGATGAGGCTTGTGATGATATCTTTGCATCAGTTTGATCTTAAGCTACCCAATATAGGAAAGGTGTACATGGGCTGGTATAATGTTCAAGAGAGCTTGAACTCTCCTTCAGAGCCAAAAAAATGTTTGATCAAGCCTAGAGAGCACCTTTTAATAAGGCTAAAAGAGATATCTTAAATAAGTATGTACATGCTCGATGGGTTAGTGCACATAGCCCACTACATAGTGTTGCTTTTCTGCTTGATCCAGAGTACTGGAACATGGATTGTGATGGTTTAGATGAGGAGGTGATTGAAGACTTCTATGATGTGGTAAGTAATTTCTACAGCAATCCAGATGATCAATCCCAAGTAGTTACCGGCATGACAAAGTACGGGGTAAAGGAGGGCCTTTTCAAATGGTGGCTCATGAATAGTGCTTCGGTGCCTACATTGCATCGATTCGCCGTTAGGGTTCTTGCACAATGTGCTGCCAATTCAAGTTCCAAGAGAATCTGGAGTACGTACAGCTAGGTACACTCAACTATTCGTAATCTGCTTCTCAGTGACTTGGTCGAGAAATTGGTTTACCTATATTGCAATCAAAGGCTACTTAGCAATATTGAATATAAAAGGTATGAAGAAGATAGACCACGGTGGACTGTGGATATGAATGAAGATGACCAAGAGCAAGGTAAAGATGTGACAGTTGAAGAACTGGAGTTCTGTGAGCTTGGTGGATGTTCTTTGCTTGAATTGAATGCGAACCTTGAGGTGGATGATTTTCCTTGTACCCGACAACGAAGGGCATTGCAAAGCAATGGTGTAAACACAGATAACATCGTATGTTAACACTTCATTGAGGTGCAAAAAAATTGAATGTAATGCAAATCCTTTTTTTTGTGGCTTGTGGCCCATGGACCAAGTGACATACCACAACTATTGCCATTTAAGACAGTAGTCTGAGCATTGTCACTTACGAAATTAAAACGTATCATAATTTTTTTTTGCAATTCCAATGGAAAACTTTACACACTTTGAATTTATAACATTACTTTATGCACCAAGGAAGACTATGAAACCTTCATGGATCAATTTACCAACATTCAAAAAGTCACAATAAGTTTTACAAGGCTCCAATGTTTAACACAAGGAAGATATATACAAGGGTCATAAGGGTCGCTGCAGCCCACTTCAGGCTAAGATGTTTACAATTTACATAGATTCAAACTATCCAAAATAGAGTCTCTCTCCCTTGCAGTTGCTGCCAATAAGCGTTGATAATTTTTCTCCATTTTGAATATGGAATACATAAGCTCATCAATCAGAGCCTTTGCAAATGTGGCATTCTTTTTTATTTACCATGTTTTGCATGAGACATGGCAAATGATATATGTGGCCACAAGCTATTCTGTAGTGTCCAGTCCAACTATGGAAAAAGTGTCCGCAAATCGGGCAAGGGCCAACTGCATCCTCGATGTGACCTGGAGGTGGACACAATGTATTAGGATGCTCGATCATTGTCATAATCAATTGCTGTTGAACCCATTCCTCCATTTCACGAAGTTCACGCATGAGCAGCTTGATATCTCTCTATAACTCTTTGTTATTGCTTGATCCCCCTTCCCCTGTCGTCTGTGTGGAGGTATGAAGCTGTGTTTGCAATTCCTCCATAGCGTCATGTGTTTGCATAGTGGATCCATCCAATGCATATCTAAGCTCCTCTCGTGATATTGTGATTGTCTCACTTCGGATATCCACTACACTCTTATTGGGGGCTCTGCTGTTGAAGTCCACTGGCTCATTCCAAACAAATTGGACATATAGCATGTTTGCAAACCACAAGGGACGTCTGTGTGGTTTAGTGTACTCCCTGTGCAGGCAAGGTATATAGCTTTGGCATGCGTGTGTATGGCTGGCACAACACACTTATCCAGCTTCCATCTTCCCTTGCGGATAGAGAAGTCAAACAAATTTGGCCATGCTTCCTTCACCATCTCTATGGTGACGTCTTTGTTGATGTCTTTCCACTTTTTGCCATTCATCGGCGCCCACTCACTGGTCCTTGCAGCAACTCTTGCTTGGTCGTTTGGGCTAGTTGCATCAGCAAGTGCTTGTCACAAACACAATTACAATATCTCAATGTGTGATAGAACTTAAGTTTTCATCACAAATACGTTTGCAAATCCACTGATACACCTTGGTTTAAGTTATCACAGCACACCACACTTTGTATTAACCATTGTGCACCATGACTTTATTTGCAAATACAATGTCCAGATTTCAACTAAAACTATAACAACACACCACATTGATCGCTTTGCTCCATTATTACAAAAATACTTTACTTTTGCATACAGATTCACAAATTCAACATAAAATATCATGACACATTACATTGTGTATTAATTGCTTTGCCCCATGACTACATCATTATAAAATGGTACAATTTAACTCTATGGTCCATGAATATACAAAAAGCTCCATTTACATATGTCAGATAATCCAAAAGAGACTATTGTTTACAAAGGTGATCAGAGTAAACTAAAATCTAGGCATGATCTCACTAAGCGGACACAAACACACCTCCGAGTTGAGCTCTAACATATCTAAATGCTCACTCATATTCAACAATGTCTTTCTCTGCCTAGGTGGTGGCTGTAAGTAGTTTTTACGCATTATAGAGGCAATCATGCAACAATGAGTTTGCTTTCACTTTTGCCATGGCACATTCTAATGCTTTGAAAAATCTTTGCATCAATCACATAGTTGCTCAATGCAAAAATCAATTGCATAGGTGTCAATGGATTTTGAATACGGACAAGCAGCTTTTGGGTTGCAAAGCTCGGGAGCCCTCCAAGGACGCAGGGCATGCTTTGTGGGGTCTTTGATGTTGGTTTCTTGCTTCTCAATGCCAAATCGCAGTTCAAACTCCCAATCAATGACACCCACACGTGGCACACCTTCCTTAGTGAAGTCGGTCATGATGTTCCATGGGTGCAAGTCACAATGTATAATTCCTTTATTGTGTGCATGTGCCATGGTCTTGACCAGAGCATCCATAAAAGAAGGCACCCAGTTGAGCATATGCTTCCACATCTCTAACTCTTGCTCTGTGGGAGGGCGTCTAGGATCTTCTTTTTGAGCCGTCAGTATGTTAGAGAATTTTCCTTTGGGTGGTGGAACACACTCTAACATGTCACCCAGATCCATTCCATTGTAGTGAGGAAAAACAAGGGACCATGGCTCTTGGTGTGTTTGTGCAATGCATCTAACAATGCCCCTGTGGAACAATTGCATGCTCGCCTCTAGAGCGAAAAGATCGACGACTCTCTGCTGCATCTCCTTTGAAGTCTTTGACCACATACTGTACCTCTTGCGGCAACCAAGTGACTCCATCAATTGTGCACTCTGACAGTACTCCATAGAATCCTTTCCCAAGATTTTGACCACGTTCGATAGCTTCGGGTGTGAGGTAAACACCAATGGCACACTGAGACATAAAGCACGTATGTAGCAAATGATCCATCCCAGCTTCTAAATCTGATCTTGCACCTATTGTATCTTGAGAGGATAAAGATGGTTCTAACTTTGTGGCTATGGACATCTTGAGCATCAATATTGCGCGCTCTTTTTTATTTTGACCTCTCTACACTCCATATATTAGTCCAATGTTGTAGCTTGGCTAGCTTTGCATCCGTTGGTGCATCAACACCCAAGTCATATTGCCCACAATACTATCTATTAGCCTATGGATAGTCTTTGCTTCTACAGCTGAAAAGTGTCCCTAAATTGCTTCAATTATCGTATCAAAGAAACGATCTTTACACATCTCACTCTCCAATAAAAAGGTGATGTCCTCCGTGGTCAGGGCACATATGCACGTGACCAACAGAGATTTGCTCTTGGTTTTTAACTCCTTCATTTCCACACGATCCATGTTTGCTACAATCAACACATATTTTATGATTTTTAAAGACAGCATAATTTTAAATTTTATAACAAATATATGCATCATGCATTGAAATTAACGACAACACTAGTTTAAAGAGTAGGCAATTATTCAATGAGAGTGACAACACCTCCAACCCAGTAGTAGGGTTGATGACGAGACCAACACTAAACTTACCCAACAAGACAGGGCATCATTCAATGCAACTAACAACAGCTCCAACCCAATAGTAGGGTTGATGCAGATACCAACATCGAACCAAGCCTAAAAAACAGGGCATCATTTGATGGAACTAACGACATCTCCAACCCAATGGTAGAGCTGATGCCAAAAGAAACACCAAACTAACCTAAAAGCAAGGGCATCATTCAATGCAACTAACGACACCTCCAACCCAATGATAGGGTTGATGCCGATAGCAACACCAAAATTAGCCTAAAAAGCAAGACATCATTCGATGAATCTAACGACACCTCCAGCCCAATGGTAGAGCTGATGCCAAAAGAAACACCAAACTAGCCTACAAAGCAAGGGCATCATTCAATGAATCTAACGACACCTCCAGTCCAATAGTAGGGCTGATGCCGAAAGAAACATTGAACTAGCCTATCAACACATACATCACTAATAAAACACAGAAAGCAGTCTATTAGCTTGTACAACGACACTCCCAGTCCAATAATAGAACTGATTCCAAAAACAAGGTTAATAGAACTACCTATAAATTGAACGTAACCAACTATGTTCAACAATGACACTTCCGGTCCAAAATAGAACCCATGCCGAAGTGAACACAATCAACACGTTATAAAACAATACTAGCTGGTCTAGCATTTCACAACGACACTTCCGATCCAATAGCAGGACCGATACCGACGTGAAAATCAAGATCAACCTACTTTTAAAACTACAAAAAACAGTTATTAAAAAAAAGTATATCAGTTTAAAAACAAAATAGTAAAAGAGCGTACAAAAGTAAACTAAAATTTATATCATAATTCTCTTTGTTCCTTGTGAGGACTCTTTGGTTGGATACATGTGCAAATCAAAACTTAGAGGATAGAATTGTGAAGAGAATGGGGCCCCTAGGGGCCCTATATATAGGTACCTTGGGAGCCCACCGGGCAACAAAGCGGGATCGTCGAGGCCGCAGCCCTCCGGGTATCTATGGTATCTCGTCCGGGCCCAACGGGCAAAGAAGGTATCCCGGCGGGCAAATCTCACCAAGCCTCCCGGTCTTCTTCAAGCCACCATGCCAATTTTTGTGAATTTGAAGATTTGTGAATTGAGAATTTTGTTAATTAACAGTGTGATTACAAAAAAAACACACGTGATCAGTGAATTTGAAATCCTTGAGGCTAGCTAATGGAGCTTAAAGACCTTAGGGTTAGCTTCATTAAAGATTTCCAAAGGTTATTGTTGAAAGTCCTTTCACCTTAGGCAATCTAGGGTTGTGCTTGAGATGAAAACCCAGCCCAAGCTTGAAGTGCTTGGCGTGCTTGCTGACTAAGGTGCTTGAGGTGCTTAATGACTAAGGTGCTAAGGTGCTCCATGACTAAGGTGGCTCCATGCTTGAGGGGCTTAAGGTGTTCACAAAGTCAAAGCACATCCCTACACACAAGGGGGGGAGAGCCCTCATTGTAGGAGCTAGAGAGAGAACACACACACCCTCACACAAGTCAAGCCTTGCCTAATGAAGCAACATGGATGCATGTCAAGTTCCTCTCCATGTTGCCCTCATAAGGTGCCTAAAGCCTACTGGTTGGCCTCTCAAGGGGTCCAATGATAATTTAGATAATTTAATTGATTGTGTATGCAATTTACCAAGTCCTCTCCTAACCGGGGAAATCCTTTTGGTCAACACAAACTTTCACTCTCTTCAATAATGACCTCCCTTGTCATGAGTGTCCAACACAAACTTTCACGCAGTCTTCAATAATAACCTCCTTTGACATCCAGGCCTTTGCCTCCGAAGGGATGCGGTGTTGCAATGTGCCTTTATGCACATATCTTTGTTCTCAAAACATTTGAAAAACACAATGGATGGTACAGATGTCTGCACAACAAAGTATGAAGGTACTTACCACATAAGAAGCCTCCAAAGTCTCCCCACAGGCAACACAAGTACAAATTACATGCATGAATTGTGTTTTCACGATCCTTACATGAGGCCTTGGATTCAATGTGTATGTCACCCTCTCTTTACATTAGCACACAACTTGCTTGCGAACTCATAATGGTCTTGGGTTTCCAAGAACTCATTGTAGACTTTGGCACTTCATATGCAAACCAAACATACTCTATTAACTTATCTACCCACAAGAAATACCAAAACCATACCGAATAGGTACCAAAACAGTATAAAAATTGGTCAAATTTTCGTTCTATACAGCACTAAATTGGCACAACAAAGTACCACAAACTCCCAAGACGTACCCAAGAAGTACCAAAATAGTACTAGATGGGCACTAAAATAGTATCAAAAGAAATCCAAAATAGTACCAAATAGGGAAATAACAGTATCAAAACAGGTCAAATTGTACCAAAATAGTTTCAAACAACAATTAATAAGTACAACAAACTGCTAAAAACTTCCAAAACAAACCCAAGCAATACCAAAATAGTACTAAATAGGTAACAATGTAGTACCAAAGTTGTAACAACATAGTACCAAATATGTGACAACACAGTACCAAAATAGATCAAATTGTACCAAAACCATTGTAAATAGCACTATATTGGTACAATAAAGTACCAAAAATTCCCCAAGATATACCCAAAAATACCTAGTAACTTCTCACAAGAAGGTTTTAAACCAGTACCAAAATAGTTCAAAATAGTACCAAATGAAGCATAGAAATTACCAAAAAACCAAAAATAGTACCTACATGGCACTGAAGACATACATCGGGGCACTGATGCTCCTGACACTATCCATACTATACACAAGTTCCAAACACTTGGACTGAAGCTAGGGATAGGCAACCCGATTAGATAATGACAAAGAAAACTCCCACCAGAGTTCCTAATAGTGGATAGAAAGCTACAGATGATGCTTTAAGAGAGTCATGAGTAATGAGAATGGTAGCTGAAACACAACAAATGTGACCATTTCAAGTGGAAAATTGTGTTGCCAAAAAGTACAATGGGTTAGGGGACCTTTACACACGTGTTTCACTTTTTAAGCAAGTCTTTAGAGTTGAACAAGTCGCAGATTTCCACATTCAGTACGAGGGATTTTGGTTAGCTTTGGAGGGAACATCATTAACATGGTTTCGGACTTTGAATTACAGAGATTTTCCAAATATCAAGAAACTCCTACGAGATCTTGTGGACAAATTCTCTAAAAGAGGAATCAAACACAATACAACTTTCTAGATCTACGCCTTTAAAAGAAAAAAGAGAATGATAAGGTAAAGGAAGTTTTGCGTCGCTTCAAGCAATACATCGAGAGATGTTATGTGTGAGACTTACCTCAAGACAAGCAGTTGTCAAATTTCTTTATAGAGGGTTTGAAAAATCTCTCAAGAAGGATTTGCACTTGAAGACGTGCACCACGTTTGAACAAGTCACTAGAGAAGCATTGTATCTAGTTGACAATTGCAAAACTTACAAAGATGTATAAGAAGATGCAGACACAACAATCAGTAGTGCCTCTTCAACCATCAGTGATCCATCAATATAACATAGTGCTCCTACTTCAATCACACCAAATTTAGATCAAGTGGTCGAGAAAGTGATCCAAAGTATGAACTAGACCTATCAACAAAATTTGATTCCATGACAACAACCACCCCACGTAGCAATCTACCTAGAGCGTTGAAGTGGTGTGCAATCAAGAAAAAATACACCAACCATGAGATGAATGAGCGTTTTTACAACCAAAATAATGTGAGGAAAATGCCATATATACCTTAGAGGGTGCAACCTTTTCCACCACCACTAAGGTACCAAATAGGTTTGAACAATGCAGCACAAGGGGGAGATAAGACACGGCTTGTATTGGGACAATAACCTCCTTTGCCTCAAGAAAACATGGATATTGTTCAATATACATAGCATGTAGAGGCACTCACAAATCAACAGTGATTGGAAACCTATGGGGAAGAGCCTGAAGGAGCAACCTATGTCAAGGAGAGTTATCCTACTTGGCTAAGCTCAAATGAGGCTACATAACCTTCATATGTTTCTCAGCCAACAAAAAACATTATATAATGGATGAAAACATGCTCAATGCATAGAGAATCAAAACTAAAAAATGAGAGGATATCCTCCTAGGACAGAATAGCCAAGGGGGGCACTGCAATCCACTTAGCCAAAATGTCCTTTCTATAAATGTGGAGGTAACCATTAGGCACAAGTTTGTCTACATAAGGGAAAGAGAACAAAGATATTTGGGTTTTGTGAGAGTTGTGCAATAGATTATCTAGCTCCACATAGCTCAAAAAACCCATAAAATAAGGGAAAAACAAATGCGATTGTCATTGGGGTTTTGGCTTGTTCGTGTGGATCTAAAATCGAGCCCGCTATCCTTGTCAATGTGGTGAGTAGATATCGGACTCATGAAGCTGCAAGAAACATACAGGTTGAGGACAAGCCAAAATTGCCTGGTCTAATTGAATTTGAGAGTTTAACGAAGGTCAAGACTCAAAGAAAATCCTAAAAAGCAAAAAAAGACAAAATGAAAGCTAAGTGGTTAAGGGAAAAAATAGCCTTAGATGGAAAATAAAGGAAAAGTGGAAGGAGTGGAAGCATCCAAAAGTTTATTAGGCAGTTAAATCTTGGTGAAAAAGGTACTGGATCCATTAGATGCTCTTATACAAGCCTACAAAACAAGACTGAAGAACGAACAAACCTTAGAGAAAAGATGGTTGGCGTACTCGCAACCCAACATTGAAATGAGAAGATAAAAAATGTGCAAACGGTTCATAGAGAGTGCTCAATCTCTAATGCATCCAAAAACATTAAACATTCCTAAACAAGAAGTGATGATACCTCAAAAGGAGGAGGAAAGTAACCACAAAGAGAGAAAAACTGATGAATTAATGAGACCTAAAAATGAAACACCATTGGATACAAGGGTAGTAACAATCATGATTGATGAGGCCAAGTCCCAAGAAATGTTTCCTATTCAAAAGCAAAAGAGCTGTGGCCGCAAGTCTTGCGGGAAACAATTAGAAACCGCAAAGATGCTAATGTCACTTTCAAGTGTGCATCCATCCCATAAATCAATATGGACTATGAGATTTATCCTGGGGATATACAGTCATTGTATGGGAATGCAAGGACAGAAGTGTTGGTAGAGAGAAAACCTAAAACGTTGAAGACAGTAAAAGGTCAAGATTGTATCTTCTAAATGGAGACCAATTCCATAGATGATGGACACAAAGAGCCTCCACGAATTGATGTCATATCCTGTAAGATGTACCATCACTCTCTTGGAACTCATGTAGATCAAACCACATCTATGGGGGCAGTTGGGAGAATTTTGGAAAGAATGGGCTGAAAATCCCTCCTCAAGATGATTTTGTAGATGAAAACATGGGTAAAACTACACCAAAGAAACCAAAAGCAAAACGTTGTTAGGAAATAAGACGTAGCTAAATAGATAATTGAGTAGATTACTTAATGGAGAGAGACAGATTTACATACACGAGATTATAGAGTAGAGAGAGAGAGAGAGAGAGTACACACGATATACGTGGTTCACCCAATGTGGGCTACATCCACAGGAAAGCAGCCACTCAATGGCTTTAGTACTTCAAAACAAGAAGTAGTTTACAAAGGGATTATACCCTTAATGGAGCTCCCGCCTTGCTTCACTCTCACCACCTCACACTCACCTTGTTGCATCAACTTCACACTATATGAAATGTGTGTAGAAATGGCCTCCTTTTATAGGCCAAAAGGGCTGCCCTCTCTCATGAGAGGTAGCCATGTGTAGCCGCCCTTTTGTAGATAAGTCCAAATTGGACCCGCCAATCCGCCCATGTGTGGCCTCCCTTGAGAAGACAAGTCCACTATTGAATTCGGCCACCGGCCATTGACTACCGGCCATTGACTACCGGCCACCACCGGCCAACTGACGGTTGTTTTCCAACCACTTTCCGGCCGCTGTCCGGCCATAATATTTCGACGAAAAGGAATATTCCGGTGAGGGATGACCTTGATTTTTTGCCGTGAAAATTTTGGTTTCCGGCGAGTGATTTTCCTTCACACACGATGGCTTCTCCTCATAATGGGGGCCTTACAAATGTGCACTTTTACCACAGAAAATTACAAGGGTAAATCAGGCTCCATACTTAACAATCTCCCACTTGGAGACTGATCTCCAAACCAAACCTGTGACTGCTTTCCATCCTAGCTTCTTATCCTTGAATGTCGATTGCAGATGAGCAAAAGCTCAACTTCTCCTTGTTAACCACCTTTGTAAACATGTCTGCAGGATTTTGACTTGTATGCACCTTTCCTAGCTTTAGCTGTCCCTCTTCCAAAAGAGTCCATATGAAGTGAAATCTCACCTCAATCTGCTTTGTCCTTGAATGAAAGGCTGAGTTCTTCGCAAGGTGGATAGCGCTTTGGCTATCACTGTACAAGACACAATTGTCTTGTTTGAATCCAAGCTCTTCTAAGAATTTGTGAAGCCACAGAATTTCTTTCCTTGCCTCCGTCATTGCTACATACTCTGCTTCCGTGGTAGAAAGTGAAACCACTTTCTGCAGATTTGAAGCCCAGCTTACTGTTGTGCCTCCAACCATGAACACATAACCAGTAGTGCTCCTTCGAGTATCTTTGTCACCTGCCATATCTGCATCAGCATACCCTTCTAGAAAAATATCAGTTCCTCCAAAACACAAAGCATTTGTTGTTGTCCCTTTTAGATACCTAAGTATCCACTTCACAGCTTGCCAATGCTCTTTACCTGGGTTGTCCATGAACCTACTCACAACTCCCATTGCATGTGCAATGTCTGGCCTTGTCCAGACCATAGCATACATTAGAGAACCTACCGTTGTAGCATATGGAACTTTAGATATATAGGCTATCTCCTCTTGTGTCTTTGGACACATATCCTTCGTTAGTTTAAAGTGACCAGCCAAAGGTGTAGAAACTGGTTTTGCATTTTGCATTGCAAACCTTTCAAGTACCTTCTTGCTATAATCTTCTTGAGATAGCTTTATTGTCTTCTTCGTCCTGTCCCTTGATATTTTCATACCAAGTATCCTCTTTGCAGCACCTAAACATTTCATTGAAAAAGATTTAGACAGGTCCTCTTTTAGGTCTTTGATGTCCTGCATGTTAGCACTTGCAATCAACATGTCATCAACATACAACATTAGGATGATGAATTTCCCATCTCCCAAATTCTTCGTGTAGACGCAGTGATCCAAGTTGCATCTTGTGAATCCATGATCCAACATCCATCGATCAAACTTCAAGTACCATTGTCTTGATGCTTGCTTTAAACCATACAAGCTCTTCTTTAATCTGCAAACCATTTTCTCCTTACCTTTTACTTCATACCCCTTTGGTTGAAGCATGTAGATTTCCTCCTCTAAGTCACCGTGAGGGAATGCCGTATTTACATCCATTTGCTCGAGATTTAGATCATGAGCAGCCACAAGGCTAAAGACAAGCCTAATTGAGTTCATTTTTACAACAGGAGAAAATATTTCATTGAAGTCAATACCTTTCTTTTGAGAAAACCCTTTTACCACAAGCCTAGACTTGTACCTTTTCTTCCCACCTTCTTCTTCCTTCAACTTGTACACCCATTTGTTTTGAAGTGCCCGCTTACCTTTAGGCAACTCAACCATGTTTGGTTGTGATGTAGTGAGTCCATCTCCACTTGCATGCTCTTCGTCCATTCTTCTTTGGATTCATGTTGCGTAGCTTCTTCGTATGATTCCAGCTCTCCAGAATCTGAGACCAAGAGATGGTTGAAGGAAGGAAAAAACCTTTCTGGAGGTCTACTTGCTCTTGTAGATCTTCGGGGAATAGGTTGAGGCTCCTCATTTGGTTGACGTTGTTGCACATTGTCACCGTTTGCAGTCCTTGAGTCTTCACCGTCCTGAAGCTCCATGTACTCATCACCTGTTTCTTTTGTTTGTTTTCTTTCCAAGTAATCTTTGTACATATTTTGTTCGTTAAAAATTACATCCCTACTCCTTAAGATTTTACCATCTTCAGGATTCCATAGACGATACCCAAAGTCACCTTATCCATAGCCAATGAAGAAACACTTTTTGGACTTTGCATCTAGCTTTGATCTTAGGCTTCTATCTATGTGCATGAAAGCCTCACACCCAAACACTTTGAGAAATGCAGAATTCACCGGTCTACTTGTCCATGCCTCTTCTGGAACTCCCCAATCCAATGTCGTTGAGGGTGACCGATTGATTAAGTACACAGACGTACTTACAGCTTCCGCGCAAAGCTCAAGCGATAGGCCTGCATGTAGCCGCATGCTTCGTGCTCGCTCCATGATTGTCCTGTTCATCCTTTCCGAAATCCCATTTTGTTGAGGTGTCCTTGGGGTTGTCCTTTGCCTCCGAATGCCATTGCTAGCACAAAATCTTTCAAAAGCGTGGCTGCAATATTCGCCTCCATTGTCGAATCTGAGGCATTTAACCTTGGTACTTGTTTCATTCTCCACAAAGGTTTTCCACCTTTGAAATATGGAAAATACATCGGATTTATTCTTCATGACATAAACCCATGTTTTTCTAGTCGCATCGTCTATGAATGTTACATAGACCCATGTTTTTCTAGTCGCATCGTCTATGAATGTTACATAGTACAATGACCCACCAAGTGATGGTGTACTTGTTGCAGGACCCCAAAGATCAGAATGAACCAACTCAAGTTTTTCATTTTTTCTTTCATTTCCTAATTTTTGAAATTTTACCCTCTTTTGTTTACCATAAACACAATCTTCACAGAACTCCAAGTCCACTTCTTTCAAATCTGGTAGAAGCTTCTTTGTTTGAAGGATTTGCATTCCTTTGGCACTCATATGCCCAAGTCAGACCGCACTGTCAACTTCTGTAGTTGCTGCACAAGCTGAAGGTTGCGTGCTAACAGTACACAAGTAAAGTGTACCGACCTTTTCTCCCTTGGCAACCACCAAAGATCCCTTTGAGATCTTCCATCGTTTGTTTCCGAATGCAATGTTGTGACCTTTATCGTCCAATTGTCCTGTAGAGATCAAATTTTTGCAAAGAGAAGGAACATGCCTAACATCTTTAAGTTTCCATTCATTTCCATTAGCAGTTTTGATAGAAACTGTACCTTTGCCGACAATCTCACAAGCTTCATCATCTCCCAAGTATACATACCCAAAATTATCTTTGGTGTAGTCTTGGAAATGTTGCTTGTGTGGTGTCGCATGGAATGAAGCCCCGGAATCTATTATCCAGGAATTAGACACATTGTCTAATGAGAGAATTAGAGCATCTTGCTCTACTTTACCTGCCACATTGGCCTCCGATGTTGGCTTGTTGTCTTGAGACTCAGTCTCCTTCTTCTTCTTGGACCAGCAATCCTTCTTGACGTGGCCCTTCTTGCCGCAGTTCCAACATTCAAGAACTGACTTTGTGCGTGACTTGCTCCGCCTTGAGCGATCACGACCCTTTTGGTTTTTGAACCTCTCCTTAGGCCTTCCTCTTGTTTCCACTGACAGTGCAGCACTTGATGATTCTCCTGTACTTCTCCTTCGTATTTCCTCGCTTAGGAGAACACCCACAACATCATCAAACTTAAGAGTATTTGTGCCAAAAATAGAATTACTTACAACCATCACAAGCCTGTCCCAACTATCCGATAGAGATGATAGTATAAGGAGAGCTCGCACTTCGTCATCGAAATTGATTTTCACCAATCGAAGTTGAATTATGTTTGTGTTAAAGTCATTTAGGTGTTCTGCAACTGAACCATTCTCTGCCATCTTTAGATTGAACGAACGCTTCATAAGAAATACCTTATTGGATGCCGATGGTTTCTCATAGAAGTCCTCAAGTGACTTTATCAAGTCCTCCGTGGTCTTCATCTCCGAAACATTGAAGGCCACCGTTGACGCCAAGCTTAACCGGATTTTTCCCAGTGCCTTTCGATCAAGGACAATCTATGCTTCATCTGCCATTGTTGCGGGCTTCTTCGCAAGACCGCCTAGTGGCAAATAGAGGTCCTTCTGGTAGAGATAGTCTTCAATCTGCATCTTCCAATGTTGGTAGTTTTTTCCGTTGAACTTCTCAATCTTGAGCTTCCCTTCCTCCGCCATAACTCCCACTCAATTCAAGGAATCCTTTCCTTGAGATAATTTAGCTATGAGCAAACCTTGCTCTGATACCAGTTGTTAGGAAATAAGACGTAGCTAAATAGATAATTGAGTAGATTACTTAATGGAGAGAGACAGATTTACATACACGAGATTATAGAGTAGAGAGAGAGAGAGAGAGAGAGTACACACGATATACGTGGTTCACCCAATGTGGGCTATATCCACGGGAAAGCAGCCACTCAATGGCTTTAGTACTTCAAAACAAGAAGTAGTTTACAAAGGGATTATACCCTTAATGGAGCTCCCGCCTTGCTTCACTCTCACCACCTCACACTCACCTTGTTGCATCAACTTCACACTATATGAAATGTGTGTAGAAATGGCCTCCTTTTATAGGCCAAAAGGGCTGCCCTCTCTCATGAGAGGCAGCCATGTGTAGCCGCCCTTTTGTAGATAAGTCCAAATCGGACCCGCCAATCCGCCCATGTGTGGCCGCCCTTGAGAAGACAAGTCCACTATTGAATTCGGCCACCGGCCATTGACTTCCGACCACCGGCCAACCGACGGTTGTTTTTCGACCACTTTCCAGCCGCCAGCCGGCCATAATATTCCGGCGAAAAGGAATATTCCAGCGAGGGATGCCCCTGATTTTTTGTCATGAAAATTTTGGTTTCCAACGAGTGATTTTCCTTCACGCACGATGGCTTCTCCTCATAATGGAGGCCTTACAAATGTGCGCTTTTACCACAGAAAATTACAAGGGTAAATCAGGCTCCATACTTAACAAATGTGTGCTAGTAAACAAGGTGGACAATTACTACAAATGTGAAGAAGGAAACAACACCTTACCACTAGAGCACTAGCCGGGCTGGAGTAGCCATAGCTACAAAAGAAAGGGGATGATAAAAATGTGAGCTTTCGATTTAGAGTTTTTTGTTAGAAATTTAGAGCTATTTTGCTTGCGAGCTTCATTTTACTTTTTTTACCTGTGTAAAGTACTTTTATTCCATAAAAACAAATTTTGATTTTAAGATTCCATTCACGTTTTTACGCGTGTAAGGTATTAATTTCCAATAATATTAATTGATGTAGCTACATGTTTATTTGTTTCTGTTTACAAAATTGTGATAGAGAGACATACAAATTTTATCCAAGAAAATTGAACCATGTCATACTACAAGTGACGGTTTGATCTCGTAAGAAACAATTACAGTCTATTTGATCTCAATGTCTATAGATAAACTTACGTTTGTGTTACAACAAGAAGCTCATTGGATAATTTAAAGACACAAAATTGAGTGGAATTCTGAAGGTTTTACTCTTCAAACATAAGTAGAATTTTTAAATTTTCAATACCTTGCGCTCTAAACTTTCTTTAATCACTCAACATACAGTTGTAAAAAGATTCATTCACTCAATATTTGCAGTATTCACATTGAGGGGAATTTATTGCCCATTTTTATTAGTGATGAAGATTGAGCCATGATGCAAAGGCCATACCCATTAGCTAGTGATGAAGATTGAGCCATGATGTAAAGACCATACCTATTAGCTAGGTATATTTTGAGAATAAGCATGCCAGAGCTCCTAAAAGTGATATTAGAAGTCACTATAGGACTAAAGACCATCTCATATCTGAGAGATTTTTTAGAATTGGATAGCGATGGGTTTTCACTAGCTAGTTAGAGGTAAATCTAGGACCGATCAAGAAATTTGGGGACCAACTAATTAAGGGTCAATACACGAGTAAAGGGAATTCTACTAATTGAGAGGTTGTGGGGATTGAATGGGGATGGGCTTTTAATGTTGAGCTAGAAGCAACCCCTATGAATGAATAGGGATGGACTTTTAATGTTTAGCTAAAAGCAACCCATATGAATGGCTACTATGAGAGTAAAGGGCCAATACAAAAATAAAGAGTATTCTAGTAATTGAGAGGTTGTTGGGATTGAATAGGGATGGGCTTTCAATGTTTAGTTAGAAGAAACCCCAATGAATGGCTATGAGAGTAAGGGACCAACTTATAGGACCAAAGTTTTAGAACTTCTAAGGCCTTGCATAGTTGTATAAGGCCTTGCGTAATTGCATGTAAGATAAATGTAATGGCGCTCGTGCGACAATGCATGGGGCACAATTATCTCAAAAATAACAAACATTGAAAGACCATAGCTAAAGGGGTGGGGTGCTAGCCTCGAGGAAAAGTACAAGGCAATGGGCCAAAGTGTGTGTGATTGCTAAGGAGGGTAACAGGAATCGTTACGGTAAAACAAATCCTCAAAACATCACTTCGTTAACATTAGACACATTCTCTAAACATTAATTTGTAAATTTTAAATAAACCCTCTACTGGTAGTTCGTAAGAAGAACCCTACTTATTTATAAAACTACTCATAGATCCATACAATACTATAGGAAGTCACTTCACCTTCGATCTTACTTAGTTATATTTAAGTGGCATTCAATGATATCACAAAGGTTGCAAAATGGTATTAATTATGTGTTTTTTTGGCAATCTGATGCTTCACATCCACTAGATTTTTTGGGATTCCACCCACACACCCCCATGTCACACAAGTTGAAACATAGCAAGCATGCTTAAAGCCACTCTGTTTTACTGCCTAGTACACATCGTTGTCCCTATGTCACACTATTTGAAGCATAGGAGGCATGCTTAAAGCCCCTCTCTTTTACTGCTAGGCCAACCCCCCTTGGACCTTGGCTAGGTATCAATTAACACTAGCACTCTCAAGTGTTTTTTTTTACCAGAAGCCTATGCTACTGCAATCTCTCTCTCTCTCTCTCTCTCTCTCTCTCTCTCTCTCTCTCTCTCTCACACACACACACACACACACACACACACACACACACAAAGGTTATACACAATATTGTTATGATCATAGTTTTAGGTTTCCTTGCAATTAGTAATGCGCGCGCGTGTGTGTGCGCGCATGTGCGTGTACTTCATGCACACACACATACACACACACACACACACAAATCCACGTGACGATAGGACAATGATGATGGTAGAGAAAGAAATAGACTATAGGCAAGGGGAATCTTGCCCGAGAAGCATCCATAGTGAAGAGGGAAACAACGGGTCTTGGTCACGTTGGTGAGGTGGTGAGCACACATACCCTCTCTCTCTCTCTCTCTCTCTCTCTCTCTCTCTCTCTCTCTCTTTATATGAGGCTTTTGCGTTCATATTCATGTGCTTCTTTGAATTATGCTGCCATCTGACCTAGATTATGTTTGTTTTGTGTGCTCCCCTGCATGGCAAGGTATTGCTTCCATGATCGACAATGGCAGCGTGTCTTTTAACGGTAACATTGTCGTCCGAACTTCTCTCTCTCTCTCTCTCTCTCTCTCTCTCTCTCTCTCTCTCTCTCTCTCTCTCTCTCTCTCTCTCTCTCTCTCTCTCTCTCTCTCTCTCTCTCTCTCAAGTGGTATAACCATTTTTATCACCCAAGTGTGGTACATTGGCTATGCCATTTCCCTCTTGAATAACATGTCTTGAGTTCAACTCCTCGTCCGGTAGATCTTTAAGGTCTCTTGGGATAGTTTCTTACGACGTTAAAAATATATTCTTCTCGGGTATGTGTGTGTGTGTGTGTGAGAGAGAGAGAGAGAGAGATAATAAAAAGAGGAAAATGGTATAACTTTTCTATCACCCAAGTGTGGTAGATTGGCTATGCCATTTCCCTCTTGAATAATAGGTCTTGAGTTCAACTCTCCTCGTCGGATAGATATTTAAGGTCTCTTGGGATAGTTTCCTACGGCAAAACGATGCTCTCTCTCCCTCTCTCTCGTTGATTTCAATGCATAGTTGATGATGATATTGTTGCATGCGCTAAAGTGCTCTTAATGAGTCCTAGAAGAGCGCCAATGATTTTCTCTTAATGAAGCCCTAGCCTTCACAGATAGCGCGACTCTCATTCGCTTGCCCTTCTCTCTCTCTCTCTCTCTCTCTCTCTCTCTCTCTCTCTCTCTCTCTCTCTCTCTCTCTCTCTCTCTCTCTCTCTCTCTCTCTCTTTGTCCCCCCACTTTTTCGTTCTCTCTCTACATATGATCCATGATTATCCTGCATATCTAAAACACAGCTCACCATCACAGCTCTCTATGTGTCATTGTCTTCCTGTGTTCCGGTTCCGGATTTCTTGTTGATTGACTGTATGTGCACCACAACGTGACGAGAGAGGTAGAGCAGCTCGTAGGAACGCACAGTTTGGGGAAAAGTGAGCACAGTAGCGGCCCTCTAATCTGGCCTCTCTCTTTTAGTGCTGGGACTTGACCCTAATCAGTATCGCGATGGCGCAGGAGGGATAAGGGATAAGCCATGTTGTGTGTGTCGGTCCACCTCCATTCTGGCATAGCGTAACCAGCTAGAAAGTCCTATAAGCCCTACAGGGACTAATCAAGTGCCTAAGCCAAAGTGAAAATGTTACCAGGCCTAGCAAGAAAAGGCATCATGCATTATTATCATTGAACTTTGATGATGATGTTATTCAATATGTGGATGAATCAAGAACTACCTTTTAAGATTGGGATATCCTCAAGCATATGTATAGCACGTAAGTCAAATTTTTTCTAAATTGGTATATGATGCAATTGTATGATCTAACCAAGGAACTTGATGATGTAGTACCTTTGGTTAACATGCTTAAAAGGTCTAAAAGCATAACCTATATACATCGTATCAAAAGCCATGCCACAAGAAAAGAACCAAAGTGTCACCAACCTCAAGCCAACCATCAAGTTTTTGTCACCTTTTTACCTTTTTTGTAGGTTGGTGTGGATGCAATTGAAGAGCTATCCATTCAAGTGCGATGTACACGTCTAGGGAGCCTCATGTACCTTTGCGCCAAATGATGGAAGACACAAAGCCTCATGTACCTTTGCGCCAAATGATGGAAGACACAGTAAGGTTATGCTCTTGAGAAGGTGTGCCCTTTGAGTTTGTAGAGATCTGCCTATTCAAGGTAAACGAATAACCAAATAAGTGCACAAATTCTATGGCCCTAATACCATTTCAAGACAAGGGGCAGCTATGGTGATTCTTGCAAGAAGGCCATTGAAAGACGAGCACACAATTCATTTTAATGATAATAGAGCCTTTACGCATCATGGAGAAATATCTTCCGGGAATAAATTGGACTTACAGACTCTAAACAAATCTCTAAGAGAGAGAACTTTTTGTATTCCTTGTCTAGGTACTTGTTACAAACCTCTTTCTTGGTCCAAAAATCAAGTTCCATCTAAACGAGATATTGGTAGTCATCAACGGTTGATCTTTCATAACTACTTTTGTCTAGATTGGAGGCTTTATCAAGGAATTCCACATGGGTATAACATTAGAAATTGGAATTTATTTCATCATAAGCTTCGTGTTGCTTACAAGTACCAAATCAATGGCGTGACCTCAATTGGTCTCTTTCGCTAGAAATGGCTAAGTGGAGGACTCTTAGGGTTAAGACACTAAAAGGTTCGGTCTCCTGTCTGCATAGTATGAATATCCTGGCTACCTCTAAAATGTCAGATACTCGACCTTATATGGACGCCAACCATATTGCTTCTTACGCGCAGCTTGCAGTACACCATGGCTAATTCCTCTCGCTAAATCTTCTTGTGTGAGGCTTCCTTGAAGCTCCTACAATTTGTCTTCTTGGCTGCAGCATAGAGCAAGCTGCCCGGTGTACTATAGAGCATGCATGGATGCGCCTCTGCTACTGTAGACTCTGAGATTAACTGATCAGGACGCAGCAAGAGTTGCGACTGGCAGGAAGGTAGCTGCAGGCCTAAGCTAATGTTAATGTGTGCATGTTGCTCATTGTTTCCATTGCAACCCCAATTACGCTCGAGTAGCTACATCAGCAAAAAAGCATGCGATGCCCATGAATAATAATCTGCACCATGCGATGCCGAGGCGATGCCCATGAATGTCTGCACCCAAATTCATGGAGACAGTCGAAATAGACCGCTTGCATCAATGGCAAGCTCGCCATCACCATCGCATGTTGAAAAGGCAACCAAGCAAACCCTATATCACAGTCCCCTTCAGGTCGTCCTGCACCTCTCTCTCTCTCTCTCTCTCTCTCTCTCTCTCTCTCTCTCTCTCTCTCTCTCTCTCTCTCTCTCTCTCTCTCGCCAAATCCCTGATATTGAATCCTTATCAGCCGTTACAAACCTTCGAGGGTGAGGAAATTAGTGGTGACTTGGGGAGCTCTCTGACCGTCAGCGCACGCACAGACGATCACCGAGCTTACGTTATGGGCTTTTCTAGTGCTTAGCAGAGTCATTTTTCTTACAACTTTAAGCCCACACAACTTCAAAAATTGAGATCAAGAGCTCGTAAACTGTTTGAGTGCTCTCATGGCCTCTTCTTTTTATCAGCAAAAAAGAATCTTTTTCTATATATTTTTCTTAAGCCAAAAATTAAGGACGATTGCCCTATGCGTGCGGCATATTGTGCTAGCAAGATACATGTTTGGCTAATTTAACCTCTCCTTGTTGATGCATTCAAGAGCCCAAGTCCCTCTGCGTGCACGTTGACGGAATGTGACCTCGTGAAGACATCAACATAATTTTGACTTCGCACTATTTATATCTATTTCCATTGCAATAAGCCCCATAATTAAGAAAAAAAAACAATTTCACCAATTGTGTCCTACTGTAGTAAGCCCGCAACAACAATATTGTTTTTACTCATTATGTCTTTGAGAGCTCGCAGCTAGTCCGCGCGCGCACGGACGAATTGCGAGCTCTTTCCCTATAGTTTTATGGTGGATACATTAGATAATGTTGGTCAATTTGAGTGCGTGAGCTCTTCTCCTACAATTTTAAGGTTGATATGTTAGATAATGATAGCCCATCTCGGTGAGTGAGCTCTTCTCTTACAATTTTAAGCCTAGTATGTTAGATAATGATTTGACCAAAGTTAGGACAATCCTATTCTTTTGACTTTGGAAACCTTCAGGAATGGTGTTGCTACTTGTGAGTGGAAGGATTTGAAGTTGGATAATAGGTTTAGACGCCAAGATGGTGAGAAGCAATTGAGTATGGAGTTGGTGATACACAACTCATAGACAAATGAATCGGATTAAGCTGCACAATAGCAAAGAATCTAGCACAACCATGGTAGGTTTGGACACACCCCTAAAAATGAGTAGCCAATGACATCGTGAATAAACACAGTTGTAGAGGCTCCTAGCTAGCATACTCTCATTGTAATCAAAGCCATAAATATTACGTCTTGACTCATAGACTCTAAACATTTTGACCCAAGTCTTTACTATTATTTCTTGCTCAACAGTTATGCAATATAGTTTTGAGGTCTCTTGGAAGTGCTCCTACAATGTAAAAATTGTTATTTTTCTAAGAGCGCTTGTTATATAGAGACCACTTGATTTGTACTTGTTTAAATGATTTTAGGATTCTTTTGACCAAATTTCTCTACACTTGCCTATAACAAGGCTATTCTTATGCTTGTCCAATATGTGCATTTCAAGTATGCCCAATTACCATTTTAATTTGTAAACAATGTGATGAGAGGTATGAGGCTTGATAACATGTGTCACACTCTCAAGGGATCCATTATATTAACACCAAGTTGCTATAGTATCTTCTCTAAATTGTTTGAAATTTGAAAAACAGAAAACCCTTTCTATCAAATTCACTTGGTAGATTAACATGAACATACAGTGGAACCCACCAAGGTCACACTTGGTAATTTTTTAAATTAGGTGCGACACTAGATAGTGTTCCTATATATAGGTATACCTTCTTTTAATGCCTCTAGTACCTTAGGAGAATTTTGTTGCTATTACAATGTTGTTTTTTATGATGCATACATATGTAGGGTATGCACTAGGAGGTATTTATTTTTTTGAGCTAAGATAGCATATGTACAATGTATTTTAATATGTATAAATATCCTCTAGAGTGTTGTAGGCCCCACTCCTGACCTTTATATACAATCAAAATTTAGTAAAATATTCTTGTATTTATTTTGATTTTGTTGTATGTAAAGAGGAGCTTGCTCAACCCCCAACTTGTGCACACTTGCCAATAGTCAAAACCCTACATTCAACCCCCACGGACATGTGCTTGATGATAGTACATTTCTATCGTATTTTTGTGCAACATAGCTTTACAATTTTTATTTATCCAAGGCTTGGGCTACTGCTAAATCACATGGAAAAATACAAAGCTTGTTGATATCACATGTACTAAGATTTTAAAAAATGCTTGTTGATATCACATGTACTAAGATTTTACGAAAACATTTCTAAGATTTTACTTTCCAAACCATGTTCTGTATGCACTCTTTTTGATCCATATGGTTTAAGGAAAATATATATTGTTCAATGGTTTTGATCACATAAGACAGGTAAAGTCTTTCTCTACGTCCTAAAATAGGCTAAAGTAGATTACTATCAATTTGGTACCTCCCTAGGATAATGGTGTCAAAAGTGCCTAATATTCTTATTGAAATGAATGTTGACTCATATATGAGAGATGAAATAAAATGAACAAATAAAGGTAGTAAACAATAAAGGGGCTCCTATTTTTTGTAAGGGTTGTGATTTTTCCTCAGTGTGTTCACCACTTTTGTTGGAAACTTGAATTAATTGAGTAGTTTTATTAAGGGTATGTAGCATCAAGACAAGTCTCCACATACCATGTATGGGTAAGACTTGTTGTTGAGACGAGAGAGCTCACATTTGTGCATATTGCTAGAGGGGAGTTGAAAGAAATAAAGAGTGTAGAGAGAGACGAAGATAAAAACACCACAAAATGTTGCATGCACACCTTGACGTTCCTAACAATTTGGCTTTATTTAGTACACTCATAACCTAGTGCATAGCATGGAGAACATAGAGTGAACTTTCATGGTATATAAGAAGGGATAGCTTGGTTGTGAATGACACAATAGAGGTGATGTTTAGACCACTACTAGTCCAAGGTGTTCTCCTTCTAAGCGTGGTAGATGCACATGTAGTTACAATTGCATCTTAAGTAGTTTTCCCTTGCTTATTACAAAGGTAGTATCTTGGTCATGTGAAAACTAATTTAATAGAGTGTACAACTAAGCACTTACAACAATGGTTTATGACATTTAATTTGCTAATCATAACACATGTCTGGTGCCAATCCTTGTATGATCAAAGATGACTGTAAAAAGTTCTGTTATAGGAATAATAGATAAGATTAGTTATGGTTTTTTGACTTGAATCCAACTTTATCTGTGTATAATGATTAACACTCCATTGAGTGCAAATTCTTTTAGGTATCATAAGAACTTCTTTGCCATGAAATTTTCTATTTTGAATAGGATTCCTTATGAATGCAACTAATTGTCTATACATGGTCTAAAATGGATTCTACGGGTCTAAAATGGATTCGATGAAGGTGTGCTTTTTTTGCAAGTGAAAGCTCAAAAGTTAATGGGTGCTATAATGGAAAATAATCATCACAAAAAAAGCTCTAAATTCTCCTAAAAAGCTCTAAATTAGAAGCTTGCAAAAAATAAGCACTCCAAAAGAAATATGGGAGAAGTAGGGAGACCAGATCTTGAGAAGACGTGAATGAAATTGCAACATGCAGATGGATTTGTTGAAATACCTTTGGGTATGCAGGAACATATAATTATATCGTCTTGTGGGATTGAATATGAGCATACTTTTTCCTTAGTGGAATTTTGTAAGAACAACAACTTTGACGTTATTTGGGGCATTATTTTGGGGCGACCATTTCTGAGTCAACTCAAAATGGTGCAAGATTGGGGTTGCAACCACGTTTGCTTGATGCATAGGGGCATAACAACAAGGGTCAACATCAAGGATCACAACTATGGAGATGTTAATCAAACTTATTATAGCGCAGATAGTGTGTCATGCTCTCTACAGTGGGTGCTCCTCATTGCAATGTGCATGACATCTCACTCAAACAGAATGAAAACACAGGAAACAATAGATAACGGCAAATCAACACAAAGATACAGGAGCATACCAGAACATATGGACTCGACTATCTCAAAGGAACCAGTACAGACTCTGGCATGACAGCACACTCAGCTCCAGCCAGAATTCACAGGTACAATGGGGGTGTTGAGGCTCAAATGTGCAGGGATGGTGCATACGTGTTGTGTGTATCGACTCTCCCCTCTAGACGATGACTCTAGACCATATATGAAGAGGATGATCTCAATGACCCAGCAACTACTACTCATATGTACTGCCATAAAGAGCCACCAACGGCTCATAAATGTCAGCCATCTAAGTCTATCTCCAAACTAAGTGGTAATGGTGACCTGGCCACAATGTCCACTAGACCACTATCCGTATCCCTGCCACGTGTCACTGCCCAGCGCAGAGAGTTTGTCCCACCGAGCGTGCAAAAAAATGAGCATTTGTAGAGCAAAGCATGTGTCGTGCTCTCTACAATGGGTGCTCCTCAGTGCAATGTGCATGACATCTCACTCAAACAGAATGAAAACACAAGAAACAATAGATAACAACAATCAACATGGAGACACAACAGCAAACAAGAATATTGGACTCGAGTTTCTCAAAGGAACCAATACAGACTCTGGCGTGGCAGCACACTCAGCTCTAGCCCAGAATTCACAGGTACAATGGAGGTGTCAAGCCTCAGATGTGCAGGGATGGTGCACACGTGCTCTCTGTATCGACTCACCCCTCTAGACGACAATGCTGGACCATATATGAAGAAGATGTTCTCGATGACCCAACCGTCATAAAGAGCCACTAATGGCTCATAAATGTTAGCCATCTAAGTCTATCTCCAAATTGAGTGGTGGTAGTGACTTGGCCATGATGTCCACTAGACCAATGTCCGTATCACTGCCATGTGTCATTGCCCAGCCTAAAGAGTCCGTCTAGTGTGAACCACACCAACTGTACTAATGTGTGTCCTGTGAAAGTGACACTGTAGCCTGCTACAGGTTGCCCGCCACAAGACCGCTCACCATCCCAATGAGAGGAATACTTAGACTAGAGAGAACACCAGGAAAAACACAAGAAAAAACGAAGTACACTTTCGAGGAGAAAGAAAGGTGTCATGGCACTTTTGGGTCATAGGAGCTGTTTTGGGGTGTTTTTTGCTTAGTTTCTGGTTACTTTCCTGTCTTCTGAGGTAGTTCAAGAAGAGTCTACTTTATAGTTTGAAGAAAATTGCAACAAAACAGTTCGCAAAAACACCAAAACTGATGAGGAAGTTGAGGATGCCTTGAAAAAGGAACCATTTGAGCCTGAAGATACTCACAAAAATCTTGACCAAGCTTCTCCAAAAGGTAAGGAATCTATAACGAACAAAGACCTCGAGCTAGAGAGAAAGCATGGGCCTGCGCTTGGAAAGGATGCACAGTGTGATCATACTGAACCTACTGAGGAGAAAGATCTGTTCAAGGAAAATTGGGACAAGCACAAGGAAAATGGGACCGCTACAACAACTGGGGACTACAATGAAAACCTTCCCTTACAACTACTGCAGAGTTAGAGCTTAGTATGGAAAATCAGGAGAAGTCATGAAATTGGAGCACTCAAATTATTTGAATCACAGGAGGAGATAGCCATTAATACTGAGGAGAGAATGATGAAACTATACTGCATTTACAGTCAATGCCACTCAGACCGAACCTTCAAGGAAAGATAATGGGATGTGGCGATGGTGTAGCAAGCTTTGAATGATTCCTTTTTAATAGAGACGTGCTCATGATGTCATTTGCACCGAAGGATGGGCATGAAGCACATATTCAGCTTGCCCTCGAATGAGGCATACCTGCCCTTTTACCAGTGATGGGGACTCAGAGACTTCCATTTCCAAGCAAGGCCTTTGATCTAGCTCATTGTGCTAGGTGCAGAATACATTGGCATGGAGACGGTGAGTAAGGGACGAGTAGAGGCCTAGGTAGGGGCGAGGCCTGGGTAGGGGGCGAGGGTAGGGACTAGGGGCAAGGGGTGGGTAGGGGGGTGAGGGCTGGTGAGGGGGGGCGAGCGGTGGGTAGGGGGCAAGGTGGGAGAAGATAGGGGCGAGGGGGGAAAGGGTAGTGGCCAGTAGAAGGGGAGGGGTGGTAAGGACGAGGGGCAGTGAAGAGGGGGCGAGGGGTGGGTGAGGACTGGTGCTAGGGGCGAGGGGTGGGTAGGGGATGAGGTGGGAGAAGATAGGGGGAGGGGGGAAAGGGTAGTGGCGAGTAGAAGGGGAGGGGTGGTAAGGATGAGTATGGAGAGAGGAGTAGTGAAGAGAGAGGCTAGAGATGACACTCCAAAGTAGTGGGTGCTTGTAGGTGAAGAGGTTGGAATGTCAAGGAGCATGCTCATGCTTGAAATCAACATATTTTTTTGTTGTATCCGGTCTTGAGGAAGCTCTATGACGGGAGTTCCCTAGACACAAAGGAGAGCTTTGTTCTGGTCAGAGAAGAAGACATCAATGGGGTTGATGTTGAGGGGGGTGAACTCTTGTAGAGGAGATTTCTTTCCGCTTCTATGATTCTTCATAGGCTCAATAAATTCAAAGGCTTTCACCAAGGGTGCATCGAGAGTGGCTTCTGTGACCTTCAACCTTTGAGGTGGCTCATGTGGCTCATTAGGTTTAGTTACTGTGGAAACATTGGAAGAGGGTGTACCTTCAAGCCAAGAGTGAATAGAGACTCCATAATAGATCATGAATTTGGTAGCATCCAACCACTCCAATAGATCCTCGTATGACCCGTCAGGTGGAGTAGGTTTTTCCACTGGTTGCTAGGGACAAAGAACTATGTTGCACGACGGGATCCATGCCTCCTTCTAGGCAAATGGGTTGCATCGTGGACCCAAGAGTATGTATCCACATGGTATCGTTTTCCCAATCATGAAGTGCTTTAGTGTGTCGTAGCCATGGTCTACCGATGAGCAAGGGAAATCCGTCCTCAACCTAACCAATGGATCTTTAAGACCTTAGGATTAGCTTCATTGAAGACCTCCAAAGGTTGGTGTTAAAAGTCTTTTGATTTAACCTGGGGAAGACGATGCAGAGGTACATTGTCCACTATGCCCACTGGGTAGACTGTTCACTAGTCGCCAATGTAACTGTGAAGGGAGCAAGGCGAGTAGGCTGTAGACCTAGAGCTAACATAGTGAACTTGGGCGTCAGGTTGATGCCAGATCCACCATCCACTATCACTCCTGAGAAATGCTAACCCAAGACGGACACTGTTAGGCGAGGGCTTATATAATAAGTGAGGGGAGCGGCCGGATTGGATATCATATAGGACTCTAATGGTCGCACTGGGAGATGCCCGCCACTAGAACTTGCTCCGGGTAAAGTGATTGAATAACAGCAAGGGTGTCACTTCTAAAACTTGCATCTAGTCGCAGCATGTCATAGAGGGACACTTGTTGGAAGGTGTTATTCAAGATTGTCTCTGTTGTAATCTTTTATTTTTCTACCCGTGGTTTCTCTGGTATCTTGATCTTTTGTAGATTGGAAACTGCTTCCAAGAAAGCTTCATCAATATCGGAGAGCAAAGGTTTGAATTCTTTCTTGGCACCGGGGATGGCTTGTCAACAACTGAAGGTAGGGTATCCACTGTTGTGAGAACGTGTGGGGGAATTGAACTTGTTGGAATGCTAAGACCGAGAGAGGCTCTCTGGGCCCAAGTGAGGATGCCTGATGGCTCCTCTACTAGCTGCAACTTATTTTGAGGGGTAACCACATCGGTAGAAGGGTGTGGCTGAGGAACGGTGCTAACTACTATCAGATTGAGCTTGGGAAAGGTAAACTCATTCTAGCTTTGACTTGGGTTTGAAGCCATGGATGAACAAATTTTAGGGCAATCCTTACTGTAGTGATCCTTCGTTTCAGGGCAATGACAGCAGGGAGGGGACCCTTTGGGCAGAGGGCATTTGCTTTGGTAATGACCGTATTCCCCATATTATCTGTAGCACAAAATGGGCCAATTCAATGGGCGAGGTGGTCCTTGCTCCTGGTGCATGGAGTTAGAGGTGGAGGCATAGAAGCTGTGAGGTGATGAGGGAGCATGGGTATGATAAAAGCTCTGAGACGGAAAAGTACTTTGCACACAATAAAGGTGGCATGTGGTGTGGATGGCCACAGGGAGAAACCATGTTGGATGCATGAACTGGCCCTTGTAGAAAGAGTAGGACCAAGACTTTGCTGTATTTGTCGCAATCCCTTGAGGAAGTAGTAGTCCTTGTCCTCATGTCCAGACTTTTCACAGAAGCAGGGGGTATTCTTGTGGAGGGTGCCTTGGAGAGCGGCATGAGCTACACCAAATCATAGCCTTAGTCTCTCACTGAGACTTGAGCTCTTCTAGCTCGTGCTTGATCTGTTCCAATGCCTCGTGATGTCAAGGCTTCTCCTGTCTAAGAAAGAAGAACCTCTCCTCTTGAAGAGATCGCTGTAACTTTAGGGCTTCGAATTCCTCGCGTAAAGAAGTTAACGGATCAGAAGGACTTTCCAAAAACACTGAGGGGGTCTCTACCTGAGGGGAGTTGGTGAATAGCTTCCTAGCTCCCTCTATCCTAGTAGTAGTCGTGACAAACTCCTTCAGAGTGGCATCAAGTCGGAGACTCTCTCGGAGTTTTGCTGGGAAATTTTGAGAAGAGCCTTCTCCACCCACTTATTTACCATAAATTCCCCTGGTTGCTGAGAAATCTTGGCAACCAAAGATTTGGTTTTAGTCATGAGTTTTGCAAAAGTCTCCTCTGGCTGGAGCACCATGTTGGCCAACTCATCCCAAACCTTTTCCTGGAAGTCACCTGTCCTAAATGCTACACAAAATTGTTGTCTTAAAGCAACCCAAGTTGGAAAATGATTCTCTGCATACTGACTATACCACTTGTCTGCTAAACCATCCAAGGTTGATGGAAACAGCACCAAATAAGCATCTTCTCTATTAAGACCACGACCTCTAAAGAGAGATACAAACCTCCTTGCATGGTCGTATGCATCTTCTGAGGAGAGTCCCTTGAAAGTAGGAAACTTGATGTTTACCTTAGCCAAAACATTGGTCAACTCCTCCATGGCCTCTTGCTCAGGAACCTTTTGCTTAATAGCTTGCTGTAAAAAAATGGGAGAAGGCTTAACTAGGGAAGGTGACTTGGAAGATGTAGAACCGTATGGAGGAATAAATGATGCCGTGTGTGGAGGTATGGGTGATGGGGTTGGTGGACTTCTACTAGGTGCAGGGGTTGATGCCTTCTGTGGTAGTACTTCAGAGGACTCAGTAGTGCGCTTTGATGATCTAATGATCGCCTTGTATTTGTCATGCAGTGACCACAAACCCAACCACGCTTTGGGCAAGCAGACCTTTAACTGGCTCAACACCAATCTAGACTCTACTAGACCAGGGCGAGTGACTAGACCACTTGGCTGTCACCAAGGACAAGGAAGACTAGACCAGGACGAGAGTTGGTTGGACTAGGGCAAGAGAGGACTAGACCAGCAGGCTGCACGGTGCAAGGTGAAGTAGGTGAGGCTAGGTAAAAACCAGCTAGCTCCTCGATTTGTACCTCAACAGAGATTGAGACTTCAATTGAAGTCCCACTGGGCGTGCCAAAAATGAGAGCACATGTAGCACCAATAGTGTGTTGTGCTCTCTACAGTGGGTGCTCCTCAGTGTAATGTACGTGACATCTAACTCAAACAGAATGAAAACAAGGAAACAATAGATAACAACAAATCATCACAGAGACACAGCAGCAAACCAAAACATATGGACATACATATATACATACATATATATATATACATACACATATATACATACATATATATATATATATATACATACACATATATACATATATATATATATATATATATATATATATATATATATATATATATATATGTATGTATGTATGTATACATATAAATAAATAAATATATTGCACGCCCTCTTCTCCTGTATCACCAGGTTGCAGAGCAACTCATTGAGGGGCAACCGGAAGCAGAACCACGTGACCAAAATCCCCCTCCCCTCTTCCCCATTTATACATAGTATAGATATAGATATAGATATAGATATAGATATAATTATAGATGATAAGCAATAAATTATAAAAGGAGCCCAATGCATGTGCGTGGGGTATGAGAGAGCGATCTCAATGGCTATGTAGGTATAAGGTACAAGGGCCAATAATGCCTATACAAAGACGTACGCACGACCTAAATGAAAATATTCAAGGTTGTCAATTCTACAATACAAAATACCATCTGGTGGGGTGGTTAATGAGCTCAAATTTGATTTCATTATTATTGACTGAGAGCACATGTTCGAGTCTATGTGGTGCATCGTTGGCACATACTTTTGGAACTTAATTTTTTGGCCTGCCCAAGGGCTAAGACCATAGTGATGTGTTGCCTTTTTGTTAGTGAAGAATGGCATATGCATTTTTCATTGTACGATTTTTTTATTGGTAGAAAAGTTAGTGGACACTCAATGTGGGAGGAACGCTATCAAGAAAATGATGAAGCACTATTTGACATCTTGATGTGGACTCTAGTTAAAAATACACAAATTTTGGTTGGAGGAGATAAAAAATAATCATTACAAAGACAAAGAAATATAATCCTGGAAAGGAAACTCAAGATCACTTGTTTCGAGGTGAAGGTGTGAAGGAAAGCTCACAATTGTAGCACGGAGCCAAAAGGGGAAGAGAACAAAGCTATGGCATGCGCTCTATCCTGTGCCCAAAATATAGAAGTAGCAATTGCCTACGCATGTGAAGAGCTACAAACTGACAAGTGTGCATGCGATGTGTGTGCGTGGGTGTATAAAGATTTTCTATGTGCCTATTGTTTTCTTGTCAAGCAAAATGCAGAACAAGGAGACATGCAAACTTCGATTGTCCTTGCGAGAACACTAGTTGAAGTAAATACTCCTTATCCAAGCCCAACTTCAATGCGAGCTTCTGTCGACTTCTTTTCCGAGTACTTCCAGTAATCAGCCAGCAGGTACAATAGCGAGAGCACATTTGCAGGGTGGGCTGAAACTGGAGGCAGTGGTACTCTACAACAATGATAGGTGGATAGGGAACGAACAATGTAAATGGCAGCAATGTGCCATTCGGCCCCTCCTTGCTAAGTCTTGCAACACTGCAAATTGCAATCACCTGTATTGCAACACTCCCTCATGCTCCACATTCACTCACTCTGTAGAATGGGACCAAAGTCCTATCCAACAATCAATAGGTACAGTGCCAAAGTCCTCATTGTGGCAGCTCTAGGCTTCCAAGCGTCTGACAAATTGAGTCCTTTATTGCAAAAACTATTGTGATTCCCTTTATCTATCCTTAATCCAGTAAGGGAAGCTGTTTCACAAGTGACATTACATCGAGAGCAATGTAAATAGAATTATTGTGCGACCATCTGTCCATCACAAGGACTTTCAAACATATTTTTATATAAAAAATAATGCTCTTTCTCTAAGTGAAAGTGGACTTAGGAAAAGTTATTTCCTAGATAGGACTCATAGGAAGCCTCTCGGCAAAGCAAATTTGGATCGAATGTTGTTCTAATTCTTGGCTGAGGATCAAATATTGCCGCGATTTTGCTCTCGCATTAGAAATTCGCCTGACCCGCGAGCGCTGAGACGAGCTCCTCCTCCTGTGCATGTTCGCTCTCCAGCTTCTCCTTCTGTGCCTGTTCGCCATCGTCTGTGCTCGCTGATCTGCACAGGTGAGTCCTCGAGCTCGCCACCTTTCTTTGAGAGAGAGAGAGAGAGAGAGAGAGAGAGAGAGAGAGAGAGAGAGTTTTCCACTTGAATATGTGTGTATGTATTGTGTGTGTGAGAGAGAGTTGTATCTACTTGAAAGTGTGTGTGTGTGTGTGTGTATGAGAGAGAGAGAGAGAGAGAGAGAGAGAGAGAGAGAGAGAGAGAGAGCTTTGGGAAAACGTGCATTATAATTAAGATAAAAATTCTTGATTGAAAATTCAAAGGAAAGGGTAAGAGGAAGGGTCATTAACGAGAGAGAGAGAGAGAGAGAGAGAGAGAGAGAGAGAGAGAGAGAGAGAGAGAGAGAGAGATTTTATTATCGTCCTCGGAGGTCAAATATGACCTATGGGACCAAAAGTTACATGTGATGTAGTATGTGTATGGCTGATGAGTGACTCTCGATGCTCCAAAATTGTAGTGATGAGAGTCGCAATGGAGAGCCCACACTTTGGCTGGGAGAGGAAAGTGTGTAGGTCTAAGTTATGGCTGAAAATATGAGAGAAGCAAGTTCGGATGTGATCAAAAGCTGAGCACTCTAGTAGTGTGTGGTACTCAGACTCAGAGAGAGAGAGAGAGAGAGAGAGAGAGAGAGAGAGAGAGAGAGAGAGAGGGGGAGGAAGGGTCATTAACGATATATATATATATATATATATATATATATATATATATATATATATATATATATATATATATATATATATAGAGAGAGAGAGAGAGAGAGAGAGAGAGAGAGAGAGAGAGAGAGAGAGTATATGAAGGCCTACGGAAAGCTGCAATCGGCCTATGAGACTATCTATGTACAACAATGATCTGTTCTTTGGTATCCCAAAATGAAAACCGAATTGAAAAAACATGAGAACTCCTAACTACTAGCTGGGGAAGCTATAGCTATGACACGATGCAATATCTGATGTACAATGATGTGGATATAACTCAAAATGTGTTAGGGAGGAGGCAAGATGGAGCTCTATCACTAGAAGTAATGCACCTCTATATGTGTCTGGTGTGTACAAAGTTTGACATGCACCTATCTCCATCCTGTATCAATGATGGGGTATAAGACGATATCTAGAAGCGATAGGGGTCGGCTCGTAGTTGGTTGATCCTCGTTTCCATCTCCTGATGTAGTGGTGTGTGATCTTTGTCACTTCTCTGTGGTGGAGTCGGGAGAGTTCTTTGTCTCCGATTGGCTCTCAGACTCTTTGGAAGTATGGGATCAACGTACAAATGGTGATGGAGATGGATGATCGGCTAGAAAATAGTTAAGAAGGGCCAAGGCTGATGTCAATGGAGGAGAGGGATAAACATTGGTCCTGAGAATGGGTTAATGCAAAGGAAGATTAAAGCATTGACACTACATTCTTTTGGCATTCTATGGTCTTACCATTAGTAATGTCAAGTGCCCTACTAATCACTATGTTTGTGGTTTTATTTCAAGATTTTTCTCTTTGCATGAGGTTAGTATTGAGGTAATATGTACAAGGCCCAAGCTTAATATGTACATGCCCTAAGCTTCCTGTCTGGCTTTAACTCGGGCACTTGGGAGCATATTTGTTGAGATTTATGCAAGGAAGGAGCCATTCTATGTTGAAGATTTAATGTATAATGATATGTTGAAGATCCCCATCTTTGAAGCTTCATGTTGGGTCCTCAGCAAGCACCCAATACGGTATGATGCATTGTCGAATTGCCAAAGTGGCCTGAACTACTGAAAAGACTGTTGTAGTTGTTAACTGTAAGGTTAATGCCACAACCTCCACTTACAAGTTTGAAATATACCAAGGCCTGATCCATATGACCTTAAAACAATCGTAACCTTCCACATTCAGATTTGGGACCGTTCTTGCTGATTTTCAGCCGGTTCTTGGTGTCCCTTCCGTCCTCTTTCCCAAAACTCCAGCATCCAGTGTTTCCTGACACTCAGTGAATTTCTGCATTTTTTGTTTTCACAATGATTGGTCGGATACCCTTTCTTCTTCATAGGTCTCTATCCTCTATCTGCACTGGTGTGGCGCTTTCTACGACGTGTTTTCAGATCGCATTTTCAGCTCTAGGGATTGCCATCTGGAGTTATTGGGTTGTCAGCCTTTCGCCATCTGTCTCCACTCTTGTCTCTTATCTCTCTCTCGTGTACCATTATCTCTTTCCTCTCTTCTTTCACTACGCACTCTGACATGGTGTCAGAGCCAGGGGTGCTAATCTGTCATCGCAATACTTGGAGCAACGTCTGGAGTAGATACATCACGAAGAATGTGTTTTAACCACCTGCCTTTTCTCTACAGAATCATAGATCTACGTTTTTGGATGCTCCTTCAACGTTTACTGTTCTGTTCCTCGGACGAGTCTCGTCTCTGCCAAGCGCCTATCCCCCACAACCCCTCCTGCTTGCGTTTTTCCAAACACCTGCGTTCTTCTGCAGAAAGGAGGCCCCTTCACAAGCGTTTTTCAGTTTTGTACATGCTCAGCTTTGGTCCTCTTCACCTTTTGGAGTTCGCTCTCCTTGGCTTCCCCTGAAGTTCCCATTGCTTCCCGTACCGTCTCTTGACCTTCCATATTTAGATTTGGGACTGTTCTTACAGATTTTCAGCCGGTTCTTGGTGGCCCTCTAGTCCTTTTCCCCAAACCTGTGGCATTCGGTGTCTCCCAACACTTAGCAGATTTCTGAATTCTCTATTTTCAGCCCCCTTTTGCGACATTTTTTGGCACGGACAACACCTTCCTTTTGCCTTGTCAGTGATTCCTCGGATTCCCTTCGTGCTTCACATGTCTCTATCCTCTATAGGCATCGATGTAGCGCTTTCTACGACGTGTTTTTAGATCGCATTTTTCAGCTTTAGGGATTGCCATCTGGAGTTATTGGGCTGCCAGTACCTTTCGCCATCTGTCTCCACTCTCGTCTCTTGTCTCTCTCGTGTACCATTGTCTCTGTCCTCTCTCCTTTCGCTGCACACGCTGACATGGTATCAAAGCCAGGGTGCTAATCTGCCATCGCCATACTTGGAGCAACCTCTGGAGTAGATTCATAGCAAAGAATGTGTTTTCAACCACTTGCATTTTCTCTACAGATCTGCATTTTTGGATGCTGTTTCAGCGTTTTCCATTTTGTTCCTCAGACTAGTCTCCTCTTTGCCAAGCGCCAATCCCCCACAACCCCTCCTTTTGCTTGCGTTTTTCCAAACACCTGTGTTTTTTTGTAGGTTCGGCATTTTCTGCAGAAAGGAGGCCCCTACACCACCGTTTTCCAGTTTTGTACATGCTCACCTGTTGGAGTTGGCTCTTCTTGGCTTCGCATGAAGTTCTCCATTGCTTCCCGTACCGACTCTTGACCTTCCACGTTCAGTTTTGGGACTGTTTTTGCTGATTTTCAGCCGGTTCTTGGTGCCCCCCCTGTCCTCTTCCCTAGACCTCCGGCGTTATGTGTCTCCCGAGACTTAGTGGATGTCTGAATTCTCTGTTTTCAGCCCCCTTTTGCTGCGTTTTTTGGCATGGACACCTTCCCTTTGCCTTGTCATTGATTCCTCGCATTCCCTTCTTGCTTAACAGGTCTCTACCCTCTATCCGCACTTGGTGGCGCTTTCTACGACATGTTTTCAGATCTCATTTTTAGCTTTAGGGATTGTCATCTGGAGTTATTGGGCTGCCAGCCTTTCGCCATTTGTCTCCACTCTTGTCTCTTGTCTCTCTCATGTACCATTGTCTTTTTCCTCTCTTTCCGCTCCACACTCTGACATGGTAACGCAGCCAAGGGTGCTAATCTGCCATCGCCGTACTTGGAGCCACCTCAGGAGTAGATTCATCACGAAGAACGTGTTTTCAGTCACCTGCATCGTCTCTACAGATCTGCGTTTTTGGTGGGCAAACAAGGCAATCATCATTTGGGATTCTGAATTTAGAAGGAGGGCAGCAAAAGAAAAATTCAACGAAGAAGCCCTTTGTGAAAACGGCTCCTGAAGCGTCACAGGGGTCAGAAAAGGCCACCAAAGATAAGGATTCAGCCGGGACTTCTGGAGCGCTGGTAAAGAAGCAGAAAAGGAAGCCTTTTGTGCGTAAGTCGCTCAAGGAAAAGGAGGTCTTAATGGCTGAAAACAAATGCTTTATATGCGAGCAGCTTGGTCACTTCGCTACCGCTACCAATTGTCCACAAAGCAAAAGACTAGCTGACTCAGATGATAAAGAGGACCAGAAAGGCAAGAAGCCTAAACCCGCGGCAAGTTTGGTGCCAGATATGGTGGGTGATAGGCCCAATACAGATGCCAGCGAGTTATGCAGAGCATGGGATAAAGTTAGAGATCAGATGACACTCATCTTCTTTGATCCAGGTGCCAAAGCAAACTTTATCTCACTAGAGTTAGCTATGAAGCTGGGCATTAGAGCTGAAGAGATGGGGTACACCGCAGAAGCAGGATTGGCATGACCTGGGCACTCAGAGTGTGTTACTCCCATTATTGGAAAGCTGCGTCTGCATATTCAATTGTATGTGGACACAACAAAGTTCTATATCATGCCATTGGAAGGGTGTGATGCACTACTTGGAATTCCGTGGATCATGGATGTTCATAGTACATGGCGTGTCGGATGCCTTCGGCAAGACGATCACCCTTCAACATAGGGAGAAAACTCATGTTTTGGATGTAAAGCTCAAAGGGGAGTTTGTCCCTATTGTATCTGCTTCCGCTATCACTTCTGTAATAAAGAATCATCTTTCTGTGTACTTGATTTTTGCACGTGATGTCTCAGATAATTGTCAGTCAAATTTATTTGTGCTAGATAAAGAAAGGTCAACATTTTTGTGAGAGTTTAATGACCGTTTTTCTGATTCATTACCGTCACAATTGCCGCCGGAGAGACCTGAGGACCATCGGTTAGATTTGGTGCCAGGGTGTAGCCCACCAAATAGACCTCCCTACAGGGTTAGTGCAGTGCAACAGAAAGAGATTATGAGCCAGGTTGAGGAGTTATTAGAGAAGGGGCTGATTCAGCCTAGTTCTTCACCCTCTTGCTCCCCAATGCTCCTAGTGCAGAAAAAGGATGGCTCATGGCGCATATGTATTGATTATCGTGCGTTAAACAAGAATACCATCAAAAATAGGTTTTCTATTCCTAGAATTGATGATATTCTCGATCGATTAGAGGGTGTTGCAATTTTCAGCAGGATAGACCTTAAGAGTGGGTACCATTAGATTCGTATAAGGCTAGAGGATGTGCACAAGACTGCGTTTAGAACGACATTTGGTCTTTATGAGTTTCTAGTGATGCCATTTGGGCTAACAAATGCTCCTGCCACGTTCAACAGAATGATGGACCGGATTTTCCGCTTGCATCAATAGTTTGTTGGGACATTCTTTGATGACATGATAGTCTATTCGAAGAGTGAAGAGGAGCATAGGCACAGGCTACTTGTCAATCCTAAGAAAAGTGAATTCTTCTTGGAAGAGATCCACTTTCTTGGCCACATGGTCTCAAAGGATGGTGTCAGAATGGATCCCGCAAAGGTCGAAGCTATCAAAACATGGCCAGACTTGAAGACTGTGCATGATGTTAGAAGCTTCTTGGGATTGTGTTCCTACTATAGAAGGTTTATCAGGAATTTTGCAAAAATAGCATCACCTCTTCACGCTTTGCAAAAGAAAGAGGTCACTTTCAGATGGACCCAAAAAGAGATTTCAGCTTTTAGTCTCTTAAAGGAAAAGTTGACTTCAGATCCAGTAATTGTTTTGCCAGATCTTAGGAAGTCATTTGTGGTCAGTGTGACACGTGTGGCAGTAGCATCGGAGCAGTGCTAATGCAAGATGGATGGGTAGTAGCTTATGAAAGCCGAATTTTGCAAGGGCCAAAGAAAACCATGCAAGTCTATGAGAAAGAGCTCTTGGCCGTGATTCATGCACTTTCTAGCTGGAAGCCCTACCTTTTAGGTGCTGATTTTGTTGTCCAGGCAGACCATCGGACCTTGCGATACTTCTTGACACAGTCAAAGTTATCCGAAGAGCATATGCGATGGACAAACATTCTTTCTATGTTCCACTTCCAGATTATGCATGTGGAAGGCAAGAAGAATGTTGTGGCTGATGCGTTATCAAGGAAGCCACAAATTTCAGCTGTGTCAATTCCTTATCATCATGAGCTAGATGACATGAAGGAACGGTATGTTGCTGATGAAGATTTTGCAAGGATCTTTGAACAATTACAAGAGGGGCAACATCATGAACACTACCTCCTCAGATGGCAAGAAGAATGTTGTGGCTGATGCGTTATCAAGGAAGCCACAAATTTCAGCTATGTCAATTCCTTATCATCATGAGCTAGATGACATGAAGGAACAGTATGTTGCTGATGAAGATTTTGCAAGGATCTTTGAACAGTTACAAGAGGGGCAACATCATGAGCACTACCTCCTCAGAGATGATTTTATGATGATGCATGGCAGACTTTGTGTCACTAGGCCATTGCGACATAAGGTCATGCAAGAGAGTCATGTCCCACCGTATGCAGGGCATCGTGGTATTGATGCGACAATTAAAGCGGTTGAGCCATTCTTCTATTGGCCTACCTTGAGAGAGATGTGGATGCCTTTGTGCGAGCATGCATAGTTTGCCGAAGAATGCCAACAGGGAATGATGGTATATGGACCATTGTCTGCAGGCCCACTTTATCCCTGTCACAGGAAGAAGATAAAATCTGATTAGATGGCACGCTTGTTCATGTATAATGTGTTTAAGTACCATGGTATGCCACAATCGATTATCAGTGATCGTGATCCTCGCATGACAAGTTTGTTCTGGAGAGGATTGTTTGAGAACATGGGCACTACGCTCAAGTTCTCGTCTTCGTTTCATCCACAAATTGATGGGCAGTCAGAAGAGGCTAATGCTATTGTCTTAGATTTGCTGAAATGCTATGTGTCAGATAATAAAGGCAAGTGGGAATAGTATTTGCCTATGCAGTATGTGTACAATAATATGGTGCATTCGTCAACTGGCAAAGCACCTTTTAAGATGTTGAAGGCGGCAAAAAAGGTCCTCCCATTTTGCATACAAAGGACAAGATCTTTGAGGCAAATCGATATGTTGAGAACATGGATGAAATGTATAAGAAAATTAAAGTTGCCTTGGAGAAGACTCAGGCAAAGCAGAAAAAGGTTATATATATCTAGATGAATCTAGGATAAGCCCAGATTCACCCTTGAAGGAAAGTGCAAGGTATAGACCCATGGTAGTCACCCACAAGACAATATAACTATCAGCTCCATCATGCATAGTATTGACTAAATACCACGACATCTCCACTAACGTCATCAGTGCCCAATAGTGGGTATAGAACTAGGTACTAACATATGCTCCCCAACACAACACGCACACACATGAGCATACATCACACAGTTCAGCGTACTAAGTTTCTGTCATGACTCCGGAGATCAAGGGCAGACTCAGCCATAATGAAGCCTAGCACTAAAAGAAGCATTAAATCGATAAAATTAGCACGAAAATGTGGTAGTTGATAGGCATATGCACCACAAAAGATAGAAAGAATTAGCACAATATTAACCGATCGTAACTCGGACGAAAACTTCACATTGTGAAGTCTGCATGTCCGCTATACGACTAAAAAATATACCTAGATGAATCCAGGATAAGCCCAGACTCACCCTTGAAGGAACCCTTGAAGGAAAGTGCAAGGTATAGACCCATGGTAGTCACCCACAAGACGATATAACATCAGCTTCATCATGCATAGTATTGACTAAATACCACGACATCCCCATTGTTGATTGTCACCGTCGTGAATTGTTGTTATCACCTCATGATTGGGTTCTGTTAAGGTTCGAAAAGGCAAGGTTAAAGAAGATGAAGAGCAAGGAACGGCTGTTTCCTAAGCTCAGCATGCGTTACTATGGGCCTTTTCAAGTGCTTGACAAGATCAACGATGTGGCTTACAGGCTGAAATTGCGATGTTGTGTGGAAGATTCATAATGGGTTTCACGTGAGTCTTCTAAGACCCTTCGTGGGTGATGTGCCAGAAGATATGCCAGATGAGGATCAGCCAGAAGTTGAGGAACTTGATGAGATCCTAGTACCTGAGCAAGTTTTGGCACATAAGGACAGAAAAATTAAAGGACAGGTTGCAAAACTTTACTTGGTGAAGTTATCCACTTATGGATGCAAAGTGGATGGAAGAGCAAGAACTGTCAGAGTCACCAAATGTATTGCAGCTTTGCCTTGAAGCCTTTGGGTTACAACCTACTTATGCCCCAACCCAACATGTGCAAAGGAGGGGTAATGATAGAGCTAGCACATCAAATGTACATATGAATTCAATGTAATAGATGGAAATGGCAAAAGTATGAAGGCCTCATTAAATCATTTGTATCTATGTGTTACCACCTTTCTTGCGGATACATGCGATGATAAAAGAGTGCTAACAACACAAGATCATCAGTGGCGTGTATTTATGGTATGCAATCGAGAACATTTGGCGATTTCAAGAGGGGGGTATGTCACGAGGACGTGGCAACTATTAACAGGTAACTATGTCACGAGGACGTGGCAACTATTAATAGGTAACTATGTCACGAGGACGTGGCAACTGCTAACTTTAGTTGTTGGTTTCTTTCCAATGATTTTTGTTTTGTTTTTGAGACCTTCTTTTTGAAGTTGCAAATGGTCGGACATTGTATGGCCAATGTGAACAGTAGTTTCACCCGCAGACGGGAAGTTGGTCGGCACTGGAATTCGTATAGTAAGAGGATGTCTAGGCTCAGTTCAAGGTCATGTAGGTCCCCCTATCGCACTTAGCAAGTTGGTGGATACTAGGGCGCGAACTCAATAAAGGCATAATGCCAAGGTGGGGTCACTAAAGGAAAGTACCCGACAGTTGGGCCACATTGCATTTTTGGATGCGGTCCCAATGGGGATAGATGGTCAGATGACCAGTGGGAGTCCAACGGAAGCATCCCCTAAAATTTAGGGAATTGCTGTTTTGGGACATGAAATCTATTCGCGTCATTACCTCCCGGAATGACAAGGGGAACATTTTAAAACTCTGTCGCGAAGTCAACTAGGCAACCAGTCCGGGAGATTTTTAAGCAGCAACCCCGAAACGGAAAAATGCTTGTAATCACGCCAAGTGGCACATTTCTGTGCACTTTCCTCATGCATGAAGAAGTGGCGCTGAATTTGTAGCTGAGAGGCCTCGTTTTGCAAAACTGTCACAGGTTACGAGCTATGGAGTGCTTGCTTTCCTCTCTATGTACAGTGTGGTGCTAGGAGTGATGACCTGCACAACATACACTGCTCTCTCTCTCTCTTTCCCCTACGTGCAATTATGTGATGCCTCACTAGAGGGCTCTTCATTTGACTGATGTACAACTGTGGTTTCATGCTTTCGTGCTGAGGCAAGAGCCTCTTTGAGGAGGAATAGGAGTAGCTAATTGCTACCCAAAGCAGGCACCGGTGAGGGTCATAACCTCACCAAATAGGTGCGTTTTCAGCGCTGTGTACGCGTTGTATTTGGACTGTTTTGCAACCGCCATGATGCCAAAATCATTGGGAACCGTGCCCCACTATTAGATGACGGTTCGGGGACTGTTTAGGGCTGAAAACAGGGCAAAAAGTTTTTGGGCAGGAATCAGAGGGTTTATGCCAGAAGAAGCGAGTTCCAACAGGGGAATTGGTTTCGGGCAAGTTTTGGGGTTGTTATGTTGCCGAAATTTTGCCGGAATAGGTGCTATCTAGCGGGATACAGTTAAAGGGTTCCTAGGACTCTTCTTTGTAATTTACCCTCCTAAAGAATAAAGAAATACCGAAAGGGGCGCCAATTTTGGGGCCTACAGGTTGTCGGCGTATGCTCGAAGCATTCTAGCTATCGAGCCATGTGTGTGCATAAGTGTTAATTCCCGTCGCAGGTTATCTTTCTAAAGTGGGCTCTGTGCGTGTCTAAAGTAAAGAATTTCGGGTGAAAGCCAAAGACTACTGCCCTACGGGCCAGTTTCACAGGATACCCCATTCTGCCAGAAGTTGCACTCCGAAGGAAGATGTCAGAAACCATAAAACTTCGGGCAAAAATTTTCTTGAAAGCTTGCCAAAAGTCCTAGGAGTGTGCGGCTTGGTAGCTATAGACATCAACATCTGCATGGCACTGCCTTTGAGAAAAACAGCAGCTCGAAACAAATCTTGGATCCTTCTCTTGCAAGTGATCTTTATGGCTTATGCCTTGTAAGACATGAGCGGTGAAGACGGGAGCGTGCCTGATGCGCGATGAAATAAGGGTGGGAGTGACTAATAGGTCCGGGGTCGGAGCACGAAGCTACTTCAAAAAAAATTCCAGTAGTCTCTAGTCTGCACTGTCTGCTCTTTTGTAGGACCGGTATGCTTTTAGCAAAGCATATGCGTGATGCTCTAATACCACTGTAACAAACTTGGACACTCCAAGTAAAGATTCTACCGCGCACATTCGAGATTCACTTCAAAACAATTCACAATTCACACTTGAGTCGACATGGCCCTGCGTAGTTCCGTGCCAAGAGGTATTGGCCCCAAAGACTGGCGCCATAGTTACATGGGCCGGCAGGTCGGGGTCGGGAACGGGGATGGGACGGCAAAAGTCAGGAAACGGGGACGGGGTCGGAACGGCAAAAAAAAAAGAGAGTTTTTTTGGCATTTTTTGACCTACATACATGCCACACACATAGAGCATCACTTTGACCATAAATTTACACTAAATAGACCAAAGAACACGAGTCATATAGGCTGAAATGTGCTAATAAAACATCGATGATCGATGGATACAAGATGAGAAGTGCATGCCACAAGGGCTCAAGAGTCAAAAAGCCTAAAGGACTTAGGACAAGCCTGAGGCCTCAAGGATAACAAAAAGTACAAAAGGCTATGTAGTAGGTAGAGTCATAGACTCAAGAGTCTAGACTCGAGAGTCGAGTGATCAATGATCATCAAACTCAAGAAGTGCTCGCTTGCTGAATCTCCATATCGTCGTCGTAGTGATGGATTCTCTTGTGTCATCTCCCACTCAGTGAAAGGATCTGCCTTGTGTGTGACGCTCTTGGCAAGCATGCGCAAGTTAGCGCTCACAAACACCAAATCATTGGCCCTCTGAACCCGAAGGCGATTCCTCTTCTTACACGCAATGTGGCTGTACACACTCCATAGTTGCTCCAAGCAACTAGTGGTACATCAACTAGTGGTACATGCTTGGCTAAGGACACGAACAGCCAAGCGCTGCAAATGTGGGCCATCTCCTTCATAGTCCTCCCACCACAAAACCGAGCCAATCTTGTTGCGATCAAGCTGTGCATCTACACATCCATAGGAGCCCTACTTTTGCCTGTAGTTGAGTAGCTCGTCTCTAATCTTGCGCCTAATGTCACTGCTAGGCTCAAGGCGCTCCAATGCAAGCCGCCATCCTTCGCTCACCTCCTTGTCGGTCTCTTGATGCCTTCCCTGAAACTCAGGGTCAAGCACATAAGCTGCCGGATGAAGTGGAGAGTAGTATCCATTCCACCTCGACTCACACAAGCCATGAATCTTTGCATACTGAACAGGGTCAGGCACAAGCTTCTCTAGTGCCTCTATCATCCGATCCATGGCTTCGTAGACTTTGCCAATGCATGGCTGCAAGCCATCCACCACTCGAAGTAGGTGTAGAATAGGCTTCACCATGGCGTCAAGAGTCTTCACCTCCTCCCACCAAGCGGCGGCGTCGGTCCATTCTCGGCATTTCAATCCTACTGCTGATGTAGACTTCCGCATGGCCTAGAACTCATCACTGAGAAAGAGGCCCCTTAAGGCTCCGCCACATGTAGACAAGCGGCCTAGCATAAGCCAATTGAATGCAAATCTTGTCTCTGAATATTTGAGCAAGGACAAGTGGCTCCTCTTTGAGAATTCATGGCACACTTTTTGATGGTTGAGCACAAAGGAGACAATTCGAGAGGCGTCACCAATGGTGGGTGAAATCCATGACAAGTTCCCTATGTCCTTGAGGAGGTTATTGAGGCAATGCGCCATGCAAAATGTGACATGGATGCTGGGATACATGCCCTCAATGATAGCTCCGGCTGCCCTATTTGACGCCTCTCCATCTGCAACCATACAAAGGACATTCTCTGGGCCGGTGATCTCTATGGTGCTTGTCCACTCTGTAGCAAGCATCTCGGCGGCCTTGCCACTATCGGATGCATCATGTGACTCCACAAAGTACATCTCCCCCCGAGAGTAGGCCACCACCCGTGGATGGACTGCTTGCGGGTGTCGCTCCATCCATCTACAAGGAGAGAGACGCCATTGGTCTCCCACAAATCCTTTGTTGCTTGGGCCGCTTGCTCCACGGCAAGCTTCTCTTTGTCAAGGAGGGTGGTGCGAAGCCTCTCCGATGAAGGTGGCACATAAGAGGAGCCATATTCCCCTATTTTCGTAACCATGGTTCGAAAGTATGGAGACCTATCCACACAAAATAGAGCATGTTGTGTTAGTATGGAGAGTCGAGAGTCGAGAAGTTATAACCCATTATGAATACAAAATGGAAGATTGCAATGTGCATTGGGGGAAACTCACTGCGAAGCATGGAAGGCAATGTGGTCGTGGAAGAAGAATCGGGCAACCGGCCTATCCACCTCTTCCTTGAATTTAGGATTCCGATTTTCGTTGAGAGTGCTTTGACGATGGGGAACGGAAGAGGACGGTGTAGATGCATGTCTCTTGAAGCTTCGAGAGATGTCGTCAAGGTTGGCTTCCCTTTGCTCTCGCGGTGTCGCCGTGGCGGAGGGATCAACGGCAACAAAACGGCCCCTCTTGGCCGCTTCTGCAACCTCATACACCGTGAGCTTCTCAAGAAGTTCCAACCTCTTCTCGGGAGCTACATGAGGGCAAAACTTCACCTCGTGACCGGATTCATGAAGAAGATGGGCTCGCACTTTGTTTGAACCACCCGTTCTCTTGTATGGGCATAGCTTGCATGTCCATGGTCTTGCACCGCCACCTTTGCCACGCGTGCTAAAGTCGACTTCATCCGACCACGACCACGTTTGCACGGCGGGCCTCCTTCTAGAAGAACCGGCTTGAGAAGTGGAGTTGGTTTGAGATGACATGATGGTGGAGAGACTCAAGAGAGTAGAGCTTAGAAGTTAGAGGAGAGCTTGTCTGGAGAGAGAGTAGAGGAGAGCTTCAAAGTGGGTAGAAGAGGGAGAGGAGAGCTTCAAACTTCAAAGTGGGTAGAAGAGGGAGAGACTTGAGAGTGGAGACTCAACTCTCAAGGGTAGATACTAGAGTGTAGAGTAGTCAATGGTCATGCTTGAGCCTTGAGCAATGACTCGATGAGGCTATGAGGCTCGAGCAATGAGCATTGAGTAGAGAGGAAAGCTTGAGCTTGAGGGAAATTGCCAATTGGAATGAGACTATGTGTATTAAGAGGCCCAAGGGAGCCTTTTATAGCCTCCCAAGGGCCAAGGCCCCCCAAAATGTGGCAGTTGGGCTGCACAGAGCCGTTTAAAACGGTCATAAACGGTAACTTTCGGCCGCCTGACTGCTGTCGTTCCCGTCCGACCCCGGCCGTTCCGGCCGTTCCCGGTCCGTCCCCCTGCGACCCACCCGTCCGGCCCGAAATCCGGCCGTCCCACTGCGTCCCCTTCCGTTCCCGGCCCTGTTACGGCCGTCCCCCCCGTCCCCTGTAACTATGACTGGCGCCCCTCTCTGTATTTCTTTTTATATTAATCTGTGCTCAAAGTACAAGAGAAAGGGTAGGTGCTCACTCTCACACTCTGCGTCTAGATGCTCTGAGAAGAGAGGCCTGCCCACTTATTTATTGATAGAAGGAATGCCCAAAAGCAGTAAGTGAAAAGCTTCTCTCACAAAAGCAATTATCCCCAAAAGCTTTTCAAAAATTAAAGCATCCAGGCCCAAAAGCTGCCAAAATCAGCCAATGGATTTTCAGGAAATCCGTACGCAGTGCCACGTCAGTAGTTCCGCGTTTTGTGCCGCAAAATCCGGAAATTTGTACAACGACCATATCAGCCTACCAATGCAATGTGCGCGGGTCCGTACTGCTACCACATGTCAGTTTGTGTCCGGGTTTTGCTGCCACGTCACCCATTTGTGACATTGTCTTTTGCAAAGTGCATTGGAGAAGTACACACTACAGTATTTGTAACAGACTTGGACACTCCAAGTCAAGAATCAATCACGACAGCACCAAATAACCACTTCAAAACAGTTCACAGTTCACAATAGATTTGCACTGGCCCGACGGAGTTCCGTGCCTAGAGATATTGGCCCCAAAGACTGGCGCCCCTTTCGATATTTCTTTATGTATTAATCAATGTTCACAGTACAAGAGATCGGTTAGGGTTTCACTCTCAAACTCTGCGTCCAGATGCTCTGTAGAGTGAGTGCCCTCACTGCTTATTTAGATTACAAGGGTTTCCAAAAGCAGAGCCCCAAAAGCTTCCAATCAAAAGCAAGGTTTTCTCTTTCTCTCTCTCACACAAGCTCTCTTGAGCTTTTAATCAAATAAAGCAATAGTGCTCTCTCTCTCTCTCTCTCTCTCTCTCTCTCTCTCTCTCTCTCTCACTTTTGTTATATACTGATGATATAGTGTTGATCTCCGAATCTCCAGAGGGAATGCAACGTCAATTGGATGCTTTGCATAGGTTTGCCCACGAAAGTGGTTTGTCTGTCAACCTTGGTAAAACCAAGGTTATTGAAACCGGCGTGTACTCTCAAAAAGGGCGGTAGACCTTAGACTTAAACCTTATTTGCTTTCACCCATTTAATTTGTCTCCCACTTTACCTGTTCTTTCAAGACACAACAAAGCTGAAAGGGATACAGGCTGCTAGAATGCACTTGTATGAGAAGACCGACACCAGATTGGCCCCTAACTTAGGCGCCCCTTTCGGTATTTCTTTATTGTTTAAAAGAGGGAATAAACGCTGTGGTTCCCTACCAGCTGCCCTGCATAAGCTTGGCTGAATTTCAACTGTTCTGGCCCGATTTCGGCAACATAACTGTACTAGGACCCTTCACAGTCATTATTCCCACGCATTGAATGACTTTCCCAACGCATACGGGCACTTTGCAAAACTTGGCGAGAATCTGCAGCACGCTGAATTCTCTGTTTTCAGCCCCGAAAATACGCCAGATCACTTGTACAGCGGTCCCCTTGCGTCCCCGAACCTCCTGGGGGTATTAGGGTCCGTTTAGGGCCAAAACCCTAAACCTGCAAAAATACACAGCAGGCTGTAATTTACTGTTTCGGGCTCCGTTTCGCGTGCTGGTCGCATCCGTAGCAAGTCCTCGAGCTCCCGCACCTGTAGGGCTACTTGCCCTTTGAAACGGACGAGATTTCTGGCGTGAAACCTCTCCGAATTCACCTGTACCTGCAGGGGATTAGCCGCTAGCTAATCCAGTACCTGTGCAAGAGGCTCTTGCCTCGGCAATCGCGCATGAACCCACACAACTGTATATCAGTCAAATGAAAAGCCCTCTTGTGGGGCATCACATAACTGCACTTAAGGGGGAGAGAGAGAAAGCAGTGTAGCGTGCAGGGCATCACTCTCGGCACCACACTGTACATAGAAGGAAAGGAAGCACTCCATAGCTCTTAAAATGTGAATAGAAGCTCCAAATGAGCCCTTCTCCCTTCAAATTCAGCGCCACTTCTTCCTTGAGGAGGCAAGTGCACAGAAATGTGCCACTTGGCGCATTTACAAGCATTTTTCCGTTTCGGGTTCGCCGCTTAAAAATATCCTGACCGGTTGCCCAATTGACTTCGCGGCAGAGTAATAAAATGTTCCCCTTGTCATTCCGGAGGTAATGACGCGAATACATTTTCAGGTCCCAAAATAGCAGTTTCCTAAATATTAGGAGATGCTACCATTGTATCTTTCTAGGTCATCCGACCCTCTTTGTACACTGCTGCCACATCAAAAACTGAAATATAGCCTATGTAGCAAAGGATTCCACTTTGGCTAGTCAATGACCCCACTTTGGCCAACCGTAGTCCTTGTCCCCAACCTTGGTGCTCTCTTGCCCTCAAGCCTGGACTCCCTCTGGACAGTTCCACACTAGCTATGCAATGCAGGGCAGTTAGATTTCCCGAGGGATGTTTCCAAAAAGTTAAAGTAAATAAATAATAGGAAAGAAATCAACAAAAAGGATAGATAGTAGTCACACGCTGGTGACATTATTGCTTGCGTGTGAATCCTGTCCCAATGACATAGTGGTAGCTTCGCACTGTGCCATTGCTTTGAGTCAGTAACTTTCCAATGACAAAATGGTAGCTACATATTTTGCCACTGTCTTATAGTACATGTTGGGCCCAGTAACACTTTCGAGCATACCCTAACCGACAGTTTAAGAATGCAGTTACACATGTATCCTTTAATAGAAGCAATTACTGTATCCTTGACAAACTGACAAGAAATACTCACTTCTATAGCCCTAACCAAACTTTTGGACATTCCATAAGAGCAATTGCCAAACTGGCAATGTGTACAGCTCTATCATTCATGTAACAGGTATTTCATTTGAGCTCACTTTAAATACCGTGTACATTTCTTTCAGAAGCCATTGTCACACTGACAATCCATGTAGCTTTGAAACTCAAGGGGTCAAGGTAGGTTGCAAATCGAAGGCTTCAAGGTAAAGTGATAACAGAGTTGGTGACTCTGCAAGTTCACCTTTTTCCATCCACTTAGCATCCATTGGTGGATAGTTTCTGAACTTCACCAAGTAACGCCTAGCAACCTTGCCTTTCACTTTTCTTTCTTTATGTGCCAAGATCTGTTTCGGGACCAAGATCTCGTCAAGTTCCTCGACTTCCGGTTGATCTTTAGCTGGCATATCCTGTGGCACATCACCCACATAGGGTCTGAGAAGACTCACGTGAAACGCATTGTGAATCTTCCAACTCTCAGGCAATTTCAGCGTATATGCAACATCATTGATTATGTCGCATACTTGAAAAGGCCCATAGTAACGCATGCTGAGCTTTGGAAACAGTCTTTCCTTGCCCTTCATCTTCTTTAACCTTGCCTTTTCAAAGCGTAGAAGCACCCAATCACCAAGTGAAAATACCACTTCACGACGGTGACGATCAGCTGCTTTCTTTTGCTTTGCTTGAGTTTTTTCCAAGGCCACTTTGACCTTCTTGTACATTTCATCCATGTCCTGAATATACTTATCTGCCTCAAATATCTTGTCCTTTGTATGGAGTATGGGAGGAACTTTCTTGCCACCTTCAACTATCTCAAAAAGTGCCTTGCCAGTTGATGAATGCACTGTATTATTGTATGCATACTCCACCAATGGCAAATACTGCTCCCACTTTCCTTTATGCTCTGACACGTAGCACTTTAGCAGATCTAGGACAGTAGAATTTGCCTCTTCTGACTGCCCATCTGTTTGAGGATGAAATGACGAAGAGAATTTGAGCGTGGTGCCCATATTCTCAAACAAGCCTCTCCAGAACAAACTTGTCATGCGTGGATCACGGTCGTTAACAATCGACTGTGGCATGCCATGATACTTGAAAATATTGCTCATAAACAAGTGTGCCATCTGATCTGGCTTTATCTTCTTCCTAATAGGAATAAAATGAGCCTGCTTGCTGATTCTGCAAATGATGGTCCAAATACCATCGTTTCCTGTTTGCGTTCTCGGAAGATCAAAGATAAAATCCATAGCAATACTTTCCCATGGTTTATCTGGAATAGGTAGTGGTTGCAATAACCGTGGTGCCTTTTGCCTGTCAAACTTGACCTTCTGGCAAATTAGGCATTCTCGCACAAAGGCATCCACATCTCTTCTCAATGTAGGCCAGTAGAAGAATGTCTCAACCGCTTTAACTGTAGCATCGATACCACGATGCCCTGCATACGGTGGGACATGACTCTCTTCCATAACTTTGCGTCGCAATGGCTTTGTGACACACAATCTGCCATGCATCATCATGAACCCATCTTTGAGAAGATAGTGTTCATGACGTTGTCATCCATTAGCTGCTCGAAGACCCTTGCAAAATCTTCATCATTTGCATACTGTTCCCTCATATCATCAAGTTCATGATGATAAGGAATTGACACAGCTGAAATTTGTGGCTTCCTTGACAAGGCATCAGCCACAACGTTCTTCTTGCCTTCCACATGCACAATCTGAAAGTGGAACATGGACAAGATATTTGCCCATCGCATATGCTTCTCAGATAACTTTGCCTGTGTCAAGAAGTATCGCAAGGTCTGATGGTCCGTTTGGACAACAAAGTCTGCACCTAGCAGGTAGTGTTTCCAACTTAAGAGCGCATGAATCACGGCCTGCAGTTCTTTTTCATAGACTTGCATAGTCTTTTCTGGCCCTTGCAAGATTCTACTCTCATAGGCTACTACCCTGCCATCTTGCATTAGCACTGCACCAATGCTACTACCGCATGCGTCGCACTGGACCACAAATGACTTCCTAAGATCTGGCAACACAATGACTGGATCTGAAGTCATCTTTTCCTTTCAGAGATTAAAAGCTGAAATCTCTTTCTATGTCCATCTAAAGGTGATTGCCTTCTTTTGAAGAGCATGTAAAGGTGAAGCAATCTCAACGAAATTTCGGATAAACCTTCTGTAATAGGAGCATAGTTCGAAGAAACTTCGGACATCGTGCACCGTCTTCAAATGTGGCCATTACTTGATCGCTTCAACTTTTGCAGGATCCATTCTGACACCATCCTTCGAGACAATGTGTCCCAGAAAGTGAGACTCTTCGAGAAAAAATTCACTTTTCTTTGCATTGATGAGCAACCTATGACTGCGTAGCTCTTTGAACACAATGGCCAAGTGATGCCTATGCTCCTCTTCATTCTTTAAGTAGACTATCATGTCATCAAAGAATGTACCAAGAAACTGCTGGTGTGGACGGAAAATTCTGTCCATCATCCTATTGAACGTAGCAGGAGCATTTGTGAGACCAAAGGGCATCACTAAAAATTCGTAAAGGCCAAACGTCGTTCTAAAAGCAGTCTTGTGCACATCCTCTGATCTAATGTGGATCTGATGGTACCCACTCTTTAGATCTATCCTGCTAAACATAGCTGCTCCTAATTTGTCCAGAATATCATCAATTCTAGGTATAGGGAACCTATTGTTGATGGTATTCTTGTTCAGTGCACGGTAGTCGATGCACCTACGCCATGAGCCATCCTTTTTCTGCACCAACAACACTGGAGAACAGAATGGGGATGAACTGGGTTGAATCAGCCCCTTTTCTAACAGCTCCTATACTTGGCTCATTATTTCTTTCTGCTGAGCCATACTAACCCTGTATGGAGGCTTATTTGGTGGGCTACTGCCTGGCACCAAATCTATCGCATGGTCCTCGGGTCTCTCTGGCGGTAATTGAGACGGTAATGAATCGGAAAAACAGTCACTATACTATTGTAAAAACATTGACCTTTCTTTATCTAGCACATATAAATTTGATTCATCACGATCTAACACTTCACGTGCAAAAACCAAGTACGCAGAAAGATGGTTTTTCATTACAGAAGTAATAGCAGAAGCTGATACAGTGGGAATAGACTCCCCTTTTAGCTTTACATCCAGAATGTGAGTCTTTCCCCTACTATGTACAATGATCTTTTTGTTGTAGGCATCCATGATTCCCTGTACACGAAATAACCAAGGAATACCTAACAACACATCACATCCGTCCAGTGGCATGATGTAAAATTCTTCAGCATCTACATAGGACTGGATATGTAGGCGCAACTTTCCGATGATGGGTGTCACAGCCTCTGTATGGCCAGGACATGCCAAACTTGCCTCTGCTGTATACCCCATCTCTTCAGGTCTGATTCCCAACTTTGAAGCCAATTCTGGGGAAATGAAGTTGGCTTTGGCACCTGGATCAAAGAAGATAAGCACTGTTTGATCCTTGACCTTTCCTCATGCTCTGCAAAGCTCACTTGCATCTGAATTTGGCTTGTTGCCCACCATATCTGGCACTAGACCAGCCATGGGCTTCTTTCCTTTCCTGTCCTCCTTGTCTTCAGAATCAACTAGCCTTTTCTTTGTAGGACAATTGTAAGCAATGTGGCTAGGCTGCTCACAAATGAAGCATTTGTTCTCTGACCTCAGGACCTTCTTTTGCTCTTCCGACTTGCGAGGAAAACGTCTTTTCCATTTCTTCGCTGGTCCCTTTTCTGATTCAGCCCTAGCTGTGTCTTTCCCTGTGTTGGCTGGCTCGTGAGTCACTTTAGGAATCTCCTTGGGAACATACTTCTTCGCTGAATTTTTCTTGGCTGATCCTTCCTTGACGCCAATATTAAATTCACAATCTTCTCCCTTGAGCAAACCATTGCCAGTGTTTGCTACCTCGATGAGCTGCGTCAAAGTAGTGACTTTGGTCTTCGTGCAGTACTTTCTCAATCCTTTGGGTAGGCCACAACAATATTTTTCAATCTGTTCTGTCAATGGCACAAACTCATAGGAAGTTATTGGAAGTAGAGCTTTCCAAAACTTCCGATTGTAGTCATCGAGATTCTTGCAAGTGGCAGCATTAAGCTGGTGCCATTCTGTCATGACATCTGCCTCAAAGTCATCAGATAACCATGTTGCTGCAAAAATCTGCTTGAAGTAAATCCATGTGGACGGAGCTTGCCCTTGCAGCAATAAAGTTGTCCACCATTGTCCTGCATTCCTTGTCAAGAAAGTGGCTGCCTTGCGGGCCTTTGAAGCCTCTGTAAAGTTTCCCCCGGCATATGCCTTGTCAAACTGCTGGAGGAATGAGAGAGCCTTCTTCCTGTTATCAAACCCTGTAAAGGTCGTGAATGTCACACCTTTGCCACCTTCTTTGTACGGAGTTGGCCTCTCCAGCAACGTTAAGTTGTCATATGGAAGTGACTGAAACATGGGAACACTATTAGGGTTCATTTGTGTTCCCTGATCGCAATGAAGTTGACCTGGAAATGCCATATTTGGCCGCTGATTTATAATTCCAGCCATACCAAAATTTACCGGTGGCATCTCAAATTGGCCCTGAGTGCTTTGAAACCCTGGTAGCATGCCCGTGACACCATACATGGGGTTAGGCATCATCGTTTGAGCACCCCCGAACACTGTTCCTGGCGTGTAAAATTGATTTCTAGGTGCATGACCAGCCATGCTCTGGAATACTGATCCACCTCCAAAATAGCCAGGGTGTACTGAAGGTGGTGGGAAGAGTTGTTGCATAGCCTGTAGGTTGCTTCCCTGCCCATTAGAACCAGCTATAGGCTGTTGAAAAGTGGCTGGCTGAACTGGTATAACTTGAAAGACTGACATCTCAGCCACCTGTTCTTGCACCTTAGTCACAGGTTGTGGAGACTGCATGTTCTTCGTCAAGTGTACAGGTGTTTCCATTGACTCTGCAGTATGAATCACCTGTGCTTGAGCCTTAACAAGCTTTTGAATATGATCCAGTGACCCAACTTGCTGAGACGGAAGAGGAGGTTGCAGAAAGGCTAAAAACCTCGGGTTCTGCATTACTTGTGTGAACATAGCCACAGCAGTAGCCAATTGGGTCAAGAAAATATCATCATCCGTTTGTGGTGGTCTTGAAGACTCACCCACTTCATGTGTCTGTTGACCCTGTGAGGAGGAAACCTCTTCAGTCACATCATCTGGTCTGTCAGCCATAATTGCAATTCCCTGTGTTTGGTCTATGATCCCCTGTGTCTTCAAGCCCAAACTGACCAAGGCTCACTTCTATGGGAAAAAGTGATTTACTCCCGGCGATGGAACCATGAAACTGGCCTGTACTTTCAAAAAGGGCGGTAGACCTTAGAGTTAAACCTTATTTGCTTTCACCCATTTAATTTGTCTCCCACTTTACCTGTTCTTTCAAGACACAACAAAGGGGAAAGGGATACAGGCTGCTAGAATGCACCTGTATGAGAAGACCGACACCAGATTGGGCCCTAACTTAGGCGCCCCTTTCGGTATTTCTTTATTGTTTAAAAGAGGGAATAAACGCTGTGGTTCCCTACAAGCTGCCCCTCACAAGCTTGGCTGAATTTCAATTGTTCCAGCCCGATTTCGGCAGCATAACTGTACTAAAACCCTTCACAGTCAGTATTCCCACGCATTGAATGACTTTCTCGATGCATACGGGCACATTGCAAAACTTGGCGAGAATCTGTAGCACGCTGAATTCTCTGTTTCAGCCCCGAAAATGCGCCAGATCACCTGTACAGCGGTCCCCTCGCGTCCCCGAACCTCCTGGGGGTATTAGGGTCCGTTTAGGGCCAAAACCCTAAACCTGCAAAAATACACAGCAGGCTGTAATTTACTGTTTCGGGCTTTGTTTCGCATGCCGGTCGCATCCGTAGCAAGTCCTCGAGCTCCCGCACCTGTAGGGCTACTTACCCTTTGAATCGGACGAGATTTTTGGCGTGAAACCTCTCCGAATTCACCTGTACCTGCAGGGGATTAGCCGCTAGCTAATCCAGTACCTGTGCAAGAGGCTCTTGCCTCGGCAATCGTGCATGAACCCACACAACTGTACATTGGTCAATTGAAAAGCCCACTAGAGGGGCATAACATACTGCTATAGGGGAGAGAGAGGGCAATGCGTAGCGTGCAGGGCATCACTCCTGGCACCGCACTGTACATAAGAGGGAAAGGAAGCACTCCATAGCTCTTAACCTGTGACAGAAGCTCCAAATGAGCCCTCCTCCCTTCAAATTCAGCGCCACTTCTTCCTTGAGGAGGCAAGTGCACAGAAATGAGCCACTTGGCGCATTTACAAGCATTTTCCGGTTGCCCAGTTGACTTCGCGGCAGAGTAATAAAATGTTCTCCTTGCCATTCCGGAGGTAATGACGCGATTACATTTTCAGGTCCCAAAATAGCAGTTTCCTAAATTTTAGGAGATGCTGCCATTGTATCTTTCTAGGTCATCCAACCCTCTTTGTACACTGTTGCCACATCAAAAACTGAAATGTAGCCTATGTAGCAAAGGATTCCACTTTGGCTAGTCAATGACCCCACTTTGGCTAACCATAGTCCTTGTCCAACCTTAGTCAGTTCCACACTAACTATGCAATGCAGGGCAGTTAGATTTCCCGAGGGATGTTTCCAAAAAGTGTGAGTAAATAAATAATAGGAAAGAAATCAACAAAAATGATAGATAGTAGTCACACGCTGGTGACAGTTATGGTGTTTAATACCACCCCACAGTGGATCAGGAGGTCAGCACCTAGATTCACATACGGCCAGGAGACTGTGGAGTACACAGATGCTTACACTTACCTTGGAGTGGTTTTTAGCGGACGTGCATTCTCACTCAGAAGAGCAGTAGAGACCAGACTGACTAGAGCCCACGCAGCATTGGGTAGATTGAAGAAGATGTGTTCGCAGGTTCAGTTTCAGGAGCCCCGGACGAAGCTCTGGCTCTTTGCCACTCTGGTGGGTTCAGCATTGCTCTATGGAGCTGAGATATGGGGACCTTCAGTGGATCACCAGGGGAGGCCGGGTCGCACAGATGGATGGGGGAACATGGAGAAACCTCTCGTCTCTATGATCTTGCGGCTCATTAGAGCCAAAGCATCAGTACCACGAGCCATTATCCGAGCAGAGCTAGCGGTCCCTCCACTAGTGGTGGAGGTGCTCACCAGATCAGTCTCCTTCATAAACCGCACATGGGAACTTCCTAGAGACAGATATGCTTGCATTGCACTTGAGTCCTCTCGACAGTTAGCCATGCAAGGAGATACAACATGCTGGTATGGGGAGATGGCATCATGGTTTCAAGCGCATGGGGTCAGCATAGACAGGCTACCACCATTCCAGTACTCATTGGATGCACCATCTCTCACTCTTACACAGTCAGAGATCACCAAGCTCATCCTCCAAGACCTGACCCAGTTAGACACCAGGAGGACATGGATACAGCTAGCACAGGAATTGGGCACGAAGATGGCTTTCTACAGAGACCACCTTCTCCAGCTTATGGAGGATGGTTTTGTGACGAGACCCAGATACATGGACACCCACTTGTCTCATGGGATACGATGTGCTATTGGCCAATTACGCACATCTTCTCACCAGCTGCGGATTGAGACTGGGAGATACAGCGGAATACCAGCAGAGGCCAGGACATGCCCCTTGTGTGACATGGAGCTTGAGACAGAGTTGCATTATACATGCCGCTGCCCCGCCTACTACGAGATGCGAGGCCGCTTCCATTGCTTGTTCAGAGAGGGTTTTGGACCACTCTCAAGAGTCATGGGATACGAGGATCAGAGATGCCTGGGTTTGTTCTTGCTCGAGCTGCGCAGACACAAAGATAGCCTGATGAGTGGCGAGGCTAGCCAGTCTCAAAGACGGATCACAGACTTCTTCAGAGCAGACACGGGACAGCCGCAAGAGCCACTCCCACAGCAGAGCTCCCCCTCGTCTCACACCAGAGGCACACTGATCGACCGAGCGACTGAACTGGGGAAATCCAGGCGCCCACGACTGCGAAGGATTACACATCATCGACGGAGGCTACGTCAAAAGATTCGGAGCACTCTGGCCAAGCATACACGATGCCTTGTCAGACTACTAACCATGGAGGAGATTGATGAGATCCGCCAACGACCGATGCTAGATCTTGTGTGATTCAGCTATCCCAGCAAGCCGCCCATTTTTGCTTAGCTCACATCGACCAGTCTAGGATCCCATAGTATATATCTTTGTTTTGTACTGTTGTTATTTTGTTACTCTGACTTTGTATCAGATCCACCACCTTGTAACTTTCTGGTCTCATAGGTCACTATGGCCTTTTGAAGACGTTAACATACCATTTCATTTCATTTCTCTCTCTCTATCTCCCATGCGTAGGAAAATAAAGCACAATTGACGCGAAAGCAACTGAAAAGCTGACGCAATTTCAGCCAGCGCAATTTTTGGATTTTCAACCTGCTGCTAGGGTTAGGGTTGGGGTTTAGGACAGTTTTAGGGTTAGGGTTTCTGGCAGATTTTAGGGCTTGCAAGTTTTAGGGTTAGGGTTTGCAGAATTAGGGTTTTCAGCAGCAATCAGGGTTAGGGTTTCCCGCATGCTCTTGGGCAGACACATCATCACTTTGTGACATACCCCCCTCTTGAAAGGATTGTAATCGCCCTCGATTACGCTTGCAAAACATACAGAAGCCATAAACCGTCTTAGCAGACACTGACTGTTAGTACCTACGTACTAGGAACACACATCTAGCACATGTACCAATCGACAGTCACATCATAGGACATCACTAGACATCACATGACATTCAACATTCATTCGGATCTTAGACCATGATTTATTGTCAATGTAGCTAGCAATCGCATCTAGATCCAATCGGGATCTCATTGATGTCCGATTGACTAACCCCTATTTCAACCATGTCTATTCGAGATCAATCAGACCAAAATGTTGTAGTCATTTCGTCTATCAACTCCTGCACTTAAAAGAAGTCAAGAACAAATCAATATTATAATCAGGAATTCCATTTCATAAAGTCATCCAGCAGAATACTGTCAGCTCTCAGTACCCTGAAGCTCAAAGAGACATCAGTGACTTTAGTATCAAAATTGAGGCATCTGTTGACAAAGGAGCGGAGTGACTCCCCTCTTGTGCATCCCACTGCACCAGATCTCCGATCAAGCTGAATTCTGGGTTCCATTTGGAGTAGACTATGCTAAACCAAAAGCATTGAGGTAAAGTTTCACAATCCGAGGAGTATCTACTAGGAGCGGAGTGACTCCCTCTTGTGCATCCCACTGCACCAGATCTCCGACCAAGCTGAATTCTGGTTTCCATTTGGAGTAGACTATGCTAAACCAAAAGCATTGAGGTAAAGTTTCACAATCCGAGGAGTATCTACTAGGTCCATCCACTTCGCATCAAATGTAGGAAAGTTCTTGAACTTAACCAAGAACCGCCTTCGGACTTTACCTTTCTTCGTATCCTTATGTGCCAAAATCTGTTTAGGAACAAGGATCTCCTCATTTTCTTTCAGTTCGGGTTGCTCATCAGGCTCCCCATCATCAAGTACATCACCTTTAAAAGGTTTCAAGAGACTCACATGAAATGCATTGTGAATCCTCCAAGTATCAGGCAGTTTCAGTCGGAAGGAGACATCATTTATCTTTTCAGTGATCTGGAAAGGTCTGTAGTATCGCATACTAAGCTTTGGAAAAAGCCTCTCCTTTCCCTTTTTCTTTCTCAGGCGTGCCTTCTCAAAACGTAAGAGCACCCAATCATCCTCCTTCAATTTCAAGTCGCGACGATGGCGATCCGCTCTCTTTTTCTGTCGTTCTTGAGACTTATACAAAGTCTCGCGAACCTTGGCAAAAGCAGTATCTAAGTCTCGCGTATATTCATCCGCTTCAAAAATCTTATCTTTTGTGCTTAGGAAGGGTGGAACCTTCGTAGCACCTTCAACAATCTCAAATGGCGCCTTCCCCGTCGAAGAGTGTGTCGTGTTATTGTAGGCAAATTCCACGAAAGGTAAGTACTTTTGCCATTGAGTCCGAGATACAAGACTTCAATAAATCTAAAACCATTGAATTGGCAATCTCAGATTGCCCGTCAGTCTGCAGGTGGAACGACGACGAGAACTGCAACCGCGTGCCAATGTTCTCTCAAATTGCCTTCCAAAACAAACTCGGAAATCTGGGGTCCCTGTTGGAGACAATCGTCTCAGGCATGCCATGTAATCGGAAAATCATCGTGACCATTCTGTGTTCTCGGGAGATCAAAAATGAAATCCATTGCAATGCTTTTCCAGGGGCGGGTGGGTATGGGTAAAGGCTGTAACAATCCCTGTGCTTTATGCCTGTCAAACTTGACCTTTTGGCATACTAAGCAAGTGCGCACAAACTCTTCCACATCCTTTTTGAGTCTCGGCCAAAAGAAGTATGTCTCTACCCCTTTCATGGTGGTAGCAATGCCGCGGTGACCCGTAAAAGGTGGATAGTGGCATTCAGTCATAACCTTTTTCCTCAACGGCTGTGTAAGGCACAACATGGTTTTTGTCATCAAGTAGCCATCCCGAATGGAATATCCCGCTACTGTCTCCCCATCCCATATCCGTGTGAAAACTTCTGCAAAATCTGGATCTGTGGCATACTGGTCGACCATATCCTCGAAGCTCCTATGATGTATCACGGAAAATAGCCAGAACCAACGGCTTTCGAGACAAAGCATCTGCCACCACATTCTTTTGTCCCTGCACATGGACAATCTGGAAGTGAAACTGTGATAAGATGTTCGCTCACCGCATCTGCTTTTCCGAAAGCTGCTTCCGTGACAAGAAGTAGCGCAAACTCTGATGGTTTGTAAAGACAATAAAATCCGCTCCGAGAAGGTAATGCCGCCACTGAGTAAGAGCATGGATAACCGCCAAAAGCTCTTTCTGATATATCTATGCCGTCATCTCCGGCCTTGAGAACAATCAGTTCTCGTAAGCAATGACATGGCCTTCTTGCATTAAGACCGCACCCAGACTACGACCACAAGCATCACAATATACTTCAAATGACTTTTGCAAGTCCGGCAAAGTCAAAACTGGTCCCGTAGTCAATTTCTCTTTCAATGTTTGAAAGGCAGTCACCTTTGTGGGTCCACACGAGAAAAGGACTCCTTTCTGTGTCAAGATATGCAAAGGGGAAGCAACCTCTACAAACTTTCGAATGAACCGCCTGTAGTACGAACACAGTCCCAAGAAGCTTCTAACTTCATGGACATTCTTCAAATCAGGCCAATCATGTATAGTCTCTATCTTGGCCGGATCCATTTGCACTCCTGCTGCTGAGACAATGTGTCCCAAAAAGTGTATCTCTGAAGCAGATGATCTCTGTGTTCTGCCTCATTCTTGGAGAAAACAATGATATCATCAAAGAAAGTGCCAACAAATAGCCTGTACCCTCGAAAAATCGTGTCCATTATCCGGTTAAATGTCGCAGGAGCATTGGTTAAGCTAAAAGGCATCACCAAAAACTCAAATAACCCAAAAGTCGTCCGAAAAGCTGTGTTGTAGACGTCTCCCGGCGCGATCTTGATCTGATGGTATCCACTCTTCAGATCAATCCTGCTAAAGCACGAGGATCCCCGTAATCTGTCGAGTATATCATTGATGCTAGGAATTGGAAATCTGTTCTTGATGGTGATTTTGTTGAGAGATCTATAATCGATGCACCTTCTCCAAGATCTGTCTTTCTTCAAAACCAACAACAGTGGAGAGCAATACGGTGAAGCACTAGGCTGGACAAGACCCTTTTCCAAGAGGTCTTTCACTTGATTCATAATCTCTTCATTCTATGCTAGGCTCACACGGTAAGGTGGCCGGTTCGGTGGTGTGCTTCCAGGTATCAGATCAATGGTATGATCTTCAGGCCCTTTAAAAAGCAATCGGCATGAGTGTGGAGAAAAATCTTGGCGTTCTTTTGTTCAGATCAAAACATATTCGACCTTTATCCATCGTTCAGTTCTCTCCCAAAAGGATGAGTAAAGAAACTGAAGTTCATCAAGTACAATCTCTGAGCCCTTCATTTGTCAAAGTCGCTTTCTCGGTCCGGTAGTCAACCATGGCGTAGTTCTTGTGGTACCAAGGGATTCCGAGTAGAACGTCACTCGCGTGCCCTGAACACCCCTGTCATTGCAAACGAAGTTTGCCAATGCTCGGTGTCATGGCAAAACATCCCGTCCGGTTGCCAGTCGAACTACCTCCGCATGCGGCCACAGCCTGTCGGGCGTAATTCCAAATCGAGCCGCCAATTCCAAGTGAAAAGAAGTTGGCCTTGGCTCCCTCAAAAGAGCTTCCTGATCCTTCACTTTGTCCCAAAAACGACAAAGTTTGTACTTTCATTCATTTGATTCGGTTCAGGTCCCACGGCATGTGGTACCAGTTCTGTTTTTTATCTGCCTTTTCTGCCACGTCTCTCAGGTGCTTTAGAACTTTCTGGCCTTTCTTCATCTTGTTCATTCGGTGCCTTGTTAGGGCACTTCGCGGAGATATGTCCATGTTCCCCGCATCCAAAGCACTTTCCCTCCCTGATGAAGCGAGCTCTCTCCTCAGGAGTAAGCTTGGGTCGTGCATCCTTCTTTTCTGGGTTGCTCTTTCTCTTTCTACTTTCATTCGCTGAAGTCTGTTCGGCTCGTTATGTCATGACCTCAACGGTGGGGTAGGTCAGACTGCCAGAGTGAATGGCAAAGCCCCGTTTCGCATGACTCATCAACTCCTGAATAGAAGCCGACTTCTGTTCCAAACAGTGATCTCGGATCTTTGTAGGTAGACCCAAGGTAAACCGCTCAATCTGTTCTCTGAACGAGATCTTCTTGAATGAAGAGGCGGGTAGAAAAGAGCTCCAGAATCTCTCGCAATAAGCATCCACTGTATCTCTCTTGGTCATCCGAAGATGGTTCCAAGCAGCTCGTATATCGCGTTCATACTCTTGAGTCAACAAAGAAGAAATAAAAAGCTTCCTAAAATTCAGCCATTTAACTGGCGCAGTCTTGTTTAAAAGAAGCGCGGACCACCAAGTTCAAGCATTCCTCGTAAAATAAGAGGTAGCTCTTCGAATCTTGGAGTGCTCTGAGTAGCATCCTCCTGCTAAAGTGATGTCAAACCATAGTTACATGGGACGGCGGGTCGGGGTCGGGACGGCAAAAGTCAGGAAACGGGGACGGGGGTCGGAACGGCAAAAAAAAAGAGAGAGTTTTTTGGGCATTTTTTGACCTACACACATGCCACACACATAGAGCATCACTTTGACCATAAATTTACACTAAATAGACCAAAGAACACGAGTCATATAGGCTGAAATGTGCTAATAAAACATCGATGATCGATGGATACAAAATGAGAAGTGCATGCCACAAGGGCTCAAGAGTCAAAAAGCCTAAAGGACTTAGGACAAGCCTGAGGCCTCAAGGATAACAAAAAGTACAAAGGGCTATGTAGTAGGTAGAGTCGTAGACTCAAGAGTCTAGACTCGAGAGTCGAGTGATCAATGATCATCAAACTCAAGAAGTGCTCGCCTACTGAATCTCCACATCGTCGTCGTAGTCGAGGTCGTCAGCAACGTATGAGGGCTCCGGCTTGGGAGGCTCGCATTGAGGCTCGAAATCCTCCTCTAGCTCCTCCAAAAGAGTATCGGCCATAGATGGATTCTCTTGTGCCATCTCCCACTCAGTGAAAGGATCTGCCTTGTGTGTGATGCTCTTGGCAAGCATGCGCAAGTTAGCGCTCACAAACACCAAATCATTGGCCCTCTGAACGCCAAGGCGATTCCTCTTCTTAGAGGCAATGTGGCTGTACACACTCCATAGTTGCTCCAAGCAACTAGTGGTACATGCTTGGCTAAGGACACGAACAGTCAAGCGCTGCAAATGTGGGCCATCTCCTCCATAGTCCTCCCACCACAAAACCGAGCCAATCTTGTTGCGATCAAGCTGTGCATCTACACATCCATAGGAGCCCTTCTTTTGCCTGTAGTTGAGTAGCTCGTCTCTAATCTTGCGCCTAATGTCACTGCTAGGCTCAAGGCGCTCCAATGCAAGCCGCCATCCTTTGCTCACCTCCTTGTCGGTCTCTTGACGCCTTCCTTGAAACTCAGGGTCAAGCACATAAGCGCCGCATGAAGTGGAGAGTAGTATCCATTCCACCTCGACTCACACAAGCCATGAATCTCCGCATACTGAACAGGGTCAGGCACAAGCTTCTCAAGTGCCTCTATCATCCGATCCATGGCTTCGTAGACTTTGCCAATGCATGGCTGCAAGCCATCCACCACTCGAAGTAGGTGTAGAATAGGCTTGACCATGGCGTCAAGAGTCTTCACCTCCTCCCACCAAGCGGCGTCGTCAGCCCATTCTCGGCATTTCAATCCTACTGCTGATGTAGACTCCGGCATGGCCTGGAACTCATCACTGAGAAAGAGGCCCCTTAAGGCTCCGCCACATGTAGACAAGCGGCCTAGCATAAGCCAATTGAATGCAAATCTTGTCTCTGAATATTTGAGCAACGACAATTGGCTCCTCTTTGAGAATTCATGGCGCACTTTTTGATGGTTGAGCACAAAGGAGACAATTCGAGAGGCGTCACCAATGGTGGGTGAAATCCATGACAAGTTTCCTATGTCCTTGAGGAGGTTATTGAGGCAATGCGCCATGCAAAATGTGACATGGATGCTGGGATACATGCCCTCAATGATAGCTCCGGCTGCCCTATTTGACGCCTCTCCATCTGCAACCATACAAAGGACATTCTCCGGGCCGGTGATCTCTATGGTGCTTGTCCACTCCGCAGCAAGCATCTCGGCGGCCTTGCCACTATCGGATGCATCATGTGACTCCACAAAGTACATCTCCCCCCGAGAGTAGGCCACCACCCCGTGGATGGACCGCTTGCGGGTGTCGCTCCATCCATCTACAAGAAGAGAGATGCCATTGGTCTCCCACAAATCCTTTGTTGCTTGGGCCGCTTGCTCCACGGCAAGCTTCTCTTTGTCAAGAAGGGTGGTGCGAAGCCTCTCCGATGAAGGTGGCACATAAGAGGAGCCATATTCCCCTATTTTCGTAACCATGGTTCGAAAGTATGGAGACCTATCCACACAAAATAGAGCATGTTGTGTTAGTATGGAGAGTCGAGAGTCGAGAAGTTATAACCCATTATGAATACAAAATGGAAGATTGCAATGTGCATTGGGGGAAACTCACTGCGAAGCATGGAAGGCAATGTGGTCGTGGAAGAAGAATCGGGCAACCAGCCTATCCACCTCTTCCTTGAATTTAGGATTCCAATTTTCGTTGAGAGTGCTTTGACGATGCGGAACGGAAGAGGACGGTGTAGATGCATGTCTCTTGAAGCTTCGAGAGATGTCGTCAAGGTTGGCCTCCCTTTGCTCTCGCGGTGTCGCCGTGGCGGAGGGATCAACGGCAACAAAACGGCCCCTCTTGGCCGCTTCTGCAACCTCATACACCGTGAGCTTCTCAAGAAGTTCCAACCTCTTCTCGGGAGCTACATGAGGGCAAAACATCACCTCGTGACCGGGTTCATGAAGAAGATGGGCTCGCACTTTGTTTGAACCACCCGATCTGTTGTATGGACATAGCTTGCACGTCCATGGTCTTGCACCGCCACCTTTGCCACGCGAGCTAAAGTCGACTTCATCCCACCACGACCACGTTTGCACGGCGGGCCTCCTTCGAGAAGAAGTGGCTTGAGAAGAGGAGTTGGCTTGAGATGACATGATGGTGGAGAGACTCGAGAGAGTAGAGCTTAGAAGTTAGAAGGGTTAGAGGAGAGCTTGTGTGGAGAGAGAGTAAAGGAGAGCTTCAAAGTGGGTAGAAGAGGGAGAGGAGAGCTTCAAAGTTCAAACTTGAGCCTTGAGCTTGAGGGAAATGGAATGAGCTTGAGCCTTGAGCTTGAGGGAAACGGAATGAGCATTGAGCATTGAGACTATGAGTATTAAGAGGCCCAAGGGAGCCTTTTATAGCCTCCCAAGGGCCAAGGCTTAAAAAATATGGCAGTTGGGGCTGCACAGAGCCGTTGCAAACGGTCAAAAACGGTTACTTTTTTGAATCCGACCCCGGCCGACCCCTGCCATCCCCGTCCGGTCCGTCCGACCTCGGTCCGGCCCCGGCCGTCCCCCCTGCGACCCGCCCGTCCGGCCCGTTTTCCGTCCGTCCCTCGACGTTCCCAGCCGTTCCCGGCCCGGTTACGGCCGTTCCCCGGCCCTAGGGCCCGTCCCCCCCGTCCCCTGTAACTATGTGTCAAACTGTTGTATAAAAGACAAAGCCTTCGAAGCATCTGCGCGTCGAAAAGCTGAGCAATCCGTGCATCATCCACCTCTTCTAATTCCTTCTTTGAATATTGCTTGTGATCATAAGGTTTCTTGAGAGCGGGTTTCGGGGGTGGTGTTGTGGTTTTGTGCCACTGCGCATGCACTTCCTGAAAAGAAGTCTCGCTCATATATTTTGCCAATTTCGGGTCCTTTGCAAAACTGAGCATCATCTTTGTTGCATCGCCGATCAATTGACGACGCTTCATCTCTTGTTGCTCCGCCTGAGTAGGTCGAGGCGGGCCATACTCTCTGCCAGATGCTTCGTTGTCATCCCTGTCCGCATCTCCAGATACAGAGGGAGTCGACTGATCCTTGCATGAAGCCATACGTGCCGCGCAAAATAAATTTGGAAATCAGATTTCCCGTAGAAGCGAAATCGGCCGTACTCTGATACCACGGTAACAGACTTGGACACTCCAAGTCAAGAATAAATCATGACAGCACCAAATAACCACTTCAAAACAGTTCACAGTTCACAATAGATTTGCACTGGCCCGGCGGAGTTCCGTGCCTAGAGATATTGGCCCCAAAGACTGGCGCCCCTTTCGGTATTTCTTTATGTATTAATCAATGTTCACAGTACAAGAGTGCGGTTAGGGTTTCACTCTCAGGCTCTGCGTCCAGATTCTCTGCAGAGTGGGTGCACTCATCGCTTATTTAGATTATAAGGGTTGCCAAAAGCAGAGCCCCAAAAGTTTCCAATAAAAAACAAGGTTTTTTTCTCTCTCTCACACAAGCTCTCTTGAGCTTTTAATCAAATAAAGCAATAGTGCTCTCTCTCTCTCTCTCTCTCTCTCTCTTTTTTTTTTGGAAAAATCAGGGCTGTATATTACTGAGTACAATATAATCCCCAGCGGATGCCAAAATAGCCTATCACGTGGGGTGTATAATCTGAATGTAAGGGTGAGAGCCACTATAGTGACAACTCTACTAGAACAATCTCATGGTGGTCTGTGTGATGAGTGGAGGAGAAACCACTAAGGGGGGGCATAATGCCATGCAATCTGGCCACCTGTAAGTGTGAAGAAGAGTGGTGATCGGGCCCAACGCCGAAGGAAGGCAAATCGACGAGCCTCGGCTTCTCTAGATGTACCTGAAGAAGAATCCCACTGCCAAATGAGGGTGTGAATGATGTCCAGCCAAATGGCCGTGAGGGTATCCTGAAGGAGCTGTGGTGCTGCACTGAGAATGTGAAGACAACGAGCTCTCCAAATATTCCATAGTGTAATTCTAGTGATGACTGAAAAAACTTCATCACGGGTCTGAGGATCTCCCTGCCAAGCGATCTGTGGTAACATAGCGAAAGTCCCTCGCCGATAACCAGTCGAGGTAAGCATAAGAGCTGGATCTGTGTCTGAGCCCTCGTAGAAAAGATGCGGCCCGGGCATCCTCATCAACCATGAGACAGATCCCCAAGTGAGAAATCCATGCTGAACACCGGCTCTGCTAAGTAAAAAGCAAAGTGCTAGCCACACTATATGGGAAGAGGAGCATGACCAAAGACAGTGTGCAGGGGACTCAGGTAGTCGCAGAGGACATCGAGTACATAACGGATCGTGACACATAGTAGCTAGCCAAGTCCCAACTGGAAGTCCTGCATGTGCAATCATCCACATGAAAAAAGAAATACGACGAGCCGCATGTAAATCCCAGATGGCTGACCAAAACTGCTGTAGATAGGCATGGGAGAGACCTGAATGTAACCAGAAACGCATACGAGTGGGCTGCTCTGGGTGCTGTCTCATCAATGCTAATCTTCCAATTCTAATAGTGTACTCAAAGAATGATACAGGTGCACCGGTGGGGCTAGAGTGAGGCCAATGCCACTCTCCTGGGTCCCAATAAAGCTGAGATAGTGCACGACCCTCCCACACCCAAAGCCTCCAAAGGGCGGCATCAGCGGAAGCGAAACGGGGGTCAACACGACGCTTCCCGCGGGAGCCAACTACTCGTATGGCCTCCCATCGAGCGCCGGGGTAGACAAGGTGCGGAGAGGTGGAAGCATATGTCAATCTAGCATGAATCCCCTGAGAGTAGTCTGTATCAAGTGTGAACAGCATGGTGTCTAAACGAACTAATAAGAGAGTGCTCTGAGCAAAGAGACCTTCCCAGCCACTATGTGGAGGCATCTGAACCGTGCCTCGCATGACTGCGTCCCACTATGACGGAACGGCGGAGTCAATCTCAAGCAGTCTGTCTGTCACCCCACGACCAATGTCATAATGTTCTGCCACAAAATCTGCATCCAGCATACGTGTCTCATGAAACAACCGCATAGAGGCAGCAAGACCAGTGTCCCAAGCCGGCCAATCAATGTGAGTCCTCTCTCCAAGCTGACGGGGTGGATTAACCGAAGAATCAAGAACTGCATCATTCCAAATGAGAGGTTGGCGCTCAATCTCCTCACGACATGAGGGAGGTGAGCGTATGATAGCCCTTCGCATGGAGACCCAAATCTGAAGGAGTGATCGGATGAAGGGTGAGAGAGTGCTGGTGAACAAGGGTGCATCCGTAAAGAGAAAACGATACCCTGTATGCCAAGTATGACCATCTCTAGTGCCGAGGCATGGAGTTGCTGTGCAAAGAGCGGCCCGAAGAAGCATCTTCCAAGGTTCGTGGCCGGGAAAAAGACCCCGAACAATAAGCTTGGTAAGAAGGGTGCGGCTTTGTAATTGTGGATCAATAATGCCAAGGCCTCCCTCTGACCTAGGACGAATAATCGTGGACCAACGAACACGAGCACGAGTGTCAGTAGTCCCATCTGTGCCACTCCATAAAAAGTTCCGCACTAGTCTGCGGAGCTAGGCTATCACTCCAGAATGTAGCATCCAACAAGAGGCCGTATACCATACTGTAGCCAGAATGACCTGGTTGGCGACCAAAGCACGGCCAGCCAACGACAGATGACGAGAAGACCAATGACATAGCTTACTGCGAATAGACTGTAGTACGGGTGCAAACTGCTGCTGCGAGGAAACGTCAAATCCAACCTGAAAGCCAAGATATCTGCATGTCTCGCCCGGCTGCAGTCATCATTGCCAACCAGTAACCCATAGGATTTATGCCAGTTAATGCGTGCACCACCGGCAATGCAGAAAACCTCCAGGGCCTCCCACATGGCATCAAGAGCTGCTAGCAAATAGCGCAACATCAGCATAGTGTCATCAGCAAACTCCTGATCGATAAGGTCCGGAGCTGAAGGTACTGGCATGGTCAAGCCACGAAATGCATGACTCTGAGCACGAAGAAAATCAGACATAGTCTCTCCGACAAATAGATACATATATGCTGCTAAAGGACATCCCTGACGGACAGATCGAGAAAGCTCAAAACTGCGACTGACACGACCACCAATAGTAATAGCACTGCTGGCAGTCCTAAAGTGAGCGGAAATGCCTGTGATCCATCTCGAAGGGAAACCCATCCGGGCTAATGATCCTTCGAGAAAGTCCCACTCAACACGATCATATGCTTTCTCGAAGTCAAGGATGAAAAAAGCGAGAGGTTCAGAAGATGTTCTGGCCCACTCTACTGCCTCATAAAAAGTGAAGATATTATCCAGTATGCATCGATCCATGACAAAGCCTGTCTGAGAAGTATGAATAATATCTCGCAAGAACGGTCGCAAGCGATGGTTGATCAGTAACGCTAGTATCTTATAGACCGAAGGGAGGAGGGTAATAGGTCTCCACAGGCGAAGCTGAGTGGTGTCACCCCCTTTCGGAATAAGAGATATGAGACTTGAGCAAAGATCCGGATGCATATATCCTGATGCAAAGATGTCCTGACAACCGCGAAGCATTTGTGTATGCAATACATCCCAATAAGTCAAAAAGAAACCTCTAGTCAGGCCATCCTCTCCTGGGCAGGAGGATGGATCGAGACTCTCAATAGCAGCATGAAGCTCTGCAAGTGTGAAGGGTGCCAACAAGATCTCGGCCATAGTGTCTCTCTCTCTCCCATGCATAGGAAAATAAAGAAATATTGACGCAAAAGCAATTGAAAAGCTGACGCAATTTCAGCCAGCGCAGTTTTCGGATTTTCAACCTGTTGCTAGGGTTAGGGTTAGGGTTAGGGTAGGGTTTTTGGCAGATTTTAGGGTTAGGGTTTGCAGAATTAGGGTTTTCAGCAACAATTAGGGTTAGGGTTTTCCGCATGCTCTCGGGTAGACACGTCATCACTTTGTGACAATATTAGCATCGATACCATGCCACCCTAATCAAGCATATGCTTTCTATTAGATGACCACACTGCAGAGATAACGATGACTATGAGGGACAACAGCAAACAGATTTCGTAAGGTGAGTTGAGAAAGGAAACGAGGAAGAGGAGGGGGGACTACTGAGAAGAGGAATCATACAGAGGGAGAGTTTGACAGGAAGAAAATTCAAGACGAGGGGAAGAGCACTGCCACTGCAGAGAAGCCAGATCATATAGATAGGGATTGAGGAAGAAATAAAGATTGAAACTCCCTCTGCGCTTGGAGGGTTTCAAAAGGAAGAGATTATGCAAAGGGAGGGGCTGAGAAAGAATATCCTAACCCTCAAGCAGAGCACACCTCTCCCACAATTCCATCTATAAAGCTTGAAAATTAACACTGATTTATGCATGACTCACAAACAAAGCATAGCACATTAGAAGCTAATTCAGGTGCAATGGAGCACTTGACACTAGAGACACAAGAGTCTCGAACGGTAGAAGAACAAGGGAGTGGTGAGAAAAAGCTAGAGGATGTCAACACTGGACAAGACAACCTCCAGGACAGCCAAATCCAGTATGGACCTTTGCTACTGTCATGAGGACGTGGCAACTACTAACCTTAGTTGTTGGTTTCTTTCCAATGATTTTTGTTTAATTTTTGAGACCCTCTTCTTGAGGTAGCAAACGGTCGGACATTGTATGGCCAATGTGAACGGTAGTTTCACCTGCAGATCACTTGCAGACGGGAAGTTGGTCGGCACTGGAATTCGTATAGTAAGAGGGTGTCTAGGCTCAGTTCAAGATCATGTAGGTCCCCCCGTCGCACTTAGCAAGTTGGTGGATACTAGGAAGTGAACTCAATAAAGGCATAAAGTCAAGGTGGGATCACCAACAGAAAATATCCGACAATTGGGCCACATTGCATTTTTGGATGCGGTCCCAATGAGGATAGATGGTCAGATGACCACAGGGAGCCCAACGGAATCATTTCCTAAAATTTAGGAAACTGCTATTTTGGGCCGTGAAATGTGTTCGCGTCATTACCTTCGGTATGACCAGGGAGACTTTTTATTACTCTGCTGCAAAGTCAACTGATGCACCAGTTGAGAGATTTTTAAGCAAGAAGTCGAATGCGGGGAAATTGCATGTATGAGTGCAAAGTGGCACTTTTTGGTCAATTCACCAAAACTCGTAACTCACTTTTTGTAGCAGTTTTGGAGGTTGTTAACTGTGATTTTCAGCCATTTGAGCTTCCCATGACTTTACCTAGGACCAAGGAGCTCATTTTCAACATTGGAAGGCGTTAGATGCGTGTTTACAGGGCTGTTTTGCTGCGTTTTCAGCGATACGCAGGTTTTGGCAGCCATGGAAATCTTCTCCTTTTGCATCTATTTGGTCACATATGCATTATAGGTCAAGGGCAGAAGAGGGGGCGCTCGATTTATGCTGGGGGGATACTTCATTGAGAACCTGACAGGTTAAGAGCTATGGAGTGCTTGCTTTCCTCTCTATGTACAGTGTGGTGCTAGGAGTGATGACCTGCACACTACTCACTGCTTTCTCTCTCCCCTACGTGCAGTTATGTGATGCCCCACAAGAGGGCTCTTCATTTGACTGATGTACAGTTGTGTGGTTTCATGCTTTTGTGCTGAGGCAAGAGCCTCCTTGAGCAGGAACAGGGGTAGCTAACTGCTACTCCAAAGTAGGCACCGGTGAGGGTCATAACCTCACCGTATAGGTGCGTTTTCAGCGCTGTGTATGCGCTGTAAATTGATTGTTTTTCAGCCATACGGACGCCAGAACCATTGGGAATAGTGCCCCACTGGCAAAGGACAGTTAGGGGATTGTTTGGTGCTAAAAACATGGCAAAAACCAGTAAATACAGCGTGCTGAATTTATTGTTTTTAGGCAGGAATCAGAGGGTTTATGCCAATGGAAGTGAGTTCCAGTAGCGGAATTGGTTTCGCGCAAGTTTTGGGGTTGTTATGTTACCGAAATTTGGCCAAATCAAGTGGTATCTAGTTGGATATAGACAAAGGATTCCCAGGACTCTACTTTGTAAATTTACCCTCTCAAAGTATAAAGAAATACCGAAAGGGGCGCCAATTTTGGGGCCTACAGGTTGTCGGCGTCTGCTCGGAGCATTCTAGCTTCCGAGCTGTGTGTGTGCTTAAGTGTTAATTCCTGTCGCAGGTTCTTTTTGCAAATTGCTCTAAAGTAAAGAATTTCGGGTGAAAGCCAACGCCTACCACTCCACGGGCTGGTTTCAAGGTTACACATTGACATGATTGTTTCAGTGATAACCAATGTAAAAGAATATGAAAATCAACCTATTGTCTAACTACTTAATTGTTTTACAAAATGTTTATAGAGACTAATTATTTTGGACGTCCACCGATTGTTGTTGTTTCGGGAGCCGTATGATCCCAACGCAGAACTTGTCAACCTGTGCAACTTCAGGATAGCCACTCGCAGAGCCTTGTGCGGCCAGGAACCAAGGAATTTATACAATTTCTACTTCCAAGGTTCTGGGTTGCGATATGGTCTTCTGTGCAGCAGAGAAACCTCAAACCCCTTGTAACCATGGTTTGCAACGTAGCGGGAATCGAACGTTGGCAATTTGATTTTTTGTATTCCCAAAAGGAGTGTGTTGACATTGACAGCCACTACCACCCTACCAAACCAGATGTATACCTATACTATAAACCTTTTTATCAAATCCATGCCCCATATGATGATATCAACACTTTGTTGATAGATGACACACCCCATAAGGGGCTGCTAGATCCATCGGGTTTGAAGGTCATAAGCATGACTTTTGATCCCTTATCTCTAGAATTTGTATTACAGCTCATTGACTGTTTCAAAATTTTTACTTACAAATACTGTCCGAAAATGCTAGCTATGTACATTAATATGATTCTTTGTACTTCTCAATGTGGTGCCATGGAAGTGTGTGTGTGTGTGAGAGAGAGAGAGAGAGAGAGAGAGAGAGAGAGAGAGAGAGAGGATGCTCTTTGATTTTTTTTGTCATTCTAAGGATAAAAGTTACATTTTCCGCTTCAGTTGACTCTTGTTCATCCATTATGCATCAGTTTAGATGCATGTTTCAGTGCATGTGTTGGAGTTGGCTTTGACAGGTAGAACGGGATACTTCCATCTCCAGAGCCACTTCTTGTTTGATCATTCGACTTCATTAGATGAGGTGTAGAGATGAGCATGTGGTGCTACATGCTTAGCCAACATGAGTTATGGTACAGGTATGCAACCTTCTATGGATAGTAGTCTTAATGTTTGACAACAGATTTATCGAGATCCTTTGAATGATAGGTTTACACGTAGTATCGATAGTTAGTGGGGACATCTAGTTCCTACTCTTGCAATCGCTAACATTTGGATGCTTCTTCCATACATCAATTTGGAGAGCTCCAACCTTGGGGGCAATCCTTCCGGGGCAAATCTGGCACGGCCGACAAGTATAGCAGGTTCTTTCCTCATGGTTTTATCCCCAGCTTTCTAGCACGTTACAAATGAGCCCTAGCATTCTTCATGGGCTTGTTGCACCTCCTCAAGGTGGTTCCTTTACTCTTCCCTTGAGTATTTGCGTTATGCTGTGTAACGGATATTCATTGCACAGTTCAGTGGTGGATATATTCCCTTAGCACAAGTGGAAAGAACAAGTTATAGCAAGTTGAGTATATGTACTCTTTCGAGTTTGTATGCAGTTTGGCATATTGTATTGGATTGTACCCACATGTTTTGATCTTTGCAGATGAAGAGGAGTAGCGAACATTTGGGTTGACCTCAAGGAGTTTGCTTGAGTAGGTAGGTTCTTTTTTTGAACCCGACAGCTTCTTTGGCAAACATTATCCGTAGGTGACGACCTCTCACGTCTTCCTATTCTTAGAAGTATGAGTTTACTGATGGTATGATTTTTTTTTGAGTCTCAAGTTCTTTGAGATTTAGGTTATGCTATTCAATTACAGAGGAAGCAATTTTACTTGAGGTTGCCTCAGATTTTTTTCTGGTGGTACTTATTTCTTATCCTTTTGAGGCTAATTCTATTTCAGAGGGGACTTCCAGGTTATTATCTTTAGTTGACTACCGGTGCTCCATTCAGCGGAGTGTCATGCACATTGTCTTCTAGTCCTTGGTTTCCTTGCCATTTCTTACGGCTTTGGATGGTGTGTTTTAGCCCATGGAACTATAATCAAACGATAGAGCGTCTTAATTCTCATATGAATATGATTCAAAGCATCTCAATTCTCACATGAAAAAACCAAATAAATTCCACTGTCCTTTTACGATTATTGTGACGAAAACACTAAACCAATTTCCGAAGGAAAAATTACCTGGCTTCCAAAAGACACTCAGAACTCAGTCCAAATCTTGGCTTCTATGCATTGTTGGTTGCCTCTTGGAACACTAACGCTTGCAGATTCAAGGTCCCTCGGTCCATCCAGGTTGCTCAATCAAGGCAGCTTGCTCAGGTCACCAAACCCTGCAGATGCGTACGCAGCTGGTCCCTAATTCCACTGCCTCGTGCGCAGGTACGCATACTACAGTGCGCGGCACTTTCTTTCTTTGATTATCATACGCAGTGTAGAGTTTCTCAAATTCTCTGGTTAACTCTAGAAACCTTCAAGCGGGGCTTTTCCTGGTAGATGGGTCGCATTCCAGCATAACTTTGGGCCAACTATTTCGCGTGTAAACAAGTGATAAAATCACGAGGCCTGCCTATTACAACTAATGGAGATTGGAAAGGGGGAGGGCAGTAGCAATTATCTTCAGTTTTGTAAAGGCGTGTCTTTAGGCTCCTAATTAATTGATTGAGAGAAAAGCTATGAGCAACTTAGAAAAAGCAAAGGCTGAATGGGCGATGCATTGAGGGAGGGGCATGGATTGGAGGCCAAGGCAGCCTGAAGCACAGTTGCTTTGACGCATGTATGCTCTTTCAAAAGCGTCTACATTGAGAGAGAGAGAGAGAGAGAGAGAGAGAGAGAGAGAGGGCACTTTTACTTTCCCTTATGCCTTCATAATTATAGAAAATTGATTATCTACATTGGAGTCCAATGTAATCTCAAGAGCAATTATATGGCCAGACATGGGGTAGACCTTGGAGGTAATAAGAGAGGAAAGTATCCATGACTATAGAAACTCCTTTTGCACCACAAGGTGATGGTGAGGGACAAATTAACTGCAGAACGGCCTTCATTTTCTCCCAGTCTAGATAGTTTCATGTATATGTTGATCTCAATGAAGATAGAAAGAACCTCAAGTACAAACTATAAACAAGTGTGAAGTCCATAGGAGTCCTAGTGCAATGCAGATCGAAGCTTGAGTGATTTGCTACAAGTGAATATACCACCCTTACGATCATGGAGGATGCAATACTTAAATAGATGACCAAGGGCATTTTTGATGGCAATTGAAATCTATTCTTTGCCTCAGACTTTCTTGTTAAAATCTTGACAATGGATATTGCTCTGTGTGTGTGTGTGTGTGTATGTGTGTGTGTTTTGTGCGCACACACACCATTATCGCAAAGCCCCATTGCTCCTAGGCCTTATGTGATGGTTGCTCATGGTCACAGCTCATGCTCTATCATTGCCTATTGTGTGTCCTCCATCTGAGGTCGTCATGGCTGTTGGCTCGCAAAATTTCTTTTGGATTACATTTGCAAAGCTCTAACCATGGCTTGGTGGTTTGTACCACGACATTGGATCTTGTGCATGAAAAGCCGTCATTGGTTTTTCAAGAAGAATTAGATGTGTCCCATGTGTGGCCTGACAGAGGTTAACACAATGATGCAATCAGCCTTGGAGTTTTGATGTGTGAAGACCATTCCAAGCAGTCTACCCCTACCCTCATGGGTAACTCTCCCATGTCCGGATGGACCGCTTGCGGGTGTCGCTCCATCCATCTACAAGAAGAGAGACGCCATTGGTCTCCCACAAATCCTTTGTTGCTTGGGCCGCTTGCTCCACGGCAAGCTTCTGTTTGTCAAGGAGGGTGGTGCGAAGCCTCTCCGATGAAGGTGGCACATAAGAGGAGCCATATTCCCCTATTTTCGTAACCATTGTTCGAAAGTATGGAGACCTATCCACACAAAATAGAGCATGTTGTGTTAGTATGGAGAGTCGAGAGTCGAGAAGTTATAACCCATTATGAATACAAAATGGAAGATTGCAATGTGCATATGCCAAGGGAAACTCACCGCGAAGCATGGAAGGCAATGTGGTTGTGGACGAAGAATCGGGCAACCGACCTATCCACCTCTTCCTTCAATTTAGGATTCCAATTTTCGTTGAGAGTGGTTTGGCGATGCGGAACAGAAGAGGACGGTGTAGATCCATGGCTCTTGAAGGTTCGAGCGATGTCGTCAAGGTTTGCGTCCCTTTGCTCTCGCGGTGTCGCCGTGGCGGAGGGATCAACGGCAACAAAACGGCCCCTCTTGGCCGCTTCCGCAACGTCATACACCTTGAGCTTCTCAAGAAGATCCAACCTCTTCTCGGGAGCTACATGAGGGCAAAACATCACCTCGTGACCGGGTTCATGAAGAAGATGGGCTCGCACTTTGTTTGAACCACCCGATCTGTTGTATGGACATAGCTTGCACGACCATGGTCTTGCACCGCCACCTTTGCCACGCGAGCTAAAGTCGACTTCATCCCACCACGACCACGTTTGCACGGCGGGCCTCCTTCGAGAAGAAGCGGCTTGAGAAGAGGAGTTGGCTTGAGATGACATGATGGTTAGAGACTCGAGAGAGTAGAGCTTAGAAGTTAGAAGAGTTAGAGGAGAGCTTGTGTGGAGAGAGAGTAGAGGAGAGCTTCAAAGTGGGTAGAAGAGGGAGAGGAGAGCTTCAAAGTTCAAACTTGAGCCTTGAGCTTGAGGGAAATGGAATGAGCTTGAGCCTTGAGCTTGAGGGAAATGGAATGAGCATTGAGCATTGAGACTATGAGTATTAAGAGGCCCAAGGGAGCCTTTTATAGCCTCCCAAGGGCCAAGGCTCCAAAAATATGGCAGTTGGGGTTGCACAGAGCCGTTGCAAACGGCTAAAAACGGGCATATTTTTGAATCTGTTCCGGTCCGACCCCGTCCGGTCCGTCCGACCCCGGTCTATCCCCCTTGCGACCCGCTCGTCCGGCCCGTTTTCCGTCCGTCCCTCGGCGTTCCCAGACGTTCCCGGCCCGGTTACGGCCGTCCCCCGGCCCTAGGGCCCGTCCCCCCCGTCCCCTGTAACTATGCTCACGTGCACTGGCCCTTCGTTGTGGGTTGGCCACCCGTGGACAGGGATCTCAGGCACACTGAGGTTGTTCAACACATTTCCCACTTTAGACCTATTTTGATCACATATTCTCCCATTTACATTGGAGGGTCATTATTCTAGGTCATTGACCTATATTGAGGATTGTTGCCCGACCAACCCCTATTCTCTTATATATAGGAGGGGGGGCGCCCTCTTTCTCATTGTCTTGTCTCATCACCATGTAGCCATCTAGAGTTATTGGGCTGCCAGCCTTTCCACCATCTCTCTCTCTCTCTCTCTCTCTCTCTCTCTCTCTCTCTCTCTCTCTCTCTCGCTCTCGCTCTCGTGCCATTGTCTCTTTGTCTCTCTCACCTACCGCTGCACACTCTGACAGGTGTATCTGATACAATATTTGTGAAAGCTGAAAAAACAACAAAAACATCTAACTAAAATTGGGCTTTGGGGGGGGGGGGGGGGGAGAGGGGAACAATAGAGAGAAATGAAATGAGATATTAAGGTCATCAAAAAGCCAAGGTGACCTATCATCTATGGGACCAAAAAGTTACAAAGTGGTGAATCTGATACAATGTCAGAGTACCAAAAAGAATTAAGAGGTACTAAAAATAAAGGCTATTACAATAGCCTAAACTAGTGGAAGTGAGCTAAGCAGCTAATTGAAACTGTGTAGGGTATGAGTAAGGGTTGATACAATGAGTGATACAAATCTCAACAGAGAGAGAGAGAGAGAGAGAGAGAGAGAGAGAGAGAGAGAGAGAGAGAGAGAGAGAGAGAGAGAGAGAGAGAGAGAGAGAGCGCTACAATTTTTAGCTAGTGCTTGTCCCATTAGTTAAATCATATCCTTGTTTGTTATGGTAGGAGGACATGAGCGTTCCTTCCTCTCCTGGTGGGAGCGAAGATTTTGCAACGTTCCTTGATGCAGAGTTAGATTCCGCTTCTTCTGATGCTCAATCTCATTCAGACAATGGTGGCAATGCTGACAATAGTGATGAACATTATGTTTTACAGTAATGCCTTTTGTTTCTCTTTTGTTGTTCTAAAGTTTAAATTAAGTTATTTGCTCATTAAGCTTTAACCGTAGTCAGTTTTGAGAGTCATCTCTTTGGTTGAGGTAGAGAGTGATGGCTTCTTTGTGGTTGTGCCTGCCCTTGTGAGGGTAGTCTCTGGTTTGAATCTCGGGCATTTTCCTAGATTCGGTTTTGTTTGGCCATTTCACTAGGGCACCCTTTTACTTGGGGAATAACTCTTCATATATTGCAGGGATTGTTGTTCACTTTTGGGCATGGTGTGGTTCATTTAGGAAACTCACTCAAAGGGAATTTGTGGGAAGTACCGAAGCATTGTGTGTATTACCAGAGATAACCAGTGGCACAAAGCATACATGATAGGCTGTTACAGCCAAGCAATTATAGCCGATCTGATACACAAACTTACGATGACAATGTTAGTCTACACATTATCTACACAGCTGTATGAATGTTACTGCTATAGATTGTATGCAATAGAATGTCACTAGTATGTACAAAGTATTTAAAGTACCAGACTTCTCACTTTTGTCTGTTCACTGTTTGTTGTTTGGCTGACTCTACATATGTCCAATTTTCACATTTTTGAACTGACCCTGCAGTGATAGAAAGCTGAACATTGTTTGAGCCTTTGATAATTTGAAGTAAGTAGTAATACTGAGAAGACTACCAATAAGTTATGTAGCGAATGAGACTAGCTATGCTTCTCATGCCAGTGAACAGCCTCTAATCATAAGGTGCCATGAATTGTACAAAATCATGAGTGTAGCGAGGAAAAGGTGTGGTGCTCTCTAGAGTGGGTGCTCCTCAGTGCTGTATGCATGAAACCTCACTCCAACAAAAGAAACATCACACAGGAACATGACTGAACACAGAAGTGGGATATGACTCAAGACACGATACAACTCAAAACACAGCTGCAACTCAACTCAATGGAACTAGACAAGGTCAAAGAACCATACAACTCTGGCTGACAGCACACACAGCTCCAAGCTCAGGCTCAAGATACAATAAGGTGTCGAGGCTCCAATGTGCAGGGATGGTGCACACATGGTGTGTATAACTCAAGATTACAGACTCTAGACCCAGGACTCAAGACTAGACGCTAAACCATACAAAGTGGATAATGATGTGTACCCACGAGTGGAACCAACCACTCATATGTATCTCCTAAAAAGCCACCAATAGTTGGCGGATATCCCAATCCAGCTAAGCCTATCTCCTAATTGAGGTGGTGGTGATCTGACAATAGTGTCCACTGGACCACCACCCGTAACTCTTGCCACGTGTCACTGCCCAAGCGAGAGTCCCCATCCAGTGTGTGCTCCTGACCAACTGTGACCAGCTGAAGTAACTTTCTATCCTGCACCAGTTATTGCTGAAGAAGCAATAACCGTGCCTCAATGTGGTAAGCTGTCCAAAAGGTAGAAACTGAAGATTGACCAAGATAAACAAATCCCAACAAGTCTTGACGCTAGTGTAAACGTAGCCAAAAGAGCGAGGAGCTGGCTACTAAGAATGGTATTTGTCTGAACAGAAGACAATAAGGGAACACTTGAAATATTCCGGGCACATGGAGCCTCCGCCGAAACGAAACTTTGTAAAAATTTCCCTGTTTTCTTCAAAGCAATGCTAAAACATCGACTTGAATGCGCCTGTAGTAGTTGCTTCTAACAATGGAGGATTGAGGGGGTGGATAGTGGTCTAGGGAGTGAATATGGCGAGGGGAGAGAGAAGGGGTGGTAGGGGGAGGGTAGGGGCGAGAGGGAGTAGGTATGGACGAGTGGAGGCGAGAGGGTGGGTAGGGGCGAGGGGTTTGGGTAGGGGAGAGGGGTGGGTAGGGGCGAGCGGGTGAGGGGGTATAGGTAGGGGCAAGGCTCTAGGTAGGGGCGAGGGCAAGAGGGGTGGAGAGGGCAGTGGGGGTGGGTAGGGGCGAGGAGGGAGGGAGGGGGTGGGTAGGGGCGAGTAGAGGGTAGTGAGGCGCAAGGGGGAGTAGGGGGTAGTGAGGGGCGAGTAGAGGGGTGGTGAGGGGCGAGGGGGAGTGGGTAGGGCGAGGAGAAAGAAGGGGTGGGTAGAGGCGAGGGGGTGAGGGTAAGGGGAGGTAGAGGGGTGGTGAGGGACGAGAGGAGGTGGGTAGGGGCGAGGAGGGAGTAGTGAGGGGCGAGGGGGGCGAGGATGGGATAGGGTCTAGGGGAGTTTTGGTGAAGGGGTGGGTAGGGGACTGCAGTGAGGGTGAAGGTGTTTTTGGATGCACATGCATATATAGCCTCCCATCAAAGATGAAGCTGACTTATTCCAATTTTGTGGTAGTCTGATTCCGGATAGAAGGTCCACATAGCAGTATACTCACTGGTCTTCCCAATAGTTTTACACACCAGTCTCTTCCAAGATCAGTATTGCTGGATGCTTCTGTAACCTTGAATGAGGCTAACCTTATCTTTTGTGACACAGACCATAGCAATCTGCTCTTGTCACAGAGCATAGCAATCTGCTCTGCATCTTGTCTAGCAGCCGGGGTGGGTACAAGAGTCGCAGAAGTGTCTTCCTTTTACTGGGTCTGGAGATGGCATTGCTAAAGAATTCCCTGTAGTTGAAGAGGTTGCCTCGTCAAGGAGCAGAGAGACACCATGAGCAGAGAGACAACTTTTTTTTGTTGTATCCCACCTTGAGAAAGCTCGGTGAAGGGGAGTTCGCTAGACACAGAGGAGACCATCACCAACTATTGTAAACTTTTGGTCTCATAGACAAACCACCACAACCAAGGGCCAATGCACATGAGTGGTGAGGAGCTTGTAGACAGTGTGCGAAGCATCGGGAGTTGAAGAATCTAACATCACCAACTATTGTAAACTTTTGGTCTCATAGGTCATTTTAGCCTTTTAAGACGTTAATATATCATTTCATCTCATTTCATTCTCTCTCTCTCTCTCTCTCTCTCTCTCTCTCTCATTTCATTTCACGATCCGCTAGAGCCATGCCCACACACATGTGCTTTCTTTACCGCCGAGACGGTAAAGAAATCCATTGACAGGATGAAGACTAGGAGAGCATATGATCACAATGGCCTGCTAGCAGAGCGTTTTATACATGCCAAAGATTTGCTTGCAGAGCTTCTAGCAGTGATGTTCAATCGTGCCATGTGCGAGGGCCTACCTCATACTTGGAGTATGTCCACGATTGTACCTATCTTCAAGTCAGGGGACCCTATGGAGCCTGGGAACTACGGCACTATCATAATTGGACACACATTGGCACGGTTGTACGCATCCATCCTTGAGCAGCAGTTGAGTAGATGGGCAGAGAGAGGGTGTACGGGCAGCAAGACAAGCGTGTTTCAGTAGAAGTTTCTCTACTTTTGATCATATTCTGACACTCAGAGCCATTATTGAAGGGAGATCACGTGGGAGACGGCTCTATTGTTGCTTTGTGGATTTCTGCAAAGCCTTCATTACAATGCCCAAAGCTAGATCGATGCGCAGACTGCAAGAGATGGGGGCTCCGAAAGAGTTGATTTGGGGGATCATGGCTCTACACAAGTCAGTAGTGGGGCATGTACTCACTCCAAAGGGGATTTCTGATTTGGCTCACTCCACTATTGGGGTGAAACAGGGTTGCCCGCTATCTCCTACACTATTTGGCATGTACGTGGATGAGGTTGCTGACTACAATGAGAGGGATGCTGATAGAGGAGCATAGTTGGCAGGGACATGGATCCCACTATTGTTATATGCTGATAATATTGTGCTGATTTCCGACTCCCCGGAGGGCATGCAACGTGCTCTGTACACATTTGTCCACGATAGTGGATTGTCTGTTAACCTTGGAAAAACCAAGGTTATGGTGTTTAACACCACACCACAGTGGGTCAGGAGGTCATCACCTACTTTTACATATGGCGAGGGGACGGTGGAGTATACATATGCATACACCTATATTGGGGTAGTCTTCAATGGACCGGCATTTTCATTGAGGAGAGCAGCAAAGCCTAGATTGACGAGAGCTTATGCAGCCTTGGGAGGTTTGGAGAAGATGTGTTCACAGGTTCAATTTCAGGAACCTCTAACAAAGCTGTGGCTTTCTGACACTCTAGTGGCTTCAACTATGCTCTATGGTTATATTGTCTTGTGGGTAACTACCATGGGTCTATACCTTGCATTTTCCTTCAAGGGTGAATCTGGGCTTATCCTGGATTCATCTAGGTATATGCTCTATGGGGTTCAGATTTGGGGGCCCTCAGTGGACCACCAAGGCAGGTCTGGTAGCACTGATGGATGGAGATGTATGGAGAGGCCTCTAGTTTCTACGATCTCTCGGATGATTCAGGCTAAGGCCTCAGTGCCACATGAGATTATTCGAGCTGAGCTAGCTGCCCCCCCTCTCGTAGTTGATGCCCTTACTAGAGCAGTTTCCTTCATGCATAATTTATGGGACCTCCCCAGAGACAGATATGCTCGGCTAGCCCTTGAGTCATTCCGACAGCTAGCTCTACAAGGGGACAACATGTTGGTATGGGCAGATGACATCATGGTTTCAGTCACATGGCTTCAACATGGATAGATTGCCTCCATTCCAATACTCCTTGGATGCACCCTCCCTTTCTCTCACACGGACAGAGACCACTAGACGGACTTGATTCAACTAGATACCAGAAACACATGGATACAACCGGTACAAGAGTTGGGCACGAGGATGGATTTCTATAGGGAGCATCTCCTCCAACAAACAAAGGATGGATATGTGATTAGACCAGCATATATGGACACTCATTTATCCTATGGGATACGATGTGCTATTGGTCAGATGCGCACATCATCGCATCAGCTAGAGATTGAGACTGGCAGATTTAGGAGAGTACCAACAGAAGCCAGGATATGCCAGTTGTATCATATAGAGCGAGAGACAGAGTTACATCACATTTATCATTGTCCGGTATACTATGAGATACGAGGCCGCTTTCACTGCCTATTTAGAGAGGGCTTTGGACCGTTGGCTACAGTCATGAGATATCACGATCAGAGATTCCTCAGATTGTTTTTGCTAGAGCTGCATAGACACAAGGAAAGTCTCTTGAGGTGACTAGGTAGTGGGAGACATTCACAGAGGGAGATCACTGACTTCTTTAGAGCAGGGACTGAGCAACCGAATGAGCATGCTTCACAACAGACTTCAGAGCCCACTTCTACCAGAGGTATATTAGTGGACATAGCCACTCTGCTCGGGAGAGCTAGACGCCCACGTCTACAAGGGCAACCATGACATTGACGGAGGCTCCATCAAAGAATCGGGACTATTCTAGCACGACATGGGAGACGCCCTGTACAACTATTTACAGAGGCGGACATTGATGAAGCTCTTTAGCGACTGATGTAATACTTTCGCGGACAACGCCCAATGCTGGGCATCCTCGGGCATGGATAATGATGATGATGATTATCAATCTAACATTTTTAGTCTATTAGTTTTAGTCTCACTTTACTTCATTTTATTTTGAACCGAGACATTGGATTAGATTCACAAGGATTGTATCAGTTTGGTCTCATAGGTCATTTTGGCCTTTTGAAGACGTTTAATATAACATTTCATTTCTATGTGTGTGTGTGTGTGTGTGTGCGCGCGTATAATCATGATGGCCTAGTAGCAGAGCACTTTATACATGCTAGAGATATGTTGGCGAAGGTTCTTGCAGTTCTATTCAATCGTGTCATGTGTGAGGGTCTACCTAAGAATTGGTGCCTGCCTACTATTGTGCCTATCTTCAAGGCAACTATTGTGTCTATCTTCAAGGCAGGTGATCCTACGGAGCATGGAAACTACCGTACTATTATGATTGCACACACACTGGCATGGTTGTATGCATCTATCCTTTAGCAGCAGTTGAGCTGATAGGTAGAGAGTGAGGGCGTGTGGGCAGCGGGACATGCCGGTTACAGAAGAGGCTTCTCCATTCTCGACCATATTCTGACACTCAGAGCCATCATCAAGGAGGGTAAGGCACATGGAAAACAGATGTGTAGCTTTGCGGATTTTCGAAAAGTATTTGACATGGTGCCAGAGCGAGAGCGAGATTGATGTGCAAACTACAAGAGATGGGAGTGGCTATTGAGTTGATTTGGGGGATCATGGCTCTATATAGATCAGTGGTGGGACATGTACACACTTAAGAGGGGATATCTGATTTAGTTCACTCCACTATTGGAGTGAAAAAAGGTTGTCTATTGTCTGCTACTCTATTTGGTATGAATATAGATGGGGTTTCTCATTACATTGACAGAGAGGGTGATAGAGGTGCCCAGCTGGCAGGGACATGTATTCTATTGTTGTTATATGTTAATGATATTGTGTTGATCTCTGACGAATCGGAGGAGGGTATGTAGCGTCACTTGGATGCATTACATAGCTTTGCGGAGGATAGTGGATTGTGTGTAAACCTTGGTAAAACCAAGGTTATGGTGTTTAACACCACACCACAATGGATCGGGAGATCAGCACCTACAATCACTTACGGTCAGTAGACTGTGGAGTACACAGATGCATATGATTATCTTGGGGTAGTCTTCACTGAGCCAAAGTTTTCTTTGAAGAGAGAAGCAGAGACTAGACTTACCAGAGCGTAAGCGGCCTTGGGAGGATTGGACAGGATGTGTTTGCAGGTTCAGTTCTAGGAATCCCGAACAAAGCTCTGGCTCTTTGATACCTTGGTAGCTTCAGCTATGCTCTATGGGGTTCAAGTTTGGGGACCCTCTGAGGGTCAGGATGGGTGGAGAGGTATGGAGAGGCCCTTGGTATCTATGATCTCTTGGCTAATTAGAACCAAGGCCTTCGTGCCACAGGAGATCATTAGAGCGGAGTTAGTGGCTGCCCCTATGGAGATAGAGGCGCTCACCATATCATCAGTCTCCTTTTTTTTTTTTTTCCGAGAAAAAGATTCTTCTATTAGTTAATGAAACTGCCCATAGGGCTACAACCACCTCTACAAGAGAGGGCTACATCAATCCTGATGGGGAGACTCTCCCAATGAAAAAAACGCATATGTACATTGAGGCTAAATCAAGAGATGGGAGGAGGGAAAAGCCACAGAAGTGGACGGTAGTGCCATCTGAGCACACCCTGAACCATGGTGAAAAAAGGCCCGACGTCAGAGTCGAAGGAAAGCCTCTCTACGCTCCCGCATGTGGTCGAGCTGCTCTGGAGTCTCTCGAATTGTCCTTTGAGAGTATGGATCAGCTCTAGCCAAAGATCCCTAACAGTCTCTGCTGGTGGTACTGGGCGAGCGTGGAAGATGTGGAAACAACGAGCCCACCATATGCACCAGAGTGTCAGGCCGTTGATGAGCTCCCAACACTCCTTTCTCTTGCTGCACTTGAGAACAATGAAGAGTGATGACCTGCCATGCCACTCTGGCCCAGCCTGTCTGAGTGTCACGCCCTGACCAAAGGAAGTTCTTGATTAGCCTCTCTACCAGGCTGATACAAGAACTCCAGAAGATCCAACAAGAAGTGATGTACCACATAGTAGCCAACAACACCTGGTTGGCCACTACAACTTTGCCTGCCACAGAAAGTCGTGCGGAGCTCCAATGTAAGATCTTCCTCCTGATAGACAGGAGGAGGGAAGCAATCTGCTGCTCGGGAGACAAGTCCAAACCAACCTGACAGCCAAAGTATCGAACTGTAGTCCCTGGGGGAATCCACCTAAAACCCTCACCTCGGATCCAATCGGGCGTAAGAGCACTACCAACCGAGAAAGCCACTGTCTTTCTCCAGTTGATCAGTGCGCCAGATGCACAACAGAAAGTCTCAAGAGCCTGCTCACACCTGTGTAGGTTGGCCTCCTGGCCATCCGAGTACAAGGCTGAGTCGTTTGTAAACTCAGCGTCTAGTAGCTCATCTCCCCGAATAGGGAGCGCTAAGCCACGCAAACCAACCTGCTGTGAAACCAAAAAACGTGCTCATCGCCTCAGCATAGAACAAAAAGAGGAAGGGGGCAAGAGGGCAGCCTTGTCTGATTGAACGTGTGAGCATGAAATGATTACCTCTACCTCCTGGCAAAAGTACCCGACTGTTTTTCCGTCTGTACAGAGCTGACACACCTCTGATCCAAGCATCTGAGAAGCCCATCCTGCCTAGAGTGCCCTCCAAAAAGTCCCAGTCAACTTTGTCATAGGCCTTCTCAAAATCGAGAAGAAGTATCACTAGATCCTCACCACAGAGCCGCGGGAGGGCAAAAGCCTCCCAAAAAGTAAAGATGTTGTCAAGGATACTACGCTCCTTGACAAAACGTGTCTGTGTCCCATTTATAATGCTCTCTAGAAGTGGCTGAATCCTCAAACTCAAAGCCTTGGCAAGAATTTTGTAGGCTGAGTTGAGGATGGTGATGGGGTGCCACTGTCGAATCTCATCCAAGGTGCCATCCTCCTTGGGAATGAGGTAAATCAGGCTCTCACTCATGCTGTCAGGTATCTCTTCTGTGTGCAGGATGAACTGAAAATCACTGCAGAGATCTGAGCCAAGCAAGTCCCAGTAATCCAAGAGAAAGTTGGGAGTCAAGCCATCCTCACCTGGATAGCTACCACGGGGGAGTGCTCTAAGAGTCGTGTGTAGCTCCTCTAGCTGAAGAGGTAGCTCAAGCCTCTGGCGCATCTCCTTAGTCACAAGACAAGGCATCTGTGCCCACACCTGCTCTCTGCATGCATCCTGGCCAAATCTTGAACATCAATCTTCTCTATCTTCTCTTCAAACACTTTTGCTATTGCCATATCACTTGCTATACAAAATCAGGTTTTATCTCATTTCTAGGCAAGTTGACATCATTCGAATCTAGCAGCACACGGTCATCTTTATTTCCTTTAATCCACGTTGCTAAAAGATTGCCGCCGTGTGTGCGGGCAGTGGAGGATGGCCATGGTATGTATTATTGTCCACACCCAAGCAAACAAGATTTCAATAGAGGAGCAAGAAAAAATCATCTCTCACCACCTCACCAAGAGCAGAAGCAACTGACCCATCTGGCCTCCTCAACTAGGTGACCTTGGCATGCGTATGCCGGGGTTCCACTGCCTCAAAGAAAGAGCATGTCACACTGTCACCCACCCGGGGCCACTGAGATGCCTGTCGATGGAAAGCAAATTCATGGCGCCTCTCCTTTGTGCTGACTGGCTCCTGGCGAGCCTGCTGTAACTGCTCCTCTAACCAAGGATTGTCTGAATGCTGCTCCTGCATCCTCTGCAAGGAAGCAGCTCCGCGTCGGAGACTGTGCTCCTCCTCTCTTGCTGCCGAGGACTCTTGAAGAAAGAATCGACTAAGCTGAGCAAGTCCTGAGGCCACTTTGTCAGCAGGAAAATCCTGCATGTCTAAGCTCTCTGTCCAAAGAGCTTCCACTCGCTCTCTGAGCGCAGAGTCCAGCAAGACCCTCTCAGGGATGCGTAGCATCATGCTCCTCTGCCTCCGCCTTCGCCTATTAGTCACTGTGAGGATCACTGGTGCATGGTCCGAAAAGGAAGTCCCTGCCAGAATGCCAACTGTCCCACCCAAGTCACAGAAGTGGTCACTAGTGTAGAAGCGATCTATCCGAGATAGATTTACTCCTCCTTCGTGGACAGGCCTTTGTAAGATGGCCCATCCGTCAACAAATGAAACACTGATTTGGGAGGCCCGAATACTCCACGCTTTGTCAGAACCAACCCCCACTCACCTGAGGAAGTAGGATGACCTTTGGGAGAGTGTGGGTGTCCCTAACCAGAACATGTACGGAGAGAATGCCGGCCGCCTTGGCAGCTACTGAGGCTATCGTGCGAGACAGTCCCAATCTCTGAGCCTATCTTGGACAAAAGTGGTAGATACTCCCTCCTCAAACCAGGAAAGCAGATGGAGATGGGATGGTCTACCTCCTCTACGAGAACATCTGAAGCTCGATCAAAACCATGTCTCCACTGTCGAAAGTGGGCTGGAACTGCTCGGATGGTCATCGGGCTCATCGCAATGACCTTGGACGCCATCTCGGAGGTCTCAAACTCTATCTGATAGTAGCCATGTCCGAGGAACTAAACATCTAAGATCTTGCCCACCTCTGCGAGAAGGCGGGCCTGGAGAAGATCACGCAACTCTCCTCTGCTGGGTCTGGTGCCGAGAATCTTGCAGATGACGTAGGTCGCCTGAAGGCGCTCCACCTCTGCTGCGAGGCTCGCTTGCTCTGTCGGTGAAAGAGAAAGTTGGATGGTGGGCTCCGTAGGGTCGGGCGAGGGGGCTTCTAAGGAGTCCCTCTTGGGCGGAGGATGAGCCTCCATCTGTGTCTGCTGTTGTGATGAAAAGAGGGCGCGTGAAGACAAACACCTGTGAAACCCGGCGAGTAGTGTCCCAGCGAGAACACCACTGCAAGGCTAAACAGAGCGAGGCCTTTTTCTTTGGGGGGGGGGGGGCTAAAGGTGCACAAAGGGGAAGTGGACGGCAATGGCGGGTTGAGGGGGCTGCGGGCTGAGCAGGCTCAGGGGATGTAACAGACTTGGACACTCACTCCAAGTCGAGAATCTACGGCGACACCGCCAATAAACACTTCAAAACAGTTCACAGTTCACAAGTGATTCCACACTGGCTCGACGGAGTTCCTTGCCTAGAGATAATGGCCCCAAAGACTGGCGCCGCTTTCGGTATTTCTTTTTGTATTAATCTGCAACTCAAATTACAAGTAAATCGCCCGTGACTCACTCTCAGACTCTGCTTCCAGATGCTCTGAGAAGTGAGAGCCAGGAGACTAATTTAAAGGGTTTACAAGGGATGCCAAAAGCAGAGCCCAAAAGCTGAAAATCAAAAGCTTTCAATAATAAAGTAACTTGAATTTTTTTCCCTCTCATAGGGCTTAATGAAATATAAAGCAAAAAGCTTTTTTCTCTCTCTCTCTCTCAACTGCTTGCGTAGATTAAAGCAGCAATGGTCCACGCAAATCTGCCCAAAAACAGCGCTGTAAATTGCAGAATCCGTACAATCTGCCACATGTCAGATTTTTCGCATTTTGTGGGCCTGTCCTTACGGTGCAGCCACGTCATCCATTTGGTCAACTTTTCCTGGGGTTCCCATAGGACAGCCACCTCATCCTTGTCCTTGCCAGAGGCTATGTGTGTGTACTGGGCAGCCACGTCACCAGTTTGTGACATACCCCCCTCTTGAAAGCATTATAATCGCCCTCGATTACACCTGCAAAACAGAGAGAAGCCATAAATTGTCTTAGCAAACACTGACTATTAGTACCGACGCACTAGGAACACACATCTAGCACATGTACCAAATCACAGGACATCACTTGACATCACAGGACATCACATGAGAAATCACATTCAACATTCATTCGGATCTTAGACCATGATTTATCGGCAATGCAATTAGCAATCGCATCTAGATCCACTCAGGCCCTCGTCGATGCCCGATTGACTAATCCCTATCGCAACTATGTCTATCAAGATCATTAAGACGAAAATACTGTAGTCATTTCGTCTATCAGTTCCTGCACTTAAAAACAAGTCAAGAACAAATCAGTTTTATATTTGGGAATTCCATTTCATAGAGTCATACAGCAGAATACTGTTAGCTCTCAGTATCCCTGAAGCTCAAAGAGATAATAGTGACTCTAGTATTCTAAAAATCGAGGCCTCTGTTGACAAAAGAGCGGAGTAACTCCCCCTCTTGTGCAACCCACTGCACTAGATCTCCGGCCAAGCTGAATACGGGGTTCTATTTAGAGTAGACTATGCTAAACCAAAAGCTTCAAGGTAAAGGTTCACAATCTGAGGAGTATCTGCTAGGTCCTCCTCCTCCTCCATCCACTTCGCATCCAATGAAGAATAGTTCTTGAATTTAACCAAGAACCGCCTTCTTACTTTACCCTTATTCTTTCTGTCCTTACGTGCCAAAATCTGTCTAGGAACAAGGATCTCCGCGTTTTCTTCCACTTCGGGTTGCTCATTAGGCTCCCCATCTTCGGGCACATCACCTTTAAAAGGTTTCAAGAGACTCACATGAAATGCATTGTGAATCCTCCAAGTGTCAGGCAGTTTCAGTCGGAAGGAGACATCATTGATCTTTTCGGAGATCTGGAAAGGTCCATAGTATCTCATACTAAGCTTTGGAAAAAGCCTTTCCCTTCTTCTTTCTCAGGCGTGCCTTCTCAAAACGTAAGAGCACCCAATCATCCTCCTTCAATTTCAAATCGCGACGATGGCGATCCGCTATCTTTTTCTTTCTTGAGATTTCTGCAAAGCCTCGAGGACCTTGGCAAAAGCGGTGTCTAAGTCGCGCGTGTACTCATCAGCTTCAAAAATCATATCTTTCGTGCTTAGGAAGGGTGGAACCTTCGCAGCACCTTCAATAATCTCAAATGGCGCCTTCCCCGTCGAAGAGTGTATCGTGTTGTTGTAGGCAAATTCCACCAAAGGTAGATACTTTTCCGATTGAGTCTTCTGATCCGAGATGTAAGACTTCAATAAATCTAAAACCATTGAATTGGCAATCTCAGATTGCCTGTCAATCTGCGGGTGGAAAGATGAGAAGAACTGAAACCGCGTGCCAATGTTCTCCCAAATTGCCTTCCAAAACAAACTCGTGCATCTGGGGTCCGTGTCGGAGACAATCGTCTCGAGCATGCCATGTAATCTGAAAATCTGGGCCACAAACAGTCTCGCTAAATGATCCGGCTTGACTGTTTTCTTCACTGGAATGAAATGAGCTTGCTTGCTAAATTTGTCAATAACAGTGATACCATCGTGACCACTCTGTGTTCTCAGGAGATCAAAAATGAAATCCATTGCAATACATCCCAGGGGCGGGTGGAAATAGGCAAAGGCTGCAACAATCCCTGTGCTTTATGCCTGTCAAACTTGACCTTCTGGCATACGAAGCAACTGCGCACAAACTCGTCCACATCCTTCTTGAGTCTCGGCCAAAAGAAGTATCTCTCTACCCCTTTCAAGGTGGTAGCAATGCCGCGGTGACCTGCCGGACAGTGGCATTTAGTCGTGACCTTTTCCCTCAACGGCTGTGTAACGCACAACATGGTTTTACTCATCAAGTAGCCATCCCGAATGTAATATCCCGCTACTGTTTTCCCATCCTGTATCCATGTGAAAACGTCTGCAAAATCCGTATCTGTGGCATACTGGTCGACCATATCCTCGAAGCTCCTATGGTGTATTGCAGAAATAGCCAGAACCAACGGCTTCCGAGACAAAGCATCTGCCACCAAATTCTTTTGTCCCTGAACATGGACAATCTGGAAGTGAAACTGTGACAAGATGTTCGCCCACCGCATCTGCTTTTCCGATAGCTGCTTCTGTGACAAGAAGTAGCGTAAACTTTGATGGTTTGTAAAGACAATAAAATCTGCTCCTAGTAGGTAATGCCGCCACTGAGTGAGAGCATGGATAACCGCCAAAAGTCTTTCTCATAGATTTGTGCTGTCAATTCCGGCCTTGAGAACAATCGACTTTTGTAAGCAATGACATGGCCTTCTTGCATTAAGACCGCACCTAGACTATGACCACAAGCATCACAATATACTTCAAATGACTTCTGCAAGTCCGGCAAAGTCAAAACTGGTCCCGTAGTTAATTTCTCTTTCAATGTCTGAAAGGCAGTAACCTCTGTGGGTCCCCACGAGAAAGGGACTCCTTTCTGTGTCAAGATATGCAAAGGGGAAGCAACCTCTGCAAACTTTCGAATGAACCGCGTGTAGTACGAACACAATTCCAAGAAGCTTCTAACCTCTTGGACATTCTTCAAATCGGGCCAATCACGGATAGTCTTTTCTTGGCCGGATCCATCTGCACTCCTGCTACTGAGACAATGTGTCCCAAACAGTGTATCTCTGGTAGGATAAATTCAGTTTTCTTTGCTTTCATCACCAACTTGTGATCTCGTAATGCCTGAAAGACTTGAAGCAGATGATCTCTATGTTCTACCTCATCTTTGGAGAAAACTATGATGTTGTCAAAGAAAGTGCCAACCAATAGTCTGTACTCTCTAAAAATCTTATCCATCATCTGGTTAAATGTTGCCGAAGCATTGGTTAAGCCGAAAGGCATCACCAAAAACTTAAATAACCCAAAAGTTGTTCGAAAGGCTGTCTTCTAGACGTCTCCCGGCGCGATTCGAATCTGATGATATCCACTTTTCAAGTTCATCTTGCTAAAGCACGAGGATCCCTAAAGTCGGTCAAGTATATCATTGATTCTAGGAATTGGAAATCTGTTCTTGATGGTGATTTTGTTGAGAGCTCTATAATCGATGCACATTCTCCAAGATCCGTCTTTCTTCAAAACCAACAACACTGGAGAGCAATACGGTGAAGTACTAAGATGGACAAGACCCTTTTCCAATAAGCTGGACAAGACTCTTTTCCAAGAGATCTCTCATTTGGTTCATAATCTCTTCGTTCTGGGCTCGGCTCACACGGTATGCTCTTCAGGATGAGCGGGTGGTAACTCGTCTGGCAGGCCCTCTAAGAAGCAATCGGCATGAGAGTGGAGAAAATCTTGGCGTCCTTTATCAAGTTCAGACATATTTGTCCTATCCTCATCACTCAACTCTTTCATAAAGATCGAGTAAACAAACAGACTAGATTTCATTAATTTTGAAATGGTCGAAGCCGATACAATAGGGACAGACTCGCCCTTAAGCTTTACATCGAGTACAATGGTTTTGCCCTTCTGTGTGGTCAATGTCGCTTTCCTCGCCCGATAGTCGACCACGGCGTTGTTCTTGTGGTACCAGGGAATTCCTAAGAGAACATCACAACCTTCCAAAGGCATTATGTAAAAGTCCTGATGCCCCAAATACCCCTGACAATGCAACCGAAGTTTGCCAATGACAGGTGTAATGGCTACGTCTCTGTCGGGTGCCGCTAGAACTGCCTCGGCAAGTGGTCCCATTTGATCGGGAGTGATCTTGAGCCGCGCCGCCAATTCTGGTGAAATGAAGTTGGCCTTGGATCCTCCATCAAAGAAGATCAGGGCTTCTTGGTCTTTCACTTTACCCCTAGCTTGGCAAAGTTGTGTACTCTCGTCCATCGTGCTGGGATCGGTACCCACGCAATCTGGAATCAGTCCTGTTTTTATCTTGCCTTTTCTTCCACGTTCCTCAGTTGCTCTCGAACTCTCAGGCCTTTCGTTGTCCTTGTTGTTCTGTTCTTTCTATGACTTTTTAGGGCACTTCGCGGAGATATGCCCAGTTTCCCCGCATCCAAAGCACTTTCCCTCCTTTATGTAGCGAGCCCGCACTTGAGAGTGAGTTTGGGTTGTGCATCCTTCTCTTTCTTTTCTGGGTCGCTCTTTCTCTTTCTACTTTCATTTGTCGAAGTCTGTTCGGCTCTTTGCGTCATGATCTCATCTATGGGGTAGGTCTAACTGCCTGAGTGAATGGCAAAACCCCATTTCGCATGACTCATCAACTCCTGAATGGAAGCTGACGTTTGTTCCAAGCAGTGATCTCGGATCTCCATAGGAAGACCCAAGGTAAACATCTCAATCTATTCCTTGAACGAGATCTTCTTAAATGAAGAGGCAGGTAGAAAAGAGCTCCAGAATCTCTCGCAACCACTGTATCCTTCTTGGTCATCCAAAGATGGTTCGTATGTCGCGTTCATACTCTCGAGTTAGCCATGAAAAAATAAAAAGCCTCTTGAATTTCAGCCATTTAATTGGTGCTGTCTTGTTTAATAGAAGACCACCAAGTTCGAGCATTCCCCTTAGAGTAAGAGGCAGCTCTCCGAATCTTAGAGTGCTCCGAGTAACGCCCTCCTGAGAAAGCTATGTCAAACTGTTGTACAAAAGACAAAGCCTTCGAAGCAAGTCTATAACCAGAAAACGTGTCAAATTTAATTGACTGTCCACCTTCCTTAAACTCTCGGACTTTCTTGCTTTTGTCTTCCAGTAAGTCATACTGGTTGGCTTTTTAAAAATTCTTCTTCTTTGCATAAAAGCTGCTGTCATCAGAGTCAGAATTGTCTGTAGACGAGACCTCTATAGAAGTGTCAACCACGGGGCGAGATTTAGACTTCTTTGCCTTTTTCTTGCCCTTCCAAAGCGTTGCTTTTTGCTTGGCTTTTTGCCTTTTCTATCTTCTTTGCTTGAGTCAGAGGAGCTAGAAGAACTCTCAGAAGAAGAGGAGGAAGAAGAACTGGGTACTCCTTTAAATCGAACACACTTCTTCCATTTCTTTGCCTTTTCAAATGTAGACTGACGACCCAAATAACCCGTGAAGTCAGCGCCTTTTGTTTGCTTTTTGTCGTGCTTTTGAGCTTTGTTTTGGGCGTCAAAAAGCCGAGCAATTCGTGCATCAATCACCTCTTCTAATTCTTGCTCTGTATACTTCCAGGGAGTAGGAGGTTTCTTGAGAGCGGGTTTGCCGGGTGGTTTTGTGGTCTTCCGCCACTGCGTGTGCACCTCATCGAAAGACGTCTGGCTCATGTATTTTGCAAATTATGGGTCTTTCGCAAAATTAAGCATCATTTTTGTTGCATCACCGATGAATTGTTGACGCTCCATCTCTTGACACTCTGCGCCGAGGCGGGGTGTACTCCTCGCGTGTATCTTCGTTGTGACCTCTTTTCGCATCTCCGGATGCAGAGGAAGTCGACTGATCTTTGCTTGAAGCCATAGGTGCCGCGTAAAAAGGATCGGATTTCCTGTAGGAGAGAAATCGGCCGTGCTCTGATACCACTATAATAGACTTCGACACTCCAAGTCGAGAATCTACCGCGACACCACCAATAAACACTTCAAAACAGTTCAAAGTTCATAATTGATTCAACATTGGCCCGGCGGAGTTCCGTGCCTAGAGATAATGGCCCCTAAGACTGGTGGCCCTTTCAGTATATCTTTTTGTATTAATCCGCAACTCAAAGTACAAGTAAGTCGCCCGGGACTCACTCTCAGACTTTGCATCCAGATGCTCTGAGAAGTGAGAGCCAGGAGACTAATTTAAAGGGTTTACAAGGGATGCCAAAAGCAGAGCCCAAAAGCTGAAAATCAAAAGCTTTCAATAATAAAGCAACTTGAATTTTTTTCCCTCTCACAGGGCTTAATGAAAAATAAAGCAAAAAGCTTTTTTCTCTCTCTCTCTCTCTCTCTCTCTCTCTCTCTCTCTCTCTCTCTCTCCCTCAACTGCTTGCGTAGATTAAAGCAGCAATGGTCCACGCAAATCTGCCCAAAAACAGCACTGTAAATTGCGGAATCCGTACAGTCCGCCACATGTCAGATTTTCTGCATTTTGTGGGCCTGTCCGTACGGTGCAGCCACGTCAGCCATTTGGTCAGCTTTTCCGGGGGTTCCCATAGGACAGCCACCTCATCCTTGTCCTTGCCAGAGGCTGTGTGTGTACTGGGCAGCCACGTCACCAGTTTGTGACAGGGGAGGCGGGCAGAGGCAGAGGTGAGCTGAGGCAGTGGGAGGGGTGGAGGAGGCGGGCTGTCGCGAGTGGGCAAAGGGCAAGGGGGGTTGTCGCCGATCAGTCTCCTATATGCATAGCTTTTGGGATACTACCAGAGACTATCAAGCCAGATTGGCAGTTGACCTCCAAACAATTAGCTTTACAGGGGGACATGTATGTCATCATGGTTCCATATACATGGCTTTAGCATGGACAACTTGCCTCCCTTCCAGTACTCCCTTGGTGCACCATCGTTGTCTCTTACACGGATGGAGATTACTAGACTCATTCGCCAGTATCTGACTAGTTGGACACCAGGAGGACATGGATAGAGCCGACACAAGAGTTGGGGCACGAAGATGGATTTCTATAGAGAGCATATTCCCCAAATCACACGGAATGGGTTTGTGATTCGACCCAGCTATATGGATACACATCTATTTCATGGGTTACGGTGTGCCATTGGTTAGATACGGACATCTTCACACAGCTTGAGATTGAGAATGGTAGATTCATAGGGATACCAGTAGCTAGCAGGATATGTCGCCTATGCCATATAGAGCGAGAGAGGGAGACACATTATATATGTCAGTGCACAATGTGTTACGAGATATGGGGTCGCTTCCACTGTCTATTCAGAGACGGCTCGGAGAAGATCACAACTCTAGAGGCAAAGTGTGCCTCTCTCAAAAGCAAAGTGGAAGCACGAGATGAAGAAATGGACAAACTAAAGGGAGAGTTGGAGGACATGCGTTCTTGGACCAAACTTGAAGGAGGAGAAATTTAGCCATCCATTGCAAAGAACTGAATACCATTGAAGCGCAAGTGCTCACCATCCAAGCGGAGGAGGAGAAGCCTGAAGGTCCGCACCAAGAAGCAAATAAAAGAAGCGAACCAATGGATCCATGTCACTGTTAGAGTTCAAGCATCTCTATGGATTCGTCCAATCGGTCCCTTTTTCTCTGAGGGACAAGTGTTAGGGAGTGAGGGCTGTTTTGTGGATGCCCCCAGCCAGTGTGAGGTAGGTTTCTCATGTCGGGTTGCGTCTAGCCATGTTTAGCCTTGGGTTTGGCTTGGTTCTATAGCCATTGGTGCTGCTGCAGGCTGGGAATATTATTCCCCAGCCTTGTGATATTTTTTCTTGAGCCCCATAGGCATCTGGTGCCCCTTTCCACTCTCTCGCTATTTTTCCCATTAATGCATGGTGGTGGGGGCTGGGGGCTGAGGGCTGGGTCGGGAAGCCAGCATAAGGACCTTTATATCCAGCAAGGGAAGGTCACCTCAGAGACACAGCAGTTGAGCCCACAAGAGGGGGCAGTCCTTGGGGCATCTGGACTTGGCTGGCAGTCAATAGAGGCCTTTCACCTAGCATTTTTGGCCAGCTGATCAGCGTTTTCTCAGATCAGCCCTGGCGTTTTTGGTGGGCAAAGGTGCAGTGTCAAGACATCCTCTCTAAGGTGTAATACCTCCTCAGGGCAGGCTTTTACACGCCTTGTGACCATGCAATGGCAGGTTTCCTCATCCGAGATCTAGATCTAGCCTGGAGGAGATGCATCAGATCTATGCTCTCATGAACATGTTGGAGGTGATGCCCATGTGGAGACTGTGTCAATGGTCTCCTGTGCAGAGCAGTTGGTAGTGTCAGTAGCAGTCGCAATTGTGTGCACCTTGGGTCTATCCAGTTGGCATGTCAATCTGACTCAGTTCTATGCCGGCAGACCACCCTTGGTCACTTGTATGAGCATATTGTTATCAGCATGGAGAACCTTTCCCAGATCTCTCTCTCTCTCTCTCTCTCTCTCTCTCTCTCTCTCTCTCTCTCTCATGTGTCGTGTCTCTTTCTACCTCAATGATCTCTCTTCTACACAAGTGCCTTGTTCATGTGTTTGGCATTGCAAGTGTTCTAAATCGGAGTGGAGGTTCCCACCGGATCACGAGCCGGTTCTTGTCTTTATTGCATCTTCCGCTGCCACCTTTGAAATGGTATCAAAGCCCTATGGTGATAAGATCACCATGGATGCTCGGATTTGGCTAATCCGGTGCCGTTTTTTACATGATTGAGAGAGAAGAAGCTTGCTGTTTTTTCCTGGTTTTCACCAAGTTTGGGCCAGATAAGGGTATGTGGAGGCCTTGGATCCTCGTCTACGACTTCCCCGTCTTTGCCCTTGATTACCTCGACCTCTCTTCACCGAGGGGAACTCGATGGAGGCTTCAGGATGTGTAGTAATGTTGGATTGCTTTGGTTTCTTCCCAGATGGAGTCATGTACCGTGCCTTCCCGCAAGGGGAGCAAGCATGCGATTGTTAGATCCAAAGGGGGAGCTATTCTTTCCAGCTTATTCTTCAAAGAGACGTGTTTGGACAGCAATAGGATCTTCTTCATCACTTCTGGAGCAAGTTTCTATCGCTGTGTTTCCTTTGAGGAGATGGATTGGCAGATTTGTTGTGCCTTTTGCAAATGCACGTCTTTCCTAGAATTGTCGTGCGGAGCTACCTATCCGATGGGTAGCAGGTTGATGATACGGTTGCACTTTTGTACCAGATTGTATGAGAGAGGGGGATCTCTTTCCTTCTTGACGCAGAGGATAATCTTTGATTTTTCCTTGTCCATGTAAGGATGGAAGTTTCAATTTCGGCTTCACCTAACTCTTGTTAATCCTGTATGCAGCAGTTAAGGTACATGCTACAGTACATGTGTTTGCGTTGACTCTTTTGATTCTTTATCTCCAGATGCTTCGCACACAGTCTACAGGCTCCTCATCACTCACGTGCACTGGCCCTTGGTTATGGGTTGGCCACCCGTGGACAGGGATCTCAGACACACTTAGGGTTGTTCAACACATTTCCCACTTTAGATCTGTTTTGGTCGCATATTCTCCCATTTATATTGGCGGGTCATTATTCTAGGTCATTGGGCTATATTGAGAATTGTTGTCGACCAACCCCTATTCTCCCATAGATAGGAGGGGGGGCTCCCTCTTTCTCATTGTCTTGTCTCATCACCATGTAGCCATCTGGAGTTATTGGGTTGCCAGCCTTTCCACCATGTGTCTCCCGTCATCTCTCTCTCTCTCTCTCTCTCTCTCTCTCTCTCTCTCTCTCTCGTGCCATTGTCTCTTTGTCTCTCTCACCTACCGCTGCACTCACTGACAGGTGTATCTAAAACAATATTTGTGAAAGCTGAAAAAACAACAAAAACATCTAACTAAAATTGGGTTTTTGGGGGGGGGGGAGGGGAACTGTCACAAAACGGGAGCGTACACGAGCACTTAGAAATCTGAAAAATAAAATACTTTGCAAAGGTGAGAGAAGGGAGAAGATCGACATAGTACTGGGGACCAGAAGATGGGCTGGTCCCCCCCCGTTAAGAGTATTCTTTTATTCAGGGAGAATTCTTATACAAGCACGAGAACCCGAGGAAACCTCTCCGTTCTGTAGTCTTAGACCCGAAGGTCGTGCTTTCCCGTAAAGGGCTTGGGCACAAGGCCGTTCCTTCCCGTAAGGGACTTAGGCGCGAAGCCGTACTTCTTTTATATGGGACCAAAAAGTTACAAAGTGGTGAATCTGATACAATGTCTTAGTACCAAAAAGGATTAAGAGATACTAAAAATAAAGGCTATTACAATAGCCTAAACTACTAGAAGTGAGCTAAGCAGCTAATTGAAACTGTGAAGGGTATGAGTAAGGGTTGATACAATGAGTGATACAATCTCAATAGAGAGAGAGAGAGAGAGAGAGAGAGAGAGAGAGAGAGAGAGAGAGAGAGAGAGAGAGAGAGAGCGCTACAATTTTTAGCTAGTGCTTGTCCCATTAGTTAAATCATATCCTTGTTTGTTATGGTAGGAGGACATGAGCGTTCCTTCCTCTCCTGGTGGGAGCGAAGATTTTGCAACGTTCCTTGATGCAGAGTTAGATTCCGCTTCTTCTGATGCTCAATCTCATTTAGACAATGGTGGCAACGCTAACAATAGCGATGAACATTATGTTTCACAGTAATGCCTTTTGTTTCTCTCTTGCTTTTATTTTGTATGTCTGTGCGGTTCTAAAGTTTAAATTAAGTTGTTTGCTCATTAAGCTTTAACCGTAGTCAGTTTTGAGAGTCATCTCTTTGGTTGAGGTAGGGAGTGATGGCTTCTTTGTGGTTGTGCCTGTCCTTGTGAGGGTAGTCTCTGGTTTGGATTTCGGACATGTTCCTAGGTTTGGTTTTGTTTGGCCATTTCACTAGGGCACCCTCTTACTTGGGGAATAACTCTGCATATATTGAAGGGATTGTTGGTCACTTTTGGGGCGTTTCTCCCCTATACATGGTGTGGTTCATTCAGGAAACTCACTCAAAGGCAATTTATAGGAAGTACTGAAGCATTGTGTGTATTACCAGAGATAACCAGTGGCACAAAGCATACATGACAGGCTGTTACAGCCCAACAATTATAGCCAATCTGATACACAAACTTCCGATGACAATGTTAGTCTGCACATTATCTACACAGCTGTATGAATGTTACTGCTATAGATTGTATGCAATAGAATGTCACCAGTATGTACAGAGTATTTAAAATACCAGACTTCTCACTTTTGTCTGTTCACTGTTTTGTTGTTTGGCTGACTCTACATATGTCCAATGTTCACATTTTCGAACTGACCCTGCAGTGATAGAATGCTGAACATTGTTTGAGGCTTTGATAATTTGAAGCAAGTAGTAATACTGAGAAGACTACCAATAAGTTACGTAGCGAATGAGGCTAGCTATGCTCCTCATGCCAGTGAACATCCGCGAATCATAAGGTGCCATGAATTGTACAAAACCACGAGTGTAGCGAGGAAAAGGTGTAGTGCTCTCTAGAGTGGGTGCTCCTCAGTGCAGTACGTATGAAACCTCACTCGAACAGAAGAACCATCACACAGGAACATGACTCAACACAGAAGTGGGATATAACTCAAGACACGATAGAACTCAAAACAGAGGTGCAACTCAACTCAATGGAACTAGACAAGCTTAAAGAACCATACAACACTAGCTGACAGCACACACAGCTCCAAGCTCAGGACTCAAGATACAATAGGGGTGTCGAGGCTCCAATGTGCAGGGATGGTGCACACGTGGTGTTTATAACTCAATATTACAGACTCTAGACCCAGGACTCAAGACTAGACGCTAAACCATACAAAGTGGATAATGATGCGTACCCACGACAGCAACCAACCACTCATATGTATCTCCTAAAAAGCCACCAACAGCTGACAGATATTCCAATCCAGCTAAGCCTATCTCCTAATTGAGGTGGTGATGATCTGACAACGGTGTCCACTGGACCACCACCCGTAACTCTTGCCACGTGTCACTGCCCAGGCGAGAGTCCGTCCAGTGTGTACTACTGACCAAATGTGATGAGCTGAACTAACTGTCTGTCCTGCACCAGTTATTGCTGAATAACTGTGCCTCAATGTGGTAAGCTGTCCAGAAGGTAGAAACTGAAGATTGATCAAGATGAACAAATCCCAACAAGTCCCGACGCTAGTCTAAACGTAGCCAAAAGAGCGAGGAGCTTGGTATCACGAATGGTATTTGTCCGAATAGAAGACAATAAGGGAGAACTTGAAATATTCCCGGCACATGGAGCCTCCGCCGAAACAAAACTTTGTGAAAATTTCCCGGTTTTCTTCAAGGCAATGCTCAAACTCTGACTTGAATGCGCCTGTAGTAGTTACTTCTAACAACGGAGGGTTGAGGGGGTGGATAGTGGTCTAGGGAGTGGATATGGCGAGGGGAGAGAGAAGGGGTGGTAGGGGGAGGGTAGGGGTGAGAGGGAGTAGGTATGGACGAGATGAGGCGAGGGGGTTTGGGTAGGGAAGAGGGGTGGGTAGGGGCGAGTGGGTGAGGGGGTATAGGTAGGGGCAGGTGTCACGAGGACGTGGCAGCTGTTAACTATGTCACGAGGACGTGGCAACTGCTAACCTTAGTTGTTGGTTTCTTTCCAATGATTTTTGTTTTATTTTTGAGACCCTCTTTTTGAAGTAGCAAACGATCTGACATTGTATGGCCAATGTGAACAGTAGTTTCACCCGCAGACGGAAAGTGGTCCACACGGAATTCGTATAGTAAGAGGATGTCTAGGCTCAGAGCAAGATCATGTAGGTCCCCCCGTCGCACTTAGCAAGTTCGTGGATACTAGGAAGTGAACTCAATAAAGGCATAAAGTCAAGGTGGGACTTCCAACAGAAAGTAGCCGACAGTTGGGCAACATTGCACTTTTGGATGCGGTCCCAATGGGGATAGATGGTCAGAAGACCAGTGGGAGCCCAACGGAAGCATCTCCTAAAATTTAGGGAATTGCTATTTTGGGCCGTGAAATGTGTTCGCGTCATTACCTCATGTATGACTAGGGGAACATTTTACAACTCTGCCGCGAAGTTAACCGAGCAACCAATCGGGAGATTTTAGGCGGCGAAGCCGAAACGGAAAAATGCTTGTAAATGCGCCAAGTGGCACATTTCTGTGCACTTACCTCACAAAGGAAGAGGTAGCGTTGAAATTTAGCCCGGGAGAGGCCTCATTATGCAAACTGCCACAGTTTTAAGAGCTATGGAGTGCTTCCTTTCCTTCTATGTACAGTGTGGTGCCGGGAGTGATGCCCTGCACGCTACACTGCTTTCTCTCTCTTCCCCTTACGTGCAGTTATGTGATGCCCCACAAGAGGGCTTTTCATTTGACTGATGTACAATTGTGTGGGTTCATGCGCAATTGCCTAGGCAAGAGCCTCTTGCACAGGTACTGGGTTAGCTAGTGGCTAATCCCCCGCAGGTACAGGTAAATTCGCAAAGGTTTCACGCGAGAAATGTCGTTTGATTCAAATGGAAAGTAGCCCTATAGGTGCGGGAGCTTGAGGTTTTGCACAGGTGCGACCAGCATGCGAAACGAAGCCCAAAACAGGGAATTACAGCCTGCTGTGTATTTTTGCAGGTTTAGGGTTTCGGCCCTAAATGGTCCCTAATACCCCCAGGAGGTTCGGGGACGCGAGGGAACCGCTGTAGAGTTAATCTGGTGCATTTTCGGGGCAGAAAACAGAGAATTGAGCATGCTGCAGATTCTCGCCAGGTTTCGCATAGTGTCCGTATGCGTCGGGAAAGTCATCCATTGCGTGGGGATACTGATTGTGAAGCGTCCTAGTACAGTTATGCTGCCGAAATTGGGCCAGAACAGGTGTTTCTCAGCCTGGATTATGCGGGGCAGCTCGTAGGAGATTACAGGTTTTATTCCCTCTGTTAAAAAATAAAGAAATACCGAAAGGGGTGCCAATTTTGGGGCCTACAGGTTGTCGGCGTCTGCTCGGAGCATTCTAGCTTCCGAGCCGTGTGTGTGCTTAAGTGTTAATTCCCGTCACAGGTTTCCTTTGCACGTTCTCTCTGTATGTGTCTAAAGTAAAGAATTTTGGGTGAAAGCCAACGCCTATCGCCCCACGGGCTGGTTACAGCAGGGCTCTAGGTATGGGCGAGGGCAAGAGGGGTGGAGAGGGTAGTGGGGGGGTGGGTAGGGGCGAGGAGGGAGGGAGGGGGTGGGTAGGGGCGAGTAGAGGGTAGTGAGGGGTGAGGGGGAGTGGGGGGTAGTGAGGGGCATGTTAGAGGGGTGGTAACGGGCGAGGGGGAGTGAGTAGGGCGAGGAAGGAGGAGGGGTGGTTAGGGGCGAGGGGGTGAAGGTAAGGGGGAGTAGAGGGGTGGTGAGGGACGAGAGGGGGTGGGTAGGGGCGAGGAGGGAGTAGTGAGGGGCGAGGGGGGCGAGGAGGGGATAGGGTCTAGGGGAGGTTTGGTGAAGGGGTGGGTAGGGGACTGCAGTGAGGGTGAAGGTCTTTTTGGATGCACATGCATATATAGCCTCCCATCAAAGCTAAAGCTGACTTATTCTAATTTTGTGGTAGTCTGATTCCGGACAGAAGGTCCACATAGCAGTATACTCACTGGTCTTCCCAATAGTCTTACACACCAGTCTCTTCTAAGATGCTGGATGCTTTTGTAACCTTGAATGAGGCTAACCTTATCTTCTGTGACACAGACCATAGCAATCTGCTCTTGTCACAGACCATAGAAATCTGCTCTGTATCTTGTCTAGCAGCCGTGGTGGATACAAGAGTTGCAGAATTTTCTTCCTTTTACTGGGCATGGAGATGGCATTGCTAAAGAATCCTCTGTAGGTGAAGAGGTTGCCTCATCAAGCTTGAAATCAATATTTTTTTGTGGTATCCCACCTTGAGAAAGCTCAGTGAAGGGGAGTTCGCTAGACACAGGGGAGACCTTATTCTTGGTTGGAAAAGTAGACAACAATGGGGCTGGTGATTGGGGGGGTGAACTCCTGTAGAGGAGATCTGTTTCCGCTACTATGAATCTCAAGGGTGCTTGGTGAGTAGGTTCTATGACCTCCACCCTTTGAGCTGATTGAGGTGGCTCATTGGGTTTAGTTAGCCTGGAAACATTGGAAGAGGGTGTATCCTCAGGCAAAGATTGAATAGAGACTCCAGAACAAGGCATAGATTTGATAGCGTCCAACCACTCCAACAGATCTTCGCCTGACGCGCCAGGTGGAGTAGGGACAAAGAACTATGTTGTACGACGAGATCAATGTCTCCTTCTAGGCGAGTGGGTTGCATTGGTGAGCCATGTGGATACAGAGCCTGGAGTATGTATCCACATGGCGTCGTTTCCCCAATCATGAACTGCGTTAGTGTGTCACAGCCATGGTCTACCGATGAGCAACGGCAATCCTCCCTCAACCTGGGGAAGACGAACCACAACAAAATCCAAGTTAAAGGTAAAGTCTTGTACTTGTAGAGGCTTTTTTGTCCACTTTGCCCACTGGGTAGACTATCCGCTAGGCCAATGTAACTGTAAAGGGAGCAGGGCGAGTAGGCTGTAGACCTAGAGCTAACATATTGAAATCGGTGTCCCCAAGAGGTGTATTTTTCCTGTTGCCTTCCGTAAATAAGTACTAGATATTTTTATTTATTTTATTTTTACTTGTTTTTCCCGGAACCCTTGAAAAGGTGCAAGTGGACATTGCATGGCCAGTGTGAAACGGCTGCGGCCGAACAGGTTTCTCACATCGGGAGTCTAGGCCAGTCAGTCTAGCACTGGTGGGGCCAAGTAGCACTGAATTCTGATGAGTATGGAAGTGTGTGTACGCCAGAAGGAATTTGGGCCACTCGGCAAGTCACTTACAACTTTATAAGTCAGTGGGAACTAGGGAATTAACTCAAAGGAGCAAACTGGACACTTGGCAGGAGGAGAGCAGCCTGCAAGACACCTCAGCAAGAGGAGGCGCCCATTTGAGGCTGGGTCTGGTTTTTGGCTCATACAAGTGACCTACAGTGTGTGTGAGTAGTGGGTGCCGGTCTACAGCTTTAATGAAAAGCTTGCCTTCTCCTCTGTCTCATGTAGCGCGATGACTTGCTCTCGTGCATCTCTTTCTCCCCTTTGGCATATATAGTAATGCCCCACTAGCTGGGTTACTCAGATGAATATGTACAGCTCTGGGGTTTTATGGGCGTTTGCCAAGGCAAGAACCTTCTGAACAGGAACCGGATTAGCTAATTGCTAATCCCCCACAGGTACGCACAATTCCATCGCGAAAGATTGCGAGTTTTTAGAGTTTTCTCGCGTGAAAACTCGTCCAATTCACATGGGAACTGTCCCATTGCGTGCGGGAGCCCTTGGGACACGCGTAGGCGTGTTCACTCCGCTAAAAACAATCCAAAACAGGAAATTACAGCCTGCTGTGTTTTTCTGCAGGTTTAGGTTTTCGCACCTAAACTGCAAGGGAACACCAAGGGAGCCTCGTGAGAGCCTTGGGATGCGTGTACAGGCTTTTGGGCACCTGACAGTGAAAAACAAAGAATTATAGCCCGCTGAGTTTCTGTGACAGCTCACCAGAAAGGTTCTAGGTAGCAAGGGAATCTGCCCTAGACAGGTATTTTTGACCTACAGGGGTTTTTGCGCCGTTATGTTGCTGAAATCAGGTTGGAAACCTGTGTTTTCAGCCCTCGCTAGGTTTGGACAGCTTTGTGAAAGCGTGTACTAAGTGGTCGGATCGTCTACCTTAAATTGAATAAAGAAATACCGAAAGGGGCGCCAGTCTTTGGGGCCTACAGGGTGTCGGTCTCGTGTGCGCAGTGACATTCTAGTCGCTAGATGCAACTGTGTTCTCTTTCCTTCTCAGTGCTCTGTGTAAAGTTAACAGGTAGTTGAAATAGTATCGCCCTCTACGTTGTACAGGCCGGTTACATGGTTCTAGATGGGATAGTCACTTTTTCTTCAAAAAAAGCAGTGTGGATTGTTGTGGGTGAAAGCAAAACACAAAGATTGTCGTTATGGCAGAGAAGAGAGACCAAGTACGTGAAGAGGGATCTTCCTCACATGGCACAGAGAAAGTTCCTTCAACTCCTCAAGAAGAGGATAGGTTGTTTAGAGCTCGACTGCGTTGCTGCATGGACATGTTTCAACAATTAGCTAGCAACCCAACGATGCAGGAGTTCTTACAGGCTCCGACACAGGGTTTTCAGCCTCCTACACAGGGCATGACTGAGCCGTTGCAGGAAAAGGAGATTTCCAATGTGCAGAGGACTCATGATGCTCGAGGGAAAGCCCATGTGGTTGAGCAACTAGCGGTGTCCAATGATCCAAAGCAACTTGCTTTAGTTGGACAGGAACCGTTTGTGAATGGTCAAGGGAGTAATGAACAGGCTATGCGTTAGACCCTTCCATTACCTAATACTTATGCTGGTTATTTTGGAGGTGGTTCAGTGTTTCAAGCTATGGCTGGACCTTCCACAGGTTATATGCCAGGGAATGTGTTCGGGACAATGCAAACAGACATGGGTAACCCTATGTGTGCGAACATGAGTGTCCAACCAGGTTTTCAGGGTGCCTATGGCCAGTTGATGCGAGTGCTGGAATGAACAATCATGGAGCACCATTGTTACATGCACCTGTTTATGATAATGTGGCTCCTTTGGGTCAGCCTAAGGATTACAAGGAAGGTGGGCAGGAAGTGAAGTTTGAAACTTTCAAAGGAACTGAGGATCAATTGAAGGCTTTGACCTTCATACAACAGTTCGATGCAGCTTATGCTAGAGGAAACTTCACGGAATCCTCAAAGATACGCAAAGCTGCCACTTTCTTGAAAGGGAATGCGCTTCAATGGTGGACCGCATTGCTGAACCAGGGTCAAGCCCCAACAACGTGGGTCCAATTCAAACAGCGTTTTGTGCCTGCATGGTTGACAAACACTTTTGAAGTTGATGTGATGACAGAATGGCACGAGTTGAATGCTAAACAATGTGCGAATCTGGAAGAGTACAATAAATAGTTTTGGGCCGCACTGTTGCGAGTCACCTCTTACAGGTTTGTGCCATTGTCAGAACAGATTGAGAAGTACTGTTGCGGATTGCCCAAGAAAATCAGGGGCTACTATACAAAGACTACTGTCATGAATGTTTAAGTTGATAGAGAATGCAAGAGTGGCCAGCAATCTGTCGAAGGGAGATTCCGATTGATTTAGTAGCCACAAGAAAGGGTTCCAAGGCAAACAGTTTTCAGCCAAGGGCAATGTTGTAGCAAAGCCTTCTGAGCTCCCACAAAGAAGCCCTCCACTGAAGAAGCTGATACGTCCAAGAAGCAGTCTAAATCTTCTTTGAGACAAGGATAAGGCCAAAAAAGGCATTTTTCTAGCAAAACCTTTGAAGAAAGGAAAGTTCTTAGGGAGGCCAAGAAATGCTACATTTGTGAATATGGACATTTTGCAAATGAATGCCCACAAAAGAAGTCACAGGATAAGGACGACAAGTCAGTCCATAAAGGGAAGAAGCCATAGCCGAGTGCAGGACTTGTCCCAGATTTGGTTGGAGACCAGATTTGGTTGGAGACCAGCCAAACATAGATGCCACGGAATTGTGCAGAGCTTGGGGCAAAGTTAGAGACCAGACAGTGTTGGTTTTATTTGATCCAGGAGCCCGTGCAAATTTCATATCACCAAAATTGGCATCAAAGTTGGGCATTCGTGCAAAGGAGATGGGGTATGACAGGGGAAGCATGTTTGGTATGCCCAGGTCATTCAGAGCCTGTTACTCCCATTTTGGGGAAGCTTCGTCTGCACATTTAGAGCTATGTCGATGCGGAAGAATTTCATATTATGCCACTTGAGGGTCTTAATGTGTTATTGGGTATCCCTTGGTGTTATAGGTTGCATGCTATGGTGGATACTTACAACAAAAAGATTACCCTTGAACATAGAGGAAAGACTCATGTCCTTGATGTAAAGCTTAAAGGCGAGTTTGTTCCAGTTGTTTCTATTTCTGCTATTTCATCTGTAATAAAGAATCATCTTTCTGCGTACTTGATCTAGAAGTACCTCAAGTTGTATCTAATTTGTCTACCTTAGATAAAGACAGGTCAACTTTTTTGAGTGGTTTCATTGATTGTTTTTCGGACTCTTTGCCCGGGGAGTTACCTCCTGAGAGACCTGAGGATCATACCATAGATCTTGTGCCAGGTTCTAGTCCACCGAATAGACCACCATATAGGGTTAGTACAGCCCAGCAGAAAGAGATTATGAGTCAGGTCAGCGAGCTTTTATAGAAGGGGCTTATTCAGCCCAGTTCATCCCCTTTTTGTTCGCCTGTACTCCTAGTGCAGAAGAAGGATGGTTCATGGCGCATGTGCATTGACTATCGTGCCTTGAATAAGAATACCATCAAGAACAGGTTCCCCATACCGAGAATAGATGAGATCGGCTTGAGGGAGCGTCATTATTTACAAGGATAGACATAAAGAGTGTCTACCATCAGATACGCATTAGGCCAGAAGATGTCCATAAGACTGCGTTCAAGACAACATTTGGTCTCTATGAGTTTCTTGTCATGCCATTTGGTCTCACAAATGCTCCTGCCACGTTTAATAGAATGATGGACAAAATTTTTAGACCACATAGAAACTTTGTGGGTACCTTCTTTGATGACATGATTGTCTACTCAAAGTCTGAACAGGAGCATAGGGATCACTTCACTGTAGTTTTCAATGAGTTACGTAAGAACAAGCTACTCATTAATGCGAAGAAGAGTGAATTCTTTTTGAAAGAGATTCACTTCCTTGGGCACACTGTTTCAAAGGATGGGGTACACATGGATCCCACCAAAGTGGAAGCAATAAGACCATGGCCAGACTTGAGGTCCGTACATGACATTAGAAGTATTCTAGGCTTATGTTCCTACTACAGGAGGTTCATCCGAAATTTTACTGAGATTTCTTCTCCACTCCATGCACTGCAAAGAAAAGCAGTTACTTTCAAGTGGACAGCCAAGGAAATTTCAGCCTTCAAACACTTAAAAGAGAAGCTGACTTCAGATCTGGTAATCATTTTGCCAGATCTTTCGAAACCTTTTGTGGTTCAGTGTGATGCATGTGGCTATAGGCTGGGCGCAGTTCTAATGCAGAATGGCCGAATAGTCGGATATGAGAGCAGAATTCTTTTGAAGACTGAAAGGAACTTGCAAGTCTATGAGAAAGAATTGTTGGCAGTAATTCATGCTCTCACTAGTTGAAAACACTATCTGCTAGGGGCTGATTTTGTTGTCCAAATGGATCATCAAACCTTGCGATATTTTCTCACACAAACGAAGTTGTTTGAGAAGCACATGCGATGGGCAACATCTTGTCAATGTTCCATTTTCAGATTCTGCATGTGCAAGGGAAAAAGAACGTGGTGGCTGATGCGTTGTCACGAAAGCCCCAAATTTCAGCAGTGTCGATTCCGTACCATTGTGAGCTAGACGAAATGAAGACACAATATGCTGAAGATTCAGATTTTGCAAGGATCTATGACGAGCTTGTCAATGGGAAACATCATGAGCACTATATGCTTAAGAATGACTTTCTCGTGATGCATGGAAAGTTATGCGCTACTAAACAGTTACGGCCAAAGATTTTTATGGAAAGTTATGCTCCACCTTATGCTGGGCATCGTGGAATTGATGCGACAATGAAAGGGGTTGAGGCATTTTTCTACTGGCCAGCTTTGCGTCAAGATGTTGACACATTTATAAGATCATGCTTAGTTTGCCAAAAAGTCAAATTTGACAGGCAAAAGCAACTGGGATTGTTGTAGGCATTGCCGATCCCTGATAGGCCATGGGAAAGCATAGCAATGGACTTTATTTTTGATCGTCCAAGGACGGAAACAGGCAATGATGGGATTTGGACTATTATATGTAGGTTCAATAAGCAGGCCCATTTCATTCCAGTGAGGAAGAAGATAAAGCCAGAACACATGGTCAAGATATTCATGGGCAATATCTTTAAATATCACGGGATGCCTCAGTCAATTGTCAGTGATGACAGGGATCCACGTATGACGAGTCTTTTCTGGAAGGCATGGTTTGAGAATATGGGCGCTACGCTAAAGTTCTCTTTTTGGTTTCATCCGCAAACTAATGGACAGTCAGAAGAGGCAAATTCTATTGTCCTGGATCTGCTAAAATCTTATGTGTCAGAGCACAAGGCAACTTGGGAACAACATCTCCCATTGGTTGAATATGCTTTCAATAACACTGTGCATACATCAACAGGTAAGGCACCATTTGAGATAGTGGAAGGAGGGAAGAAAGTCCCGCCCATTTTGCAGACTAAGGACAAGATATTTGAGGTAGACAAGTATGTACAAGATGTGGATGAAAGATATAGAAAGATAAAGATTGCTCTTGAGATAACTCAGGCTAAGCAAAAGAAAGCTGCTGATTGTCACGGTCGTGAACTTGTATTTTCACTTGGTGATTGGGTGCTTTTGCGCTTTGAAAAGGCCAGGTTAAGGAAAAGAAAAGGCAAGGAATGTTTGTTTCCTAAGCTTGGCATGCGATATTATGGTCCTTTTCTGATTTCCGAAAAGATCAGCGATGTAGCTTACAGGTTGAAGCTACCAGAAGGCTGGAAAATAGATAATGTTTTTCATGTCAGCCTTCTAAGACCCTTATTGGCACATCAAGAAAGAAAGGTTAGAGGAAAGGTTGCAAGACGCTATTTGGTGAAGTTCAAGAACTATCCATCGTGGATGCCAAATGGATGGAAGAGTCTGAATTGGTTGATTCACCTTAGCCATTGCAATTGTATCTTGAAGCCTTTCAGATGGAACCCACAATGACTTGATGTAGCCTTTTTGGAGCAAGGCAAGAGCATAGTTCATGATGCTCAACATAGTAGTTAAGCAATTATATCTACTCTTTCCATATAGAATTTAGCTAGAGAAGTTTGTGCTCGAGAGTACACTAGAAGACTTCTATACTTGATATATGTGTCGTAGCCAGGTTGGTGGGATTGTTTAATCATCCAACGCTACATTTCCGGAAGCATGTATATCTTGGATTCCCATCATAGAATATATGTGATATTAGGAGATACCGCATGTATTATTGGCATGCAAGCAAGGTCGCTTGCAGTATTTCAAGGGTGGGGTGTGACACCAGGAGGCGTATTTTTCCTGTTGCCTTCCGTAAATAAGTACTAGATATTTTTATTTATTTTATTTTTACTTGTTTTTCCTAGAACCCTTGAAAAGGTGCAAGTGGACATTGCATGGCCAGTGTGAAACGGCTGTGGGACCGAATAGGTTTCTCACATCGGGAGTCCAGGCCTGTCAGTCTAGCACTGGTGGGGCCAAGTAGCACTGAATTCTAACGAGTATGGAAGCCTGTGTGCGCAGAACGAATTTGGGCCACTCTGCAAGTCACTTACAACTTTATAAGTGAGTGGGAACTAGGGAATTAACTCAAAGGGGCAAATTGGACACTTGGCAGGAGGAGAGCAGCCTGTAGGACACCTCAGCAAGAGGAGGCGCCCATTTGAGGCTGGGGCTGGTTTTTGGCTCATACAAGTGACCTACAGTGTGTGTGAGTAGTGGGTGCCGGTCTAAAGCTTTAATGAAAAGCTTGCCTTCTCCTCTGTCTCATGTAGCGCGATGACTTGCTCTCGTGCATCTCTTTCTCTTCTTTGGCACATATAGTAATGCCCCACTAGTTGGGCTACTCAGATGAATATGTACAGTTCTGTGGGTTTATGCGTGTTTGCGAAGGCAAGAGCCTTCTGAACAGGAACCGGATTAGCTAATTGCTAATCCCCCACAGGTATGCACAATTCCATTGCGAAAGATTGCGAGTTTGGAGAGTTTTCTCACGTGAAAACTCATCCAATTCACAGGGGAACTTTCCCATTGCGTGCGGGAGCCCTTGGGACACGCGTAGGAGTGTTCGCTCCGCTAAAAACGATCCGAAACAGGAAATTACATCCCGTTGTGTTTTTTCTGCAGGTTTAGGGTTTCGCACCTAAACTGCATGGGAACACTAGGGGAGCCTAGTGAGAGCCTTGGGATGCGTGTACAGGCTTATGGGCACCCGACAGGGAAAAACAGAGAATTACAACCTGCTGAATTTCTGCGACAGCTCACCAGAAAGCTTCTAGATACCGAGGGAATCCGCCCTAGCCAGGTACTTTTGACCTGCAGGGGTTTTTGCGTCGTTATGTTGCCGAAATCAAGTCGGCAACTTGTGTTGTCAGCCCTCGCTAGGTAATTGAAATAGTACCGCCCTCTACGTTGTACATGCCGGTTACATTTGGGCATCAGGTTGAGGCCAGATCCACCATCCACTATCACTCCTGAGAATTGCCGCCCCAAGACAGACATGGTGAGACGAGGGCTTCTAGAATCAGTGAGGGGAACAGCGGGATGGGACGACTACCATGGGTCTATACCTTGCACTTTCCTCCAAGGGTGGATTCATCTAGATATATATATCATATAGGACTCTGATGGCCACACTGGGAGGTGCCCGCCACTAGGACTTGCTCCGGGGTAAAGCGACTGAGTAACAGCAAGGGTGTCACTTCTAAAAGTCGCATCTAGCCGCAGCACGTCATAGAGGGACACGTGCTGGAATGCTCAGACTGAGAGCGGCTCTCTAGGCCCGAGTGAGGATGCCCGCTGGCTCCTCTACCAACTCCAACTTATCTTGAGGGGTAACCACTTGAGCAGAAGGGGGGGCTAAGGAATGGTGCTAAGTGCTATCAAATTGAGAAGGTAAATTCATTCTAGCTTTGACTTGGGTTCGAAGCCATGGATGCACGAAGTTTAGGGCAATCCTTACTGTTTCAGGCAATGAAGGAAGGGAGGGGACCCTTCTAGCAAGGGGCATTTTCTTTGGTAATGTCGATATTCCCCACATCTGTAGCAGAAAATGGGTCCATTCACTCGGCGAGTCCACGTGCAAGGTGGTCCTTGCTCCTGGTGCACGGAGTTGGAGGTGGAGGCATAGAAACTTTGAGGGGATGAGGGAGCATGGGCATGATAAAAGCTCTGAGAGCGAAAAGTACTCTGCATACCTTGCATAGGATGGGTTGTCAGCAAATGTGGCATGTGGTTTGCATACCTTGCAAGGGAGGGGCTGTCAACAAATGTGGTATATGGTTTGGATTCCTGTTGGATGTAGGTGGTGGCCGTTGTTGAACATTAGGACCAAGACTTTGCTGTATTTGTCGCAATCCCTGTAGGTAGTAGCAATCCTTGTCCTCGTGTCCAGACTTTCCATAGAAGTAGCAGTAAACCCTAAGGGGGCATTCATGTGGAGGGTGCCCCAGAGAGCGGCATGAGCTACACCAAACCATAGCCTTGATCTCTTGATGAGACCTGAGCTCTTCTAGCTCGTGCTTGATCTGGTCCAAAGCGTCGTGATGTGGAGGCTTTTCCTGTCTAAGAGAGAAGGAACTCTCCTCTTGAAAAGTTCGCTGTAATTTTAGGGCATCCAATTTCCTGCGTAAAGAGGTTATTTGATCAAACGGACTTCCTAAAAAAGACGGAGCTGGTCTCTACCTGAGGAGAGTCGATGAACAGCTTGCGAGCTCCTTCTATTCGAGTAACCGCTGCTACAAATTTCTCTAGAGTGGGGTCAGGTTGGAGACTCTCTCTGAGTTATTGTTGAGAGGGTTTGGGAAGAGCCTTCTCCACCCACTTCTTAACCATAAATTCACCTGGTTGTTGAGGAAGTTTAGCGACCAAAGACTTGGTTTTGGTCATGAGTTCTGCAAAAGTCTCATTTGGTTGGAGCATCAGGTTCGCCAATTCATCCAGAACCTTCTCTTGGAAGTCCCCTGTCGTGAAAGCTTCACAAAATTCTCATTTGGTTGGAGCATCAGGTTGGCCAATTCATCCAGAACCTTCTCTTGGAAGTCCCTTGTCCTGAAAGCTTCACAGAATTGTCGTCGTGATGTGGCCCAAGTTGTAAATTGGTTCTCTGCAAACTGAATGTACCATTTGTTGGCTAAGCTATCCAAGGTGGATGGAAAGAGTATTAAGTAGGCGTCTTCTCTGTTCAGAGGGATACAAATCTACGAGCATGGTCCTGAGCATCCTTTATAGAGAGACCCTTGAAAGTCCGAAACTTAATACTCACCTTATCTAGAATGCTTGTGAGCTCCTCCATGGCTGTCTGTGCAGGAGCTTGTTGCACTGGAGCTAGGTGTAACGCAGGGGATGAGAAGTTTATTGATGGGGGGGATTGGGGAGGTGTAGAACTGGTTAAAGAGGAAGGTAGGGGTAATGGGGTTGGTGGACTTCTGCTTGGCACGAAGGGTTGACGCTTCCTGTGGTAGTACTTTAGAGGACTTGGTAGTGGGCTTTGTTCGCTCTTTTGATTGCCTTGTATGTCTTATACATTAACCAGAAGCCCACCCAAGCCTTGGGTACGAAGACCCGTAACTTACTAGACATTGGCCCAAACGCCACTAGACCAAGGCGAGTGATTGGACCACTTGGCTAGACCTGGATGAGAGAGGACTAGACCAAGTCAAGAGACTACTAGACTAGGACGAGAGACTAGACCAGCAGGTCTAGACTAAGCAGGACAAGGTGAAACTAGACTGTACCAAGCTGAAGCAGCCCAAGCCAACCCAGTCGAAACCAGCAGACCAAAATAGAGAGGTGAAACCCAATAGCTCCTCGACTGGACTTTTTATGGAGTGAGATTTCGGTTGAGGTCCCACCGGGCGTGCCAAAAATGAGAGCACCTGTAGCGAGGAAAAGATGTCGTGCTCTCTAGAGTGGGTGCTCTTCATTGCAGTGTGCATGAAAACTCACTCTAAGAGAAGAAACATCACACAGGAATTTGGCTCAACACAGAAGTGGGATATGACTCAAGACACGATACAACTTAAAACATAGCTGCAACTCAACTCAATGGAACTCGACAAGCTCAAAGAACCATACGCGGCTCCAAGCTCAGTACTCAAGGTACAATGGGGGTGTCGAGGCTCCAATGTGCAGGGATGGTGCAGACCTGCTGTGTATAACTCAAGATGACAGACTCTAGACCCAAAACTCAAGACTAGACGCGCTAAACCATACAAAGTGGATAATGATGCGTACCCACGATTGGAACCAACCACTCATATGTATCTCGTGAAGAGCCCCAACAGCTGGCAGATATCCCAATCCAGCTAAGCCTATCTCCTAACCGAGGTGGTGGTGATCTGGCCACCGTGTCCACTGGACCACCACACGTAACACTTGCCACATGTCACTGCCCAGGCGAGAGTCTGTCCAGTGTGAACTCCTGACCAACTGTGACTAACTGAACTAACTGTCTATCCTGCACCAGTGACTGTAAATTAAATGATATAATTACTCATGCAAGAGGCCAAAATCACCTATGAGTTCAAACCGTTACAAACTAATGAATCTGATACCATGTCTGGGTACAAAAAAGAGATGCTAAAATGAGACTAGGAGTGCTACTAGCTGGAACAATGTGGGGTGTGTGTGATCACTAATACAATGGGTGCCCATGACAAGAGGATGATATAATGGGTCATGAGTCTATCCTCATCTGTACTTTGGATGTCGAGATAGTATGGCTCGAATCGTCTGTTGTAGTCTCCGTCGATGTTGTGAAGCTCCTCTCCTTAGTCGCGGGCATCTCGATCTCCCTAGCTCTCCCTAGCTCTAATGCTCGGTCAATGAGAGTATCGAGGGTGTGAGTATGAGGTGAGCTTTGCAGTGGTGGCTGCTCCTCTATTTGTCCAATGTCTGGTGTAAAGAAATCGGTAATCTGTCTCTGGGGTTGTCTCTCTCGAGATTGCCTTAATAAACTGTTTTTGTGTCTGTGTAACTCAAGTAGATACAGCCCAAGGCATCTTTGGTCCTGATAGTTCTCGACTCTAGAGAAGGATCCGAAGCCGTCTCTGAATAGACAGTGGAAGCGGCCTTATATCTCGTAGTACACTGTGCACTGACATATATGATGCATTTTCTGAGTTGGAGAAGATGCTCTTTATAGAAAGCCATCTTTGTACTTGACTCCTATCCATGTTCTCCTGGTGTCCAACTGGTCAGGTCCTCATGGATGAGTCTAGTAATCTCCACCTGTGTAAGAGACAACGATGGTGCATCAATGGAGTATTGGAAGGGGGGTAAGTTGTCCATGTTGAAGCCATGTATCTGGAACCATGAAGACATCTGTGCATACCAGCATGATGTGTCCCCCTATAAAGCTAACTGTCTTTAGGATTCAAGGGCCAATCTGGCATATCTATCTCTGGTAGTATCCCATAAACTGTGCATCTCCGCTCTAATGATCTCATGTGGTACGGAGGCCTTGGCTCTAATGAGCCAAGAGATCATAGATACCAAGGGCCTCTCCATACCTTTACACCCATCCTGACCTACAGAGGGTCCCCAAACCTGAACCCCATAGAGCATAGCTGAAGCTACCAAGGTATCAAAGAGCGAGAGCTTTGTTTGGGGTTCGTGGAATTGAACCTGTGAACACATCCTCTCCAATCCTCCCAAGACCACATACGCTCAGATCAATCTAGTCTCTGCTCCTCTCTTCAAAGAAAACCTTGGTCCAATGAAGACTACTCCAAGATAAGTGTATGCATCTATGTACTCCACAGTCTCCTGACCATAAGTGAGCGTAGGTGCTGATCTTCGGATCCAATGCGGTGTGGTGTTAAACACCATAACCTTAGTTTTACCAAGCTTTATAGACAAACCACTATCCTATGCAAAACTATGTAATGCATTCAAATGTCGTTTCATACCCTTTGGTGATTCACATATCAACACAATATCATTAGCATATAGCAACAATGGAATCAACTCATTGGGCACTCCCATCTTTTGTAGTCTACGCATCAATCTGGCTCTCGGCACCATGTCAAATGCTTCTCGGAAATCCACAAAGCTACTTATCTGTCTCCCATGTGCCCTACCCTCCTCGATGATGGCTCTGTGTGTCAGAATATGGTCGAGAATGGAGAAGCCTCTTCTGTAACCGGCCTATCCCACTACCTGCACCCCCTCACTCTCTACCCATCTACTCAATTGTTGCTCCTCCCAGTGTGTCCAATCATAATAGTTCGGTAGTTGCTAGGTTTTGTAGGATCACCTGCCTTGAAGATAGGCACAATAGTAGACAATCTCCAAGTCTCAGGTAGACCCTGACACATAACACGATTGAACAGATTTGCAAGAACCTTTGCCAGCATATCTTTACCATCACGATCATATGTCCTCCTGGTCCTCATCCTGTCAATGGCCATCTTACCATCTGAGTGGTAAAGAAGGTACTTGTAGATGGGCATAGCTTAGGAGGATCTGGAAGGGGTGTCTGTCAAGGGACCGTATATAAGGATGCTTCATATTGACCCCATACATTAGGGAAAGTAATTACTAGGGGAGGGCAATCCTCATGAAAGAGATGCCATGCATGTCCTGAGTCTGCTTAGTGCGCAAGGACAACTGGTATATGTCTCGCTCCATGCGAGCTAGGAACGTTCGCTTCTTCTGTCGCACAAGGCGCCGGAAGGCTATCAGAGACCGTGTGATGGATGACCCCTTGGAGAAGATCCCTTTGAAGCTATGCTCTCGTCTTTTTACATTCTTTGTCCTACCAATCGTTTTGAGGCATGCTCTCACGACGACGTCTCTGATCAGGCTAATTGTGTGGGTATGCTTCTGTTGCATCATGAAAATTGCAATGTCTCAATCAATAAAGTGGTGAGCTCCTCCACTGAGAGTCGTGGCCCGACTGCTGTACATAGACGACCATAGATCTCCTTTGTATAGACAGGGTTAGTCTCCGGTGTAAATGTATAGAAGATATGTGTCCTCCTTCCTGACACCTGAGCTGGTTTGTAGTGAAAGGAGACTGAAAGTGTCAAAAGAGCACGATCCACTGCTACACCCAGTGGTCTGGGTCCTACTGTGAGATCCTGAATGCAAGGGATGAAGCTCGGCTGTGCCATGACAAATCCATTGTGCTGGCCCCATGCCTATGTGGGAAGCAAATAAACCCAACTGCTGTAGGAAATTGTTGTAGACCATTAAGTATGGCCAATCCATGTGAGTTCCCCATCTCCACCAAATATCTCCCGTACTGCGTGTACTCATCCTGTTAGAGTCTGTCAAGCCCTATATCATTTTTTCTCAGTATCTCATCAGAGGTATCATAAAAAATTGTATGATGATTTCTTGTGCGGGCATTAAAATTCTTCAAGAGAATGATGTCACCATCTCTGGAAATCTCCCATGTGTCCTTGTCTAATGCAGAGGAAGGGGATCGTCCTCTAGGTGCAGCATACACTGATGTAATGGGGGCAAAGTAACATCTAGCAATGTACAAGAATCTACCTGTCTCACCTCTCTATCTCACCTACATGTATCTAGCTTGATCATCTCTTTGAACAATGTGCAGAAGCGGTTGTAACTCCTCTTTGAATAGGACTCCTACTCCACTTGACTCTCTGCCCCTGTGCTTTGATCTCGTCTCTGCCCGACAAGCTGTCTCCCACCTATATCACATGTGGCATAAGCTATCCGGGTGCCTAGTGTGTCTCTGAGGAAAAGACGATGTCTCTTCCCATAAGGCCGTCCTCAAATGCCCCTACATCAAGACGAAGTGACCCATTACACTTCCATGTGCCATCTTTAGTGTGGTCCCATAGGTCTCGCCCCGTCATGCAGAGCGTCGCTCCAATATCACCATCCTTCCATCTCGGTAAAAGGCAATCTTACCTTTTTTCCTTGCTGCTCTAATATCCGGCATTACCTCTTGCCTATGGGAAATCTGCCAGATCGTGAGGTCATCTCCAAGAGAGATGCCCGTCTTCTTAAGAGTTGGTCTACTCTTTAAAATGTCCTTTGCTTCCATGGAGGGAAAAGGAAGGATAAGTGCCCTTTCCTTTGAGGTTTCTCCATTGCTTCCACTTTTCTTATTGCCCACTCTCCAAGCTCATTGACCCCCATCATAGTCATGAGTTCTTTTACCTCTTCGTCCACATTGTCTTTTTCTGTAAGGCCACTTTTCCCATTGCTTCTACTTTTCTTATTGCCCACTGTCCAAGCTCTTGTATGCGTCCGTTCATTGACCCCCATCATAGTCATGAGTTCCTTTACCTCTTCGGCCACATTATCTTTGTCTTATAAATCGTGAGTTCAGGCTATTCTGAACTTATGAAGATATATTTTTCTGCAAGGCCACACATTCTCACATGTAAGGCATGCACGCGTCTCCTTTGCTCCGCTTCTAGCGTCAAGTTAATGATGGTGGGATTTTCTTGGCAACCTCGACCCATTTCTTGTTCTCATTTGCTTTTTATTGAGTCTTTGTGATAACATCCACCCAGGAAGTCGTCATTTCCTCATGTTGCTCTTCCCTCTTTTTGATGGCCCGCACTTGCTCTTTAATCGGTTGAAGTTCTCCCTCTTCGAGTGTGCAGACTATGAGGAAGAGGTAAAGAAAGAATGGGATCGACTCTCACAGTCAGAGAAGGAAACTGTTCCACGCTATGTGGATAGGTTTTGGGACGTTCTCTTGAAAGTCACCTTATTCAAAAAGATTGAAGATTTGGAGAAGATGCGCAAGTTTGAAGCAGGATTGCATGAAGCCTTGCAAAAGGCTATGAAGCTTTACCCTCGAGGCAACTTGCAGATACTTATGGAATCAGCTCGCATAGCTGATGGAATACATGACAAGGGTACTCCTTGGAAGAGGGAGCAAAGCACCTATCATGCCAAGCAGAAGGCTCTCCATGAACGGTCTACCTCTACTTCTTCTTCTCAAAAGAAGAAAAGAACCGCCTCCGATGCAGAAGCAAAGCCAAATCAGCCCAAGAAAGAGAAATATCTCTCTCCTGCTGAATTGAGAACCTACATTAGCGAAGGAAGATGCTTCAAGTGTGGACAAATTGGACCTATGAAGGGTGATTGCCCTACCAAAACCCCGCAATCACCCTCTTCCAATGCAGTCCCAGATGTACAGGGGAATACAACCAAGGATGGAAAAGAAAGAGCTCTTCTCAAAGCATGGGGTAGCATCAACAACCAACGGGCTCTTATTCTGTTTGATCCTGACAGTACAGACAATTTCATCTCTACAAAGCTAGCTGATGACCTGAATTTACAGCCCAACCGTATGAGCACCTTTGCAAGCTCCTTCTTGAGTAGTGCAATCTCCTCATCTTAGTCCGTCATACAATCTTCGAGTGTGTTTATCTTGCTTTCCTGAGGCGACACTCGTTTTTCAAGTGTCTTTATTGTGCCTAGGAAGCTGCAATTAATCTTGTTGATTGTCAAGTGCAGTGAAAGGGTTTAAGGATTTAGCTCGGATCTAGTACTACGCACAAACATGAGGGAGACTTTACTTCACTTGAAGGAATCAAACTAAACTGAATGTGAGAGAGAGAGAGAGAGAGAGAGAGAGAGAGAGAGAGAGAGAGAGTATGTCGAGTCCCAAACCCTCAAGGGCCCCCTTGCTCTGTTGCCAAAGGAAGTACTTTCTTTATTCTTGCACAAATGCTGATACAAAGACTAAATGTTGAGATGATGATGCTATTTTATTTAGAAGTTACTGATGTTGGGTACTATTGAGATACTGAAGGGTATCTAGGGTACTGCGGGGTATTGCTGGGTACTGATGGGTACTTCTATGTCGACGACGAGGAGGTACTGATGGGTTCTATGTCGACGACGATGACGACGTCAACGAGATATTGATGGGTTCTATGTTGACGATGACGACTTGTTCTATGGCGATGATGACGACGTCGATGACGAGGTACTGATGGGCTCTATGTCGACGACAATGACGACGACGGCTCACCTATGCACCTCTTTGTCGCCTGATGGGTTCTGTGGGATACTGCGGATCCCTATGCTGAGCTATGCATGAGCCAAGCCGAACACAAGGTGTACTATCAGAAACTGCTGACATGTCAATGCCCTGAAGAAGGGAGCTAACTGGCACATGCCGGCCGAGGGACCTAAACCCTAAGAACAACAAGTAACAGAAGAAGAAGTCCTACCAACTTATGGGGACTTCGTTTGATGGGGCCTCAGTGACATAAAGGAAGTAAAATAAAGCAGGACCCACACACACTCACGCAAAAACTGATGATGTGCTTTATAGATGCTCCGCGTTTTGCGTTGACTGCTGATGTGGCAGTTGTACGGAATTCCGCAAAACATGCTGGCAGTTTTTTGGCATTGCTTTTGGACCAGAAGCTTTTGAGTTTTGAAGGCTTTTCACTGTAACTACTTTTCAAGCCAAGGGCCTTTAAATATGAGGTTAGGGCTCATTCTCTAGCATGCTTCGTAGCGAAGGTGCAGAGTCTCGAGTATCGGCTTGTACCGTGTTGATGCAATATAAAGAAATACCGAAAGGGGCGCCAAGGTTTGGGGCCAATACTCTCTAGGGTGGAATTCCTCCACTCTGTGTCATGTGTCGTCTGGTGCCCGTCTTGTAAAAGTGGTAGCGGAGCATTAGGCGTGTGCTTTGCTGAAAGCATACCGGTCCTACAAAAGATCAGATGGAGCTATTGGAATTTTAATTGAGGTATCTTCAGCCTCCGACCCCGGACTTATTAGACACTCCCACCCTAACTTCATCGCGCATCGGGCGCGCTCCCATCTTCATCGTTGTGTCTTACAGGGCACAAGCCATAAAGAACCCAAGACTTGGAATTCATGGATTCAACAAAATATTTCCGTTTTTGCTCAACGAACTCCACGACATTCTTTCGCGGCATCCTCAGCAGAATCTTCCGATGCTGCAAAGTTTTCAACAGTTTTTGAACTACATGTTACCCCCTCTGATGCCCGAGGTGGTACCTCCTCCTCCTCCTGCATCAGAAAGTACGAGAGCTTCCAACTGGCAAATTTCTCAGCCGTCTTTTCCGATCGGGGGAGTTTTTAGGAATATGGTGCAGCAATCTGACCCTGATCCAGTGCAACCGCCTTTGCCTCCACCACCACCATTGCCACCGGCCTACAATGGTTGGAGCCTATATGGATACCCTCATTATCCATACCCGGGATATGCGCCTAAACAACCCAAAGATTTCAAAGATGGTAGCACGACAGTCAAATTTTTCACCTTTTCCGGGATGAAAGATCGCAAGAAAACATTGCAGTTCCTACAACAATTTGACAACATCTGTGCTTTAGGGAACTATATAGAAGAATCCAAGATTTCTTGAGCAGCGGGATTTCTTAAAGATAATGCTATGCGATGGTGGAGTTCAATCGCGACATAACCGCAAGCTTTCAAGACAGTTTTTGCACGTAGTTACACGACTTCTATGTTTGAAGTCCAGAGTTTGGCAGAGTGGGGCAACTTGAAAATGCTTGCCATTGAAACCATGGACGAATATAACCAAAGGTTTCTCGACGTGTACCTTTAGATCTGTTCCCTTGGAGGTCCAATGCGAACGATACACCATTGAACTACCATGACCATTGTAGGAATATTGTCTATCCAAGCAGGTCTCCACCATGCAAGAACTTATGGACCATGCCGCGGTCGGCTACAAACTAATGAAGGTAAAGCTAGAGTTTACCACAGAAGAATCTCCGGCCACTATACCAAAACTCTCGGCAACAACGAACAAATTCTCGAGTCTCTTGAAAATCAACCGCAAAGGCCTCGTTTGATGCCTCAACACCTAGACACCTTAATACAAGAACGCCGATGCTTTGGATGCTTTCAAACAGGGCATAACCATTCTAATTGTCCCAAAAGAACTGATAGACAAGAGGAGCCGACGCCCGCACCGACGATCGACAGAACCCTAGCGCAACCTCCTAATAAGAGAGCTAGACCCGCTATTGGACTAGTTCCTGATATTTATGGCATACGCCTTGAGAGTACAAATGAATTGTGTCGAGCATATGTCAAAGTCAATGGCTTCAAAGCCCTTATTTTCTTTGACCCTGGAGCTACAGAGAACTTTATCCATCCAGAATTCTTAAAGCAAATGCACTTTGATTATGATGCAGAGGGTGGAGAAATTGAAGCTTAGCTAGCCACAGGGCAAACTCAGAAAGTAGTACCGCACATTGGTGCTCTTTGAGCGACTATTCAAGATTATCATGGAAAAGCTGATTTCCACATCATGAAGTTGGGCAATTGCGACGTTCTCTTGGGCATGCCTTGGCATGACAAGAATGATGCGACTCTCGAGGTTCGGAACCTAACCATCACCGTGATGCAAAAGGACATCGTCCTCAAAGTTCGGTTGTTCGAACAAAACCTCGAATTAACTCTCTCTATTTGTTTTTCTTTATAGCTAGAAAGCATTGTTTGTGAAAATTTGTTTGAAATGGATGGTATCTGTTTTGAACTTGTTTTGGTGCCGATTTAAAATGTTTTGACTCTGGTTTTAATATTGGTTTCAATGATTAGTAATTTTACTCCAGGGTGGAGTAGTGAGAGATGATGATTGAAGCCCGAACCCTTGTGGTTAGTTTACGGGGGGAGTATTGTTGTTGTGACTCCCAGCCCGGACCTAGATGGTTATGCGGGAGGAGTATTAAGAAGTCTGAGCATTGGTTACTCTCAACACCTCCAAACGACACAGGCTGGCGGTCTGGAGGGTGTTTGGTTGTAAAAGGCCTCTATATCTCCCGGCCCGGACCTTTTTAGGTTATGCGGGGGGAGTGATGAGGGAGTTGTTGAATATCTCCCGGCCCAGACCTTGTTAGGTTATGCGGGAGGAGTGTTTATCGGCGGCTTTATGTTTCTATGTCTTGTAACATGCAGCTGTGAGCATTTGTGTTGCATTGTGATGTGCCAACTATTGAATATTCCTAATTGGATGAGATTGCCTGGGTATGTAATTTTAGTGGCAAAAACTCACTATGCTGAACTTTGTGTTGATGTATGCTCATGTGTGTGTGTGTGCGTGTGGTGTGTGTTGTGTTGGGGAGCATATGTTAGTTCCTAGTTCTACACCCACTATTGGCCACTGACGACGTTAGTGGGGATGTCGTGGTGTTCAGTCAATACTATGCATGATGGAGCTGATGGCTATATTTTCTTGTGGGTGACTACCATGGATCTATACCTTGCACTTTTCTAAGGGTGAATCTCGGCTTATCCTGGATTCATCTAGGTATATTGTTTAGTCATATAGCGGACATGCAGACTTCACATTGTGAAGTTTTCGTACGAGTTACGACCAATTGTTATTGTGCTAGTTCTTTCTATCTTTTGTGGTGCGTATGTCCTATCAACTACCTCATTTTTGTGCTAATTTTTTCGATTTCATGCTTCTTTTAGTGCTAGGCTTCATTATGATGGAGTCCGTCCTTGATCTCCGACGTCATGATAGAAACTTAGTACGTTGAACTTTGTGTTGATGTATGCTCGTGTGTGCGTGTGCGTGTGGTATGTTTTGTGTTGGGGAGCATATGTTAGTACCTAGTGCTACACCCACTATTGGGCACTGACGACAATAGTGGGGATGTCGTGGTATTTAGTCAATACTATGCATGATGGAGCTGATGGTTATATTGTCTTGTGGGTGATTTCCATGGGTCTATACCTTGCACTTTTCTAAGGGTGAATCTGGGCTTATCCTGGATTCATCTCGGTATGTTTTTAGTCGTATAGCGAATATGAAGACTTCACATTGTGAAATTTTCGTCCGAGTTACGACCAATTGACATTGTGCTAATTCTTTCTATCTTTTGTGGTGCGTATGTCCTATCAACTACCTCATTTTTGTGCTAATTTTTTCGATTTCATGCTTCTTTTAGTGCTAGGCTTCATTATGGCGGAGTCTGCCCTTGATCTCCGAAGTCATGACAGAAACTCAGTACGTTGAACTTTGTCTTCATGTATGGTCGTGTGTGTGTGCGTGTGGTGTGTTTTGTGTTGGGGAGCATATGTTAGTACCTAGTGCTACACCCACTATTGGGCATTGACGACGTTAGTGGGGATGTCGTGGTATTTAGTCAATACTATGCATGATGGAGCTGATGGTTATATTGTCTTGTGGGTGATTTCCATGGGTGTATACCTTGCACTTTTCTAAGGGTGAATCTGGGCTTCACCTGGATTCATCTAGGTATGTTTGTAGTCGTATAGCGGATATGCACACTTCACATTGTAAAATTTTCGTCCGAGTTACGACCAGTTGACATTGTGCTAATTCTTTCTATCTTTTGTGGTGCGTATGTCCTATCAACTAACTCATTTTTGTGCTAATTTTTTCGATTTCATGGTTCTTTTAGTGCTAGGCTTCATTATGGCGGAGTCTGTCCTTGATCTCCGGAGTCATAATAGAAACTCAGTACGTTGAACTTTGTGTTGATGTATGCTCGTGTGTGTGTGTGTGTGTGTGGTGTGTTTTGTGTTGGGGAGCATATGTTAGTACCTAATGGTACACCCACTATTGGGCACTGACGACGTTAGTGGGGATGTCGTGGTATTTAGTCAATACTATGCATGATGGAGCTGATGGTTATATTGTCTTGTGGGTGATTTCCATGGGTCTATACCTTGCACTTTTCTAAGGGTGAATCTGGGCTTATCCTGGATTCATCTCGGTATGTTTTTAGTCGTATAGCGGACATGCAGGCTTCACATTGTGAAATTTTCGTCCGAGTTACGACCAATTGACATTGTGCTAATTCTTTCTATCTTTTGTGGTGCGTATGTCCTATCAACTTCCTCGTTTTTGTGCTAATTTTTTGGATTTCATGCTTCTTTTAGTGCTAGGCTTCATTATGGCTGAGTCTGCCCTCGATGTTGGGAGTCATGACAGAAACTCAGGACGTTGAACTTTGTGTTGATGTATGCTCATGTGTGTTTGTGCGTGTGGTGTGTGTTGTGTTGGGGAGCATATGTTAGTCCCAAGTTCTACACCCACTATTGGGCACTGACGACGTTAGTGGGGATGTCGTGGTATTCAGTCAATACTATGCATGATGGAGCTGATGGTTATGTTGTCTTGTGGGTGACTACCATGGGTCTATACCTTGCACTTTTCTAAGGGTGAATCTGGGCTTGTCTTGGATTCATTTAGGTATATGTAATTTTAGTGCATCAAGAGAGCCGTGGAAGATGATTACGGTCTAGGTGTGATGGCTAGTTTTACTACGCCGGAATATCGAGAGTTTCGATCTGGACAAAAGGAGAAGCTAACTCCTTGATCAAAAGAGCCGAAAGGAGAAGCTAACTCCTTAACAAAAAGAGCAAACTGATTGTCCCTCGGAATGACCCTCGGAAATTTTTGAGCTAACTTGAGTTGTTTTGCAGATATGCTACAATCGCGGACGATTACCCTCTTTCAAGAAGGGGAGATGTCACAAACTGCTGACGTGTCAAAGCCCTGAAGAAGGGAGCCAACTTGCAGATGCTGACCAAGGGGCCTAGACCCTAAGAAGAACAAGTAACAAAAGAAGAAGTCCTACCAACTTATGGGGACCCCGTCCGATGGGGCCCCAGTGACATAAAGGAAGTAAAATAAAGCAGGACCCACACACAAACTCACTCAACAACTGATGACGTGGCAACTGTACGGACGCTCCGCGTTTTGTGCTGACTGCTAACGTGGCAGTTTTATGGAGTTCCGCAAAACGCACTGGCAGTTTTTTGGTATTGCCTTTGAACTAGAAGCTTTTGAGTTTTGAAGGCTTTTCACTGTAAGTGCTTTTCAAGCCAAGGGCTTTCAAATATGAGGTTAGGGCTCATTCTCTGGCATGCTTCCTGGCGAAGGTGCAGAGTCTCGAGTACCGGCTTGTACTGTGTTGATAAAGAAATACCGAAAGGGGCGCCAAGGTTTGGGGCCAATACTCTCTGAGGTGGAATCCCGCCACTCCGTGTCGCGTGTTGTCTCTCTCTCTCTCTCTCTCTCTCTCTCTCTCTCTCTCTCTCTCTCAGTTCTGTATTTATTGAAGTGCAAAAAATCTATTCAGTCTGTTCTTTTCTGTTGGCACGTGGTGCCCGTCTTGTGACAGTACTAGGTGTTGGGGTAGTGTGACGACGACGACGACGAGGAGGCTATGGCTGAATGCCGAAACTGCTAGCGATGCCGATGGCTCGAATCTGCAACCATGGAGAGAGTAAGGGCTGTATTCTGATAGCGATCAAAAGCTGAAAACGCTGGCTGTCTTGGGCTGAGAATGCTGGCCTTGCTGAGCTGAAGCGCTGAGGAAAGTCTGAGGCAAAACGCTGGCCTTTCTCCTCCCCCTGCTTTCTGGGTTCTAAGTGCTGCAAAGGGCTGCCTTTATACCCTCTAAAGGCTGGGTCGAGCAGTACCAAGTCAGCCCTCACAACCAGGCAAATAAAAAGCTGAAAAAGACTTATTAAAAAATACAAAGCTAAAAGGTGGTTCACTTGCGGTAAAACACCCACAAGCTGAAATGCTATTCTGTGCAAGAGAGGGTAGGCAACTATGACCGGCTTGGACATGCACGTCCTGCAAGAGGCTCACAAAGGTGCCATGCTAGACTCTGATTGACGCTAGACTGTATTAGAAGCATGTCCACGTAGCACAAGTGAAGTGCGCACGTGACATTGACGGTCTCACACATTTCTTCTTTGCATTTTTGAATGGCCTGGTCTAGAGGGTCGTCCTTGTCAATTTGTTTCTTCATGCTTGAGAACCGCAATAGGAGAGGTAGAGGTAGAGGGAGGAAGAGATCGAGAGAGACTATGAAGAGAGTTATTTCCACATTATGCATACATTTTTATGCCACATTTGTCGACAATCTCTGCAATTCTGAACCCACATCACACATAAATGTTTATTCCACACCTATCTGCACTCTCTGCAGTTCTGAGAACTCTGAAACTTCTGGAAAATCTGAAAATTTCTCCTGAAACTCTGTGCTTCTGAATTCTCCAAATTTCTCCAGTCAATATCTGAATTCTCTGAATTTGTGCAGGGGAAAGGGCCAAATTTCTTCTGACCGTGATCCAATGCAACTGCCTTTGCCTCCACCACCACCACTGCCACCAGCCTACAATGGTTGGAGCCTATATGGATACCCTCATTATCCATACCCGGGATATGCGCCTAAACAACCCAAAGATTTCAAAGATGGTAGCACGACAGTCAAATTTTTCACCTTTTCCGGGATGAAAGATGGCAAGAAAACATTGCAGTTCCTACAACAATTTGACAACATCTATGCTTTAGGGAACTATATAGAAGAATCCAAGATTTCTTGAGCAACGGGATTTCTTAAAGGTAATGCTATGCAAAGGTGAAGTTCAATCGCGACATAACCGCAAGCTTTCAAGACAGTTTTTGCACGTAGTTACATGACTTCTATGTTTGAAGTCCAGAGTTTGGCAGAGTGGAGCAACTTGAAAATGCTTGCCACCGAAAAGATGGACGAACATAACCAAAGGTTTCTCGACGTGTACCTTTAGATCTGTTCCCTTGGAGGTCCAATGCGAACGATACACCATTGAACTACCATGACCATTGTAGGAATACTGTCTATCCAAGCAGGTCTCCACCATGCAAGAACTTATGGACCATGCCGCGGTCGACTACAAACTGGTGAAGGTAAAGCTAGAGTTTACCACAGAAGAATCTCCGGCCACTATAGCACAACTCTCGGCAACAACGAACAAATTCTCGAGTCTCGTGAAAATCAACCGCAAAGGCCTCGTTTGACGCCTCAACAACGAGACACCTTAATACAAGAATGCTGATGCTTTGGATGCTTTCAAACAGGGCATAACCATTCTAATTGTCCCAAACGCATTGATAGACCAGAGGAGCCGACGCCCACACCAACGGTCGACAGAACCCTAGCGCCACCTCCTACTAAGAGAGCTAGACCCGCTATTGGACTAGTTCCTGATATTTATGGCATACGCCTTGAGAGTACAAATGAATTTTATCGAGCACATGTCAAAGTCAATGGCTTCAAAGCCCTTATTTTCTTTGACCCTGGAGCTACAGAGAACTTCATCCATCTAGAATTCTTAAAGCAGATGCACTTTGATTATGATGCAGAGGGTGGAGAAATTGAAGCTGAGCTAGCCACAGGGCAAACTCAGAAAGTAGTACGACACATTGGTGGTCTTCCAGCGACTATTCAAGATTATCATGGAAAAGCTGATTTCCACATCATGAAGTTGGGCAATTGCGACGTTCTCTTGGGCATGCCTTGGCACGACAAGAATGATGCGACTCTCGAGGTTCGAAACCGAACCATCACCGTGATGCAAAAGGACAAGCCAATCGTCCTCAAAGTTCGGTTGTTCGAACAAAACCTCGAATTAACTCTCTCTATTTGTTTTTCTTTATAGCTAGAAAGTATTGTTTGTGAAAATTTGTTTGAAATGGATGGTATCTGTTTTGAACTTGTTTTGGTGCCTCTCAGCACCTCCAAACGACACAGGGTGGCGGACTGGGGGGCGTTTGGTTGTAAAAGGCCTCTATATCTCCCGGCCCGGACCTTTTTAGGTTATGCGGGAGGAGTGATGAGGGAGTTGTTGAATATCTCCCGGCCCAGACCTTGTTAGGTTATGCGGGAGGATTGTTCATCGGCAGCTTTATGTTTCTATGTATTGTAACATGCAGATGTGAGCATTTGTGTTGCATTGTGATGTGCCAACTATTGAATATTTCTAATTGCATGAGATTGCTTGGATATGTAATTTTAGTGACAGAAACTCACTACGCTGAACTTTGTGTTGATGTATGCTCATATGTGTGTGTGCATGTGGTGTGTGTTGTGTTGGGGAGCATATGTTAGTTCCTAGTTCTACACCCACTATTGGCCACTGATGACGTTAGTGTGGATGTCGTGGTGTTTAGTCAATATTATGCATGATGGAGCTGATGGCTATATTGTCTTGTGGGTGACTACCATGGATCTATACCTTGCACTTTTCTAAGGGTGAATCTCGGCTTATCCTGGATTCATCTAGGTATATTTTTTAGTCGTATAGCGGACATGCACACTTCACATTGTGAAGTTTTCGTCCGAGTTACGACCAATTGATATTGTGCTAGTTCTTTCTATCTTTTGTGGTGCGTATGTCCTATCAACTACCTCATTTTTGTGCTAATTTTTTCGATTTCATGCTTCTTTTAGTGCTAGGCTTCATTATGACGGAGTCCGTCCTTGATCTCCGACGTCATGACAGAAACTCAGTACGTTGAACTTTGTGTTGATGTATTCTCGTGTGTGCGTGTGCGTGTGGTATGTTTTGTGTTGGGGAGCATATGTTAGTACCTAGTGCTACACCCACTATTGGGCACTGACTACAATAGTGGGGATGTCGTGGTATTTAGTCAATACTATGCATGATGGAGCTGATGGTTATATTGTCTTGTGGGTGATTTCCATGGGTCTATACCTTGCACTTTTCTAAGGGTGAATCTGGGCTTATCCTGGATTCATCTCGGTATGTTTTTAGTCGTATAGCGAATATGAAGACTTCACATTGTGAAATTTTCGTCCGAGTTACGACCAATTGACATTGTGCTAATTCTTTCTATCTTTTGAGGTGCGTATGTCCTATCAACTACCTCATTTTTGTGCTAATTTTTTAGATTTCATGCTTCTTTTAGTGCTAGGCTTCATTATGGCGGAGTCTGCCCTTGATCTCCGGAGTCATGACAGAAACTCAGTACGTTGAACTTTGTGTTGATGTATGCTCGTGTGTGTGTGTGTGTGTGTGTGCGCGTGTGGTGTCGTTTGTGTTGGGGAGCATATGTTCGTACCTAGTGCTACACCCACTATTGGGTACTGACGACGTCAGTGGGGATGTCGTGGTATGTAGTCAATACTATGCATGATGGAGCTGATGGTTATATTGTCTTGTTGGTGATTTCCATGGGTTTATACCTTGCACTTTTCTAAGGGTGAATCTGGGCTTATCCTGGATTCATCTAGGTATGTTTTTTGGTCGTATAGCGGACATGCAGACTTCACATTGTGAAATTTTCGTCCGAGTTACGACCAATTTACAGTGCTAATTCTTTCTATCTTTTGTGGTGCGTATGTCCTATCAACTTCCTCATTTTTGTGCTAATTTTTTGGATTTCATGCTTCTTTTAGTGCTAGGCTTCATTATGGCGGAGTCTGCCCTTGATCTTCGGAGTCATGACAGAAACTCAGTACGTTGAACTTTGTGTTGATGTATGCTCATGTGTGTGTGTGTGCATGTGGTGTGTGTTGTGTTGGGGAGCATATGCTAGTACCAAGTTCTACACCCACTATTGGGCACTGACGACGTTAGTGGGGATTTCGTGGTATTTAGTCAATAGTATGCATGATGGAGCTGATGGTTATATTGTCTTGTGGGTGACTACCATGGGTCTATACCTTGCACTTTTCTAAGGGCGAATATGGGCTTATCTTTGATTCATCTAGGTATATGTAATTTTAGTGCATCAAGACACCCGTGGAAGATGAGTACGGTGTGGGTGTGATGGCTAATTTTACTACGCCGGAATATCGAGAGTTCCGATCTGGACGAAAGGAGAAGCTAACTCCTTGATCAAAACAGCCGAAAGGAGAAGCTAACTCCTTAACAAAAAGAGCAAACTGATTGTCCCTCGGAAATTTTTGAGCTAACTTGAGTTGTTTTGCAGATATGCTATAATCGCGGACGATTACTGTCTTTCAAGAAGGGGAGATGTCACCAACTGCTGACGTGTCAAAGCCCTGAAGAAGGGAGCCAACTTGTAGATGCTGACCGAGGGGCCTAGACCCTAAGAAGAACAAGTAACAGAAGAAGAAGTCCTACCAACTTATGGGAACCCCGTCCGATTGGGCCCCAGTGACATAAAGGAAGTAAAATAAAGTAGGATCCACACACAAACTCACTCAACAACTGATGACGTGGCAACTGTACGGACGCTCCGCGTTTTGTGCTGATTGCTAACGTGGCAGTTTTATGGAGTTCCGCAAAACGCACTGGCAGTTTTTTGGTATTGCCTTTGAACTAGAAGCTTTTGAGTTTTGAAGGCTTTTCACTGTAAGTGCTTTTCAAGCCAAGGGCTTTCAAATATGAGGTTAGGGCTCATTCTCTGGCATGCTTCCTGGCGAAGGTGCAGAGTCTCGAGTATCGGCTTGTACTGTGTTGATGCAATGTAAAGAATACCGAAAGGGGCGCCAAGGTTTGGGGCCAATACTCTCTGAGGTGGAATCCCGCCACTCCGTGTCACGTGTCGTCTCTCTCTCTCTCTCTCTCTCTCTCTCTCTCTCTCTCTCTCTCTCTCTCAGTTCTGTATTTATTGAAGTGCTAAAAATCTATCAGTCTGTTCTTTTCTGTTGGCACGTGGTGCCCGTCTTGTGACAGTACTAGGTGTTGGGGTAGTGTGTCGACGACGACGACGAGGCTATGGCTGAATGCCGAAACTGCTAGCGCTGCCGATGGCTCGAATCTGCAACCATGGAGAGAGTAAGGGATGTATTCTGATAGCGATCAAAAGCTGAAAACGCTGGCTGTCTTGGGCTGAGAATGCTGGCCTTTCTGAGCTGAAGTGCTGAGGAAAGTCTGAGGCAAAACGCTGGCCTTTCTCCTCCCCCTGCTTTTTGGGTTCTAAGCGCTGCATAGGGCTGCCTTTATACCCTCTAAAGGCTGGGTCAAGCAGTACCAATTCAGCCCTCACAACCAGGCAAATAAAAAGCTGAAAAAGACTTATTAAAAAATACGAAGCTAAAGGGTGGTTCACTTGCGGTAAAACACCCACAAGCTGAAATGTTATTCTGTGCAAGAGAGGGTATGTAACCATGCTAGGTTCTAAGCTTACTCTGATTGACGCTAGACTGTATTAGAAGCATGTCCACTTAACACAAGTGAAGTGCGCACGTGACATTGACGGTCTCGCACATTTCTTCTTTGCATTTTTGAATGGCCTGGTCTAGAGGGTCGTCCTTGTCAATTTGCTTCTTCATGCTTGAGAACCGCAATAGGAGAGGTAGAGGTAGAGGGAGGAAGAGATCGAGAGACACTATGTAGAGAGTTATTTCCACATTATGCATACATTTTTATGCCACATTTGTCGACAATCTCTGCAATTCTGAACCCACATCACACATAAATGTTTATTCCACACCTATCTGCACTCTCTGCAGTTCTAAGAACTCTGAAACTTCTGCTGAAAGTCTGTGCTTCTGAATTCTCCAAATCTGCAGTCAATATCTGAATTCTCAGAATTTCTGCAGCGGGAAGGGCCAAATTTCTTCTGACTGAAAGGGGGGGGGGGGGGGGGGGGGGGACCGCGAGAGGGGTGGGCTGAGGGGGTGGTAGAGAAGAGGATCTGATTGGCATTTCAACAGGTTCCTTTGCATGAACATCATGACGGTCTTTATTCAGAAAATAAATAACAGAAGTTACCAATAGGCCTTCCAGATAACTCCATGGTTGTACCCCATAGCCAAATGGAAGAGTACTTTTAATTATTGAAATGGGTTGACCATCTTCATATTGGGTAATCAAATACTCAAAGCGATTTGGGTCGATAACTTTACTCTGTTGGATATATTCCTCACTAGAAGATGGCATTCTAGGTTGCACAACATGGTTGTATGGCCACAATGGCCCTGCATGTGCATTTTATTCCATTTGCAGATTTATGAGAGCTAGATGAGCCCTAAACAGGACGCCCCTGCACACACAAACCTTACCTAGCCTTGCTTTTTGTGGTGCTAAGTGCCAAGGGCTGTCAAAAATGCCTACTAGAAAAGCACCAAATCAACCTTATGAATCCCAGCTGGTGGGCAACCCATAAACAGCTGAAAATTTCGAGTGCCAATGATTTCCCAAAAAAACAGCCAGAGGAAGAAAATCAGCAGGAGAGAGAAAAATCAGCTAAGAGTGAAATGGAGATCCTGGAGCTCTGAGTCAACACTAAAAGGGTGATAAAGCCACTTAGGCTCTCTTTACTATGATTTGCGTATGGTGGACAAATTTGGAAGATAAGAGCACTTCTGTAGGGCTGTGATAGTCTGATAGACTCGATGGTGACTTTTCTTTGTTTGTTACTTTTGTGTGCTTAGGCCTCAATCTCTTGCTTCTGAACTGACTTGTTTCTGCTGTTTTTGATGTTTTAAAGTATATTTAAAAAAAAGAGAATTTCAGTGTAGTAAGAAGATTTTAATTTGTGTTTTGCAGAAATACAAAAAAACGGAAACATTATGAGAGTGATTTGGATGACTCATTGAGACATACACTCTCGAGCAAAGTTGTTGCTGATAATAAGTGTAACGGTATGTTTATTTCTTGGCATTCATAAGCATTCGTGTTGGAGATTTGGCAGTCAATTATCTCACTTTATTTGTCGTTATATCAGGTAACATAGATGCAAATCGTTGTCCGCCCCATCCTGGGTATCTACATGGCCTATGTATTCGATGTGGCTTTCTAAAGACGCTTGATGATATCATTGATGAGCGGAATGTGGCCCTGCGATATATTCATGCGGTTTGTACGAGTTTCTTAGAAAGTTTTTGTTGTTTGTTCTTCCGTGATTATTCTTGCTTGCTTAGAAAGTTTCTTTGTTTGAGTAGACATATACCAGTTAACCTTAAAAGTTTTGATTATTGGTTCTACCGCAGGGTTTGGAGGTCTCTAATCAAGAGGCAGATAGAATCAGAAGCAATGAGCTCGAAAAGATCCTTCTTAGGAAAAAACTCTATCTCGTACTGGACCTCGACCACACTCTTCTAAATTCAGCAAGATTCATTGAGGTTACTTCAGATGAGGATGCTTACCTGCAAGCTGTTTACATGGTGAAAGAAAGCATATGTAGGACCCTTAACATGCTTATGTCCTGCTTTATTACGTGTTTTGCATCTTTAGCATGCTTGCTTCTCTTTCTACCCTTCAGACCCCTTATTATGTTGCTATTGCATGTTCTGTCATTTTCTTGATAGAAGATAACTCATTTGCTGAGATGTGTGTATTCTTTGCAGCACCTGAGCTACGTAAAGAAACTGGCCTTTACAATCTTCACAGTCTACAAATGTGGACTAAGTTGCGTCCTTTTGTGCATGATTTTCTCAAAGAAGCTAGCAGGCTGTTTGAGCTTCATCTATACACCATGGGTGAGAGAATCTATGCACAGACAATAGCACAAATACTGGACCCATTGGGCCATTTGTTTGGAAGCCGTGTCATTTCCCAAGGAGAAAGCACATGTCGAACCACAAAAGATCTAGATGTTCTATTGGGTGCAGAATCAGCAGTCATAATTTTGGATGACACTGAGGCGGTTAGTTAACTTTGTCGAATCATGTTTTTCCCTTGTTAGGTGAATTCCAATTTCTGGTTGAACGCCATTAGTACGTACAAGGGTGTTATGATTGATGTCTAACATGGTTAGTCTACTACATTTTCATAGGTCTGGCCAAGGAATAAAGACAATCTTATCTTGATGGAACGGTATCACTTCTTTGGTTCAAGCTGTAAACACTTCGGAATTGCCAGTGCATCTCTATTGGAAGCAGAGAAAGACGAGAGTGAAGATGATGGTACCTTGGCTAATACCTTGAAGCTACTACGCCAAATACATACGGCCTTTTTTGATGGATATTATCAGGTGCATGTCTTATATTTTAAAAGATTCTGCTATTAATGGCAGAGACATCTAGCCTCATTTCGAGGACAGGCCATAGAGAGCACCCACTTATCATTGTCTTCTTTGCATTCTCTTATGTCCTTGGTATAAACTTGCATAGGTATAACTTGATGCTCTACCTGATTTGCTTGGAACCTTTGTTTTGGTATCGCTAACTGTGAAATAATGTGTGCCCCAAATATTGCTAGCTGATTATCCAGTTCCATTGTCTTCAAAAGTAGAAGTGCAAGCTGAAATTGGAGTGAAATTCAGAGCACTGCTTTGGACTAAGGTTCCAAAGCAGTGCTCTGAATGGATAGACAAACTGGCACTTGGATAACTTGCCTACGCTAGCTTACAAACCTGACAATAAAGGGTGATGCTCTCGTTTTATTGCCAAATTGTCTTGGATCGGTTGATGAAGAAAAAGCAGAATCTGTCAGGTGATTGACAAGGGTGTATATGGATCGCTCTCGGACAGCATAGGCTGAATATAGAGATGTCAACACAGGTTTTTGAGATGCTAGTTATTCTTGAGTACATGTATTCTCTGTAGATATCATATTGTTTCTGTCAGACCAAGTTAAATATTTACATGAGAGAGGGCAAGGCATGATGAGTTGTCTGTCTATTAATTGTATGCTATGTCAGAGTTTTCCTACATCTCCTCAGTAGTGTACTCCCTAATGTTGGCCTAGGATAAATTGGCTTTCGTCAATTTGTACTTTTATTGTATCATTTAGTATCTGGAAATGTGCTCGTGTTGTTTTGAAAGGCGATTTGTGACTTACAGGATGCAAAAGGAGGAACTCAGACATATGAGGGGGAACAAGATGTGAGAAAGGTATTTTTCTGTAACATATTATCGTGATGATAATGTGATTTTTTTAAACTCAGGTGCATAGTTCCCTTTGCTCTTTTGCTTTTCAGATTCTACGAACTATCAGGTCGAGGGTGCTTGCTGGATGTGTATTGGTCTTTAGCAGAATATTTCCAACCGGACTTTCTTCACCAGAGACGCATCCATTATGGCGGCTCGCAGAAAGTCTTGGTGCGATTTGCTCCAATTCTCTGAATGCCAGTGTCACGCATGTAGTGGCAGTTGACAAAGGTACAGACAAAGCAAGATGGGCACAAGAGCAGAACCGTCATTTGGTTCATCCCAGATGGGTTGAAGCTGCACTCCATACATGGAGGCAGCCTTGTGAAGAATTTTACTCAGTAAGTGATGCACCATGCCTGACCACTTTCTCAAAGACCGTGAACAAGGAGCGGCCAGCAGACCCAGAGATAACATGACCATCTTTATGCTGCTATCAAGATCCAATGGCCACATTTTATGTCAGATTTCTGCCATGTCTATGTTGGAGCTTGAGAGAGGGATCTACAACAACGAGAATCAGTTCGCCTAGATGTGGAGCTCTCTAAAGGTGTGCATCAAGATATATTTTGCACTGCATGGATTGCTTCTTGTGCCATTTCAGGACATTTGTGTGTGAGAGCCATGTAAAGGACTGGTTTATGATGAGCATGTTTACTGCATAGCAGTGCGGTCGAGCGTCGTGGCTTTTTGACGAGCTTAACTAATGAAGATGATCAACAGTTTTTCTCTATTTCAGCAGATCACCAGATTTTGTGTACTTGAATAAATACAAGTTAACAATCTCTGTGGTATGGATGGTTTTGATATATCATAGAAGACCTGTCGCGCGTTTTAACAAAGTGCATTCCCAAAAGCAGGTGTGAAGCCTGAATGTATTGATGTTGTGCATTGATGTATTGATCTTTGAGGTCTCTTGGGATTGTTCTTACGACATTAAAATCTCTCTCTTCTACTCTTTCTAGTCTACACCCTCTTTTAACTTTCTAGATTATGAACTCAAAATACCCACTTTTCCTCTCTCCAGCTTTAAAGTGTTGGAACACTTCAATTTTCTCAATCTTGAATCAGTATAAGCAACATACAAATGGTCATGGGGGTGGTACATTTTGTTGGATCTTGTTATATTCTATTTGCATGGGTCTTCAAAGAGACCCTATGTTCACAAAGTAGTCATTCTTATAATTCTTTTTTTCTAGGCCAACCCAGGCAGTAGTTTCATGCTAAAATTGTTGGCCTTGGAGGTGGCCATCTATTTATTTTGTGGCCCCATCTTTTGATTGTACATTGGTAGTAGGTATTTTTATTTTGTTTTGGAGGTCCTTTTTCAAATGGCCTTGCATTATGTTAGTAGTTATATTAGTCGTCGTAATTTTGAAAGGATTTTTCCCTGAATTATATCGGCTATGTAGGGGTTGCATCATCTTTGTTGGATGAGATGTATGTTTCAATCTCTCTCAAGTATTGGATCATAGCTTTGAAGCTTTCTTTATCTCAACACGGGGCCAAGGTTAAAGGGGTTCAAATGAGAGATGGTTTGTCAAAGAGTAAGGTTAGCTAATAGAGCTTCAAAACCTTAAGGCTAGCTTCATTAAAGACCTCCCCAAAGGTTAGTGTTAAAAGTTCTTGGACCTTAGGCAAGCTAGGACTCTGCTTGAGGTCGGAACCCGGCCCAAGCTTGAGATGCTTGTCGTGATTGCTGACTAAGGTGCTTGATGTGCTTGTTGTGCTTGCTGCTAAAGTGCTTGAGGTGCTTGTCATGCTTGCTGATTAAGGTGCTAAGGTGCTTAAGGGGTTCAAGGTGTTCCCAAAATTAAACATGATTCCTACTTAAGGGGGGGTGAGGCCTCATTGTAGGAGCATGAGAGAGAACACACACCCTCATACAAGGCAAGCTTGGTCTAAAGAAGCAACAAGGACACTTGTCAAGTTCCTCTCCATGTTGTCCTCATGGTGTGTCTAAAGCTTATTGGTTGGTCTTTCAAGGGGTCCAAGGATAATTTGGCTAATTGAATTAATTGTTTATACATTTATCAAGTTCTCTCTCTCAAAGGGAAAAGAGGGACACTTGTCCCAAGGGTTGCATGGTTGTTTGATCTAACTAAAGCTTGTGATTAGCTAAGCTTGTAGCGGTCCAATCAAATTTTCTCATGATCTAGAAGGGGGGGTTGACCAAGGAAGCTAGGAGCTAGCTTGGGGGGTATACTCCCCCTCCGTCCCCCCACAACACACACACACACACTCTCATTATGTGAGGTCCAAAGTGCAAGAGCTCCATCTCCTTCTCCAAGATTGTTGAGAAGTTGAAAGCCTACACCAACACTCTTGGCTATGAAATGCAAATCCAACCAAGAGCCATGCTCCAATGCTTAAGCTTGCCATCTTCTTCATCATCATTACTATGCTATCATGCTATGCTATGCAAGAAGAGTGACGATAAGTGAGGAACTATATCTTTCTCGTATGTTACTTCTTCCTCTTCTCTACCCTCATTTCCGGCTAGCTCTCTCCACCTTTGAAGGTGTTTGAAGCTTTGGGATTGAGGCCGGGGATGGTTGATGCTTTTACAAAGTTTATGTTATGCTCGTGGTTGATGAGGCTTTCCATCTTCATTGCATCACCTAGGTCACAAGGAACACCAAAGATTGTATTGTACAAGCTCTCTCTTGATGGAGAATCTATAATACAAAAGCCTATTGGCTCCATATAAATCCATGGTCCTCAACTGTTGTAAAGCTCTCTCTCTCTCTCTCTCTAAACTATTGTTTATGTCAAGCTAATTAAGTATAATGATTATGTTGCTACCGCTTATTAAGTTCACCCTCTATGTTCTCAAGATAGCTTCATAAAAATCCTCACTCTAATTTTCTTGATTTTGCTATTCTCAAAGTTCATAGACTATTTCCATTACATTGGTATCAGAGCTATTGGTTTCTCTTTTCTTGCTTAATAGGAGAGATCCTTAAGGCGTTCATATAAGGTTGGACATGTTTATTGCAATAGGGTAAGTGGAACAAGGATCTATTATCTTGTTTGAGAAGAACTTAGTTCAAGGTACACCGTTGAGAACTATAGTCTTAATAATGGAGTATCTCGGGGCTTGCCTTTGGCTTAACCATTATTGAGCTACACGCAGGCTCAACAGGAAACCATAATCAACTGAGCAATGTTATACCCTCTCCACTAGTCTTTGCAATCAACAGTGTCTAAACCACGGGTGTGGCTGTTTGAGAACTAATTTTCAAAGGTAAAGAAGAGTAGTGACTAAGGTTTTTGAGGGTAACGAAACACAAATTAATCTATACATAAGTTTAATTAGCATGGTTGACAATAGCCGAGAGAGTAGAATGAACATTGATAACTTTGATTTTGTATACGAGGTGCTAATGATGATGCCCCCATGCTTGTTAATTACCTTGTTACTTGGTTGCAACAAGCTATGGGCAACCCTGCTTTGCAAACGGAAGTTACTCACAACAATTTTGTGCTTATGGGATTTCCCTTCTTCTCCAAGAGGAGAGAGAGCTTAGGAGGCCTCTTGATGAGACTCCCAAAAGAAGGCTCTCTCCCATAAGAGAAGAGGAATTCAAAGAATGAGAAAGAAGGGAATCCCTAAGTTCCTCTAAAGATGTGGCTCCACAAAAACGGCGATCCAAACAATCGCCAACTCCTCTCAAAAGGAAACGGTCAAACCCATAGTCCTTCTCCTCGTCACTTCAAAAGGGAAGAGAGGAAACAAAGGAAGAAAAGGAAAGAAAGAGGTCACCCTCTTCTCCTTCTTCTTCACCTTCCTCCTCTTCCGATGAAAGAAACATATACTCTCCTAGAGAATACAACAGGAGAGGAGAGGTGAAGGTCTCAAAAGCTCAAGAAATTCAAAGAGGAAGAAAAGAGTATCTCTTTTCTCACCTATGATGGCACCTTTGGTGCTATTGACAAAGTATTGGCCTTCATCCAACAATTTGATGCGGCCTTTGGAGACGAGGGCTTCACGGAGTCCTCCAAGCTACACCATGTAGCTATGCACTTTCAAAAATTTTCTCGTCAATGGTGGACTAGCCTGCATGGCAACGGTGATGCCCTAAAGACATGGAAAACTCTATGAGTTTCCATCATGAAGCAATTCCTTGCAAGGGATGCAAAGGACAAAGTGCTTACAGAATGGTGGAGTTTGAAGCTACTCTCCAACGAGTCTATCCACAAATATGTGGACAAGTCTTGGGATGTACATCTCAAGGCTACTGTCTTCAAAGATAGACTTCACTGAGAAAAAGCAACAATTCTGTGCGGGATTGCCTGAAGAAATGGCTGAGCATGTCAACTTAAACGGCCTGGTTCTATCACCAAAGTAGTCCACCACACTATGGTTGCTTCGTGCATCAATTTCCAACAAGGGGCTAAAAGAAATGCGAAGCCCATGGAAAACAAAGACAAAAATGATGCAAAGGGGGAAAAAAATGCCCAAATCTCTTCCCAAGGCAATGCCAATAACAACAACAACAACAACAATCGGTCGAAGGAGAAGCGAGTTTACAAAGGTAAAAATAAACTCTCTCCTAAAGAGCTTGAAGCTTTTCATAAGGACCACAAATGTTTTAAGTGTGGGGAGCAAGGACATGGCTATCGCTCTTGCCCCAAGAGAAATGCCCGCAAGGAGACTCCTAGAGCTTCCACAATCAAAGATCCAAAAGAGGATGATCATTGCAATGGAGATCACCTCTATTCTATGCTTGGGAAAAGGTTAGGGAGCATGGTTCCTTCATCCTATTTGACACTAGCTCTACTCACAACTTCATATCAATGTAGTTGGCTACTAAGTTGGGCATTCAAGCTTTCGAGATGGGCGATACTGTAACTACCGATGGAGCTTTCAAGGAACAACAAGCCTCCGTTACTCCCTTAATTGGGAAGTTGAGGCTTCATGTCCAAAGCTATGTCGACAAAGAAGACTTTTTCATTTCTCCTCTCCAACATGAGGATGTCATCCTAGGGGCAACATGGTTCAACTGCATGGCTTTTAAAATGAAGTTTCCTGGAAGGAGAATCTAATTCACCTACAGGGAAAAGAGCATGTATATAGATGCTAGTGGGTCCGATCGTACTATACCACTTGTAAATTCACTTGATTTTGTTAAGTCAATGAAAAGATCTGTTTCTGCATACATGATCTTTGTTAAAGAGTCCCTAAATGATGCTAATGTTTTAACAAAGCAAAGTGTTAGGAATCAAGAAGAATTAGAATTGTCTAATTTTCTAAATGGATTCCAAGATATGTTCATCGATGATATCCCTATGGAAACCTCCAAAAAGATGGGATGATCACCATCGAATTGAGCTCCTACCAGGAAGCTCGCCGCCTAACAAGCCTCGTTATCGAGTTTCGCAATCTCAATAAGAGGAGATCATGATGCAAGTACAAGCATTGGTAGAAAAAGGGATGGTGAGGGCTAGATCCTCTCCGTTTTGTTCTCCAGTCCTTTTAGTGCAAAAGAAAGATTGTACATACCGCATGTGTGTAGACTATTGAGTGCTAAATCATATCACTATCAAAAACAGATTTCCCATGCCACGGGTAGAAGATCTGTTTGATAAGATACAAGGCTTAACCTACTTCAATAGAATTGAACTTAAAAGTGGTATTATCAAATAAGGATAGTGAATGAAGATATCCTAAAGGCCACGTTCTGTACAACGTTTGGTCTTTATGAATATCTAGTCATGCCTTTTGGATTGCCTAATGCACCGACCACATTCAATTGATTGATAAAGAAAATATTTAGACCCTATCGCAAATTCAATGGAGTGTTCTTTGATAATATCATCACCTACTCCAAATCCTTGGAGGAGCACAAGCAACATCTCCAGGTAATTTTTCAAGCTTTGAGGAAGAACAAGCTTTTTATCAATCAAAAGAATAGCGATTTTTTCCTTCAAGAAATTCAATACTTATGTCATATTATCTCTCAAGATGGTATCTATATGGATCCATCAAAGTTAGAGGTAATAAAATCATGGCCTAATCCAAGGAATATACATGACTAAGAAGCATTATTGGTATGTGTGCATACTATAGACGCTTCATAGCCAAATTCTTTCAAATAGCACGACCATTACATGACTTAACAAATAAGAATGTTAAGTACTCATGGACTGCTAAATAGAAAAATGCTTTTGACAAGCTCAAAGAGAATCTTACCTCCCAACCAATCCTTATGCTTCCGGATCTCTCAAATCCATTTGAGGTCTAATGTGATGCTTGTGGTGTTGCCTTGGAGCAATTTTGCTTCAAGAAGGGCATGCCATAGCATATGAGAGCCGAAGGCTCAATGCCGATGGACGAGTCTTGGGCATATATGAAAAAGATCTTTTAGTTGTTCTACATGTCCTAGACACATGGAAGCACTATCTACTGGGGACTCCATTTATTTTGCGACGGACCACCAAAGTCTCAAGTACTTCATGATGCAAACCAAGCTTTTCGACAAGCAAATGAGGTAGGAAAATTTTGTTTTGCAATTTTATTTTCATATTACTCACATTGCTGGTAAGCATAATCAAGTGACTGAGCACTTTCACGACAGAAAAGAGTTAATGCTGTGTCTATAGCAACTCACAATGATATGTCTTCTATGATAGATGAGTATGCTATTGACCCCGACTTTAGAGACATAATGTCATCCCTTGCATTGGGGAAGAAAGACTAACCATTCACCTTGTAGGATGGCTATCTTCTTCATGGAAATAGGCTATGTGTTACCCACTCACTTCATGAGAAATTTATGTATGAATCCCATGCTCCTTTCTATGCGGGGCATAGAGGAAATCAACTTACTCTTCGAGGAGTAGAGATGTACTTCTATTGGTCTACCATAAAAGTAGACATACAAGAGTATGTTTCAAAATGTGTGGTATGCCAAAAAGACCAAGTATGATAAAGGGAAGCAACCTGGATTACTCCAGCCGTTGCCAATCCCTAATTCACCATGGGAGAGTTTATCCATGGATTTTATCTTTGGATTATCCAAGTCTATCCATGGGAATATAAGAATATGGAGAATAGTCAACAACTTTAGCAAGCAAAGAACACTTTATTCTTGTCAAAAAGACTATTGAGGCACACCAAATGGCAACCCTCTTCATATCTCATATTTTCAAACACCACGGATTGACAACATCCATCGTGTCAGTTAGAGATCCTAGAATGACGAGTAATTTTTTAAAAGGTCTCTTTGAAAATCTATGTACAAGATTGAATTTCTCTTCGGCTTATCACCCACAAACATATGGCCAAAGTGAGATAGCCAATCTTACGATTTTTGATCTACTAAAGACTAATGTTACAGAAGTAGATCAGCGCTCACAATGGAAAAAGTACTTACCTCTTGTAGATTATGTGTACAATAATATTGTCCATACTACTATGGGAAAGGCGCCTTTTGAGATCATAGAGGTAAGACCTAAAAGTCCCTTACTACTTAAAGTTCATGGGAAGATATTTGCTGCTGATGAGTATAGCCGTGACCTACAAGAATATTTCCAAAAGATTAAGGAGGATTTATCGATCTCTCAACAAAGGCAAAAGGCTGTTGCTGATAAGCACAGAAGGGCCTTAACATTCAAAGAAAATGATTGGGTCTTACTTAAGTTTCCCAAGGCTTGATTGAGGCAAATGACAATCAAATATACTACGGACCATCAAAAGTATTATGCTAAACTAGCAAAAAGATACTATGGTCCTTTTCAAATCTTGAAGCCAATCAATGACATGGTTTATCAACTCAAGTTGCCCAACCATTGGCTTATACAAAACGATTTTCATGTGAGCCTACTTAAGCCCTGCAAAGGAGATCCACCAAGAGAACTGATTATTCAAGACCCTCCAAAAACCGAAGACCAAGAAGAGATGCTACAACTCAAAGCTATCCTTTGGCATGAAGACAAGGTACTACGACATGGTAAGATTATCCGACGATATCTTATTAACTTCATAAATTATCCTTTTGAAGATTCTAGATGGATGCAAGGAATACAGCTTAAGGATAGTATCAACCTTGTGAATGCTTACAATGCTACATTAGAGTAAGCAAATATATATATTTATTTTAAATGATCAATGTTTTTGTCCTATAAGACTAAATCTGTTTTTATTGTGCACAAATTTAAGTAGTATGCATGCTTAGAATGATGTTTGTGATGACGAAGTCTCTCAAACATAAAGTAGAATTTGTCACTCTACTTTGGGAGAATGAAATGGACTGAAGAGCAGACATGCTTGTGGCAGCTAAGTCTCCCAAGCCCCAAATGGACTTGTCATCCATCTTGAAATGATTTCGTAGGGTAAAAAGGGATCCTCTACACGGTAAGAAACATGGACTAATGAATAAAACTTTATCTCTTCTACCTCATAGTCGATGACGACTATGATTTCAAGAGAGAGGTAATGTCATAAAATCTAATATCTAACCAACCAGAATTATTTTCTCATATTAAACTGATCATTTAATGTGGGAGAATAAACGGGAACAAGGGTTAGAATATAGACGTGCTTTGGATTCTATCTCAACACGGGGCCGAGGTTAAAGGGGTCCAAATGAGAGATAGTTTGTCAGAGAGAAAGTCTAGCTAATGGAGCTTAAAGTCCTTAGGGTTAGATTCATTAAAGACCTCCAAAGGTTAGTGTTAAAATTACTTTGACCTTAGGCAAGGCTGTGCTTGAGGTGGGAACGTGGCCCAAGCGCTTGTCCAGCTTAATTGTTGAGATGTCGAGCTCTACACCTTGAGCTGGCATCCACTACGGGTCTTGGCCGCTTACGGCATTTACTCACTGGCGCGTTAGGTGACCGACACGGAGGATCTCTGCCAGTGATTCTACAGCTGGACTACACTTATAGTGCCAGCCTAGTACGCTTCTAGCGAGTTCACACTTAGTGACCGCATGTACATATGTGCTACTTTTCAGCTTTAGCACTTAGTCATTTTGTACTCTCTTTTCTGTGAAGAAGAAGAAAAAGCTTTCCATCTCTGTGTGCTTTGTTCTTGTCTTGTGTAGCTCTCTTGCATCCTCATTCTTTACATGGTATCAGAGCCTGGTGCAGGCAAGAGAGGCTAAGAGTGCAAGAGCATCACAATCCCTTCGTTCGCAATCCACGACCAGATGCCACAATTTTTTTAGGGGTTTTTCGCACAAGTTTTTGAACAAGTCTCCAAAGTGCAGTATACAGAGATTTACTGTACAAGTGTAGAAAGCGTTACAGGAACCACGATAGCAGGTTCAGCAGATTTGCAGGTTTTTGCAGATTGCAGCTATTTTGTCTTAGTGCTTCAAGATGTCTGACGGTTTCAGTCAGATTGTTACTGAGAAGCTTGAGAAAAATAACTACCCTGCATGGAAGTTAAGAATAACAAATTTCCTAAAAGGAAAAGGTTATTGGGACTATGTAGAAGGAGACAATGAAAAGGAACCAGAGATTCCCGAGGCAAATGCTACAGCAGAACAAAGGAAAGCTTTGAGGGACTGGCAACAAGGCCAGAGCAAAGTGATGTATTGGCTGTCTATGAGCATCACAGATGGCATGATGGGCTATCTACAGGATGCTGAAACCCCCGCCATTGCATGGAGAAACTTAGGCAGAGTGTTCGAGGTGAACACCAAGGCCAGGAAGCTTCAACTAAAGTCGAAGCTAAATCAGGTTAAGAGGAACAACCTCTCAATCAATGATTATGCCTTGAAGATCAAGAGTATCATTGAGGCTCTTGGATCTATTAAAGTCTCAGTGGAAGACGATGACATTGTCCGTGCATGCTTGGATGGTCTAGGAGATGAGTATGTACATTTTAGGTCTTCCATGAATACAAGAGACGACATCCCCGTGTTCCAAGATTTGATTTCTATGCTTATTCTTGAGGAGAAGAACCTTGACACATCTTCTTCTCATGGCAGAAATAATTCTGAACAGGCCTTCTATTCTAACTCCAACAGAGGTAGAGGTAGAGGTCGTGGTCGAGGCCCAAGGGGTTGCAGGGGCCAATTTCTGGAAGGTCAATCAAATCAAAACAATACAGGTGGCAGGGGAAACCAGTCTCAAGGCAGGGGGAGTCAAAGAGGTCGTGGTGCAGGATCAAGCAGGCAGCAACATACTCCAGATAGTAGAGAATGTTGGACTTGTGGTGAAAGAGGTCACATGTCACGTGACTGTCCAAAGGGAAAAGCAAGTAGAAAGAGAGAACAGGGCAACTATGCATCTACTAGCAGAGATGCAGATGACAGCAAAAACGAGCGCATGTTTGTTATGCAACATGTAATGAATACAATGACTGCAGAGAATTCCACCCAAGATGATGTTTGGTATGTGGATTCAGGTGCCTCTAATCACATGACGTCTCGTGGAGAGTGGTTTAGAGATATGCGCAAACCAGATGTGTCAGGCTATGTGCAGACAGGAGATGACACAGCTCACCCCATTGCTCATGTAGGGGACATACCTCTAAATACGAAGAGTGGGAAATCAAAGTACTTAGCAGATGTACTTCATGTCCCAAACATTACAAAGAATCTTGTTTCTGTTGGACAAATGGTTGAGCAGGGTTTGCAGGTTCGCTTCAATCCAAATAGCTGTTATGTAGAAGATTTCCAGAATGGCTGTAAGCTGATCACAGAGGGCAAATGTGTGGGCAGAATGTTTACGCTGAATGTAGACATGCCTGAGGTAAAAGCTGCATTATTTGCACAGGGCACAGGTGTTGTGGCTGATGTTGACATTTGGCACAAACGCATTGGCCATGTCAATGAGCAGAGATTGCGCAGCATGCAATCAAAACAGATTGTAAAAGGTTTGCCCAAATTCAAGGTGGATGGTATGCATAAAGTGTGTGCAGCATGCCAGTTTGGAAAACAGTCAAAGGGCTCATTTCCACATGAGCGCAATGTATGTAAAAGGCCACTTGAGGTGGTGCACACAGATGTTTGGGGTCCAACCGATACTGCAAGTATACATGGTTGCAGGTATTATGTCTCTTTCATTGATGACCATACAAGGAAAGTATGGGTCTACTTCATGCGTAACAAAAGTGAAGTGTTTGGTCACTTTCAAGACTTCAAAGTCATGATTGAGAAGGAGACAGATATGCAAATCAAGACATTGAGGTCAGATGGAGGGGGAGAGTACTTCTCCAATGATTTTTCAGATTTTCTGCGAATGCATGGTATACACAGGCAGTTTACATGCAGATATACTCCACAACAGAATGGGGTCGCAGAAAGGAAAAACAGCCACATTGCAGAGGTTGCACGTGCATTGATGAATGAGAAGAACATGTCTCATCATTTCTGGGCTGAAGCCATAAATACAGCTGTGTACATTATGAACAGGACACCTACAGCTGCGGTGCATGATGTAACACCTGAGGAAAAGTTTACAGGTACAAAGCCTGATTTGGCACACTTGAAAGTGTTTGGCTGCATAGCTTACGTGCATGTACCAGATGAGTTGCGTAGGAAATTGGATCCTAAAGCAGAGAAATGTATTCTTGTGGGATATTCCCTTGAACAAAAGGGGTACAGATGCTACAATCCTACTACACGAGAATTACGAGTGAGCAGAGATGTAGTCTTTGATGAGATGAGCAGCTGGTACAGTAATGCACATGGCACTATTGGGGCTGATGTAAAAGATGATGTGGTTGTACAAAATGTGAGGCCACAGTCACAGGTTTTGAGTGGACCACAAGAGTCCTCTTCTCGTGGCTCTGTTGAGAAACCATGGAATGGTAGACTACGTACGCAGGTTACTCCACCAACAGGTACAGGGAATGTATCACGAAAAGGAAAGGAAAAGGTTGATGAACCTCCCTTTATGGTTGATGCATCATCAGGTTTTTCACATGTAGACATGGATTCAGATGGTTTTGAACAAAGTCTTGATGAGGAATTTGGAATTCCGGCTGTCTAGACACCTGGTGTAAGGAAAGTACAAGAAGATGCTAGAGGGCAAAGGAGTGACCAAGGACCGCGCAGATCTAATAGAGTCAGAAATCCACTTCAGAAATTGACTTATGATGGGTATCTAGCGCATCACCAAGCCTACATGGCTAAGGTGATACAGGATGTGGAGCCCACATGTTTTGAGGATGTAGTTGGAAATGTGCATTGGGATGATGCAATGAATGAAGAGATGGATGCATTGGAAGCAAATGACACATGGGAGTTGGTGCCATTGCCAAGTGGCAAGAAAGCTATTGGCTGTAAATGGGTGTATAAAACCAAGCATAAGGCTGATGGTAACATTGAGCGTCACAAGGCAAGGCTGGTCGCAAAGGGTTATGCACAGACGTATGGCATAGACTATGAGGAGACCTTTGCTCCAGTGGCAAAGATGACGACAGTGAGAGCTGTCATAGCAGTGGCTGCATCTAGAGGATGGATTATGCATCAAATGGATGTAAAGAATGCCTTCTTGAATGGTGAGTTGCAAGAGGAAGTGTATATGGATTAGCCACCTGGTTATGTCGATCCAGGTTACCCAGATTATGTATGCAGACTTCTCAAAGCTTTGTATGGTTTGAAGCAGGGCTCTAGAGCATGGTATGACAGGATTGCCAAGTATCTTGTCAGTATTGGTTTTAGGAGAGCTCATGCTGATCATTCACTCTATGTACGTGAGAGTGATGTGGGTATTGTGGTCATTACCATATATGTAGATGACCTTATTATTGTTGGTGACAATGCTATGGAGATTGACCATGTGAAGGGTCTTCTCAAACAGGAGTTTGAAATGAAAGATTTAGGCGAGTTGCGCTACTTTCTTGGCATTGAAGTGATCAGGACTCCAGAGGGTGTATGGCTATCACAGAGACAGTATGCTTTGGACATGTTGTCAAAGTATGGTATGGCTGATTGTAAGCCAATTTCTATTCCCTTGGATGTGAATGCAAAGCTGAGTGCAGAGAAGGGTGATATTGTTGAGGATGTCAACATGTACAGGAAGATTGTGGGTAGTCTAATCTACTTGACTATCACGAGGCCAGACTTGAGCTACACAGTAGGCTTGGAGAGTCAGTTCATGCAGCTTCCAAGGAAGCCACATTTGGATGGAGTACGACGCACACTTAGGTATGTGCAAGGTACTCTTGACTACGCATTGTTCTATGCAGCAGATGCACCATTAGCATTGTATGGGTATACAGATGCAGATTGGGCAGGTAGCATTGTTGATAGGAGATCTACGAGTGGCTTCATGTTCTCTTTTGGGAGTGCTGCTGTTACTTGGAGCAGCAAAAAGGAGCCTACGGTTGCTTTATCGAGCACAGAGGCCGAGTACAGAGGTGCAGCAGTTGCGGCGTGCGAGGTAGCTTGGCTACGCACATTACTTGAGGACTTGGGAGTGCAGGTGGACCAGCAGATTTTCATCCATTGTGACAACCTCAGCAGCATGCAGTTGGCTAGGAACCCAGTGTTCCATGCCAGGACCAAACACATAGAGGTCCATTACCACTACGTTCGAGAGCGAGTGTTGGCGGGCGACATCGACTTGGTCTACGTCAGCACAGAGGAGCAGATAGCAGATATCTTTACCAAGGCCCTCGGAGCTGAGAAGCTTCGACGTTTCCGGACTATGCTTGGACTCTGCGACATGCAGAGCTCGAGGGGGAGTGTTGAGATGTCGAGCTCTACACCTTGAGCTGGCATCCACTACGGGTCTTGGCCGCTTACGGCATTTACTCACTGGCGCGTTAGGTGACCGACACGGAGGATCTCTGCCAGTGATTCTACAGCTGGACTACACTTATAGTGCCAGCCTAGTACGCTTCTAGCGAGTTCACACTTAGTGACCGCATGTACATATGTGCTACTTTTCAGCTTTAGCACTTAGTCATTTTGTACTCTCTTTTCTGTGAAGAAGAAGAAGAAGCTTTCCATCTCTGTGTGCTTTGTTCTTGTCTTGTGTAGCTCTCTTGCATCCTCATTCTTTACATTAATGACTAAGGTGCTTGAGGTGCTTAATGGCTAAGTTGCTAAGGTGCTCCATGACTAAGGTGCTTACGGGGTTCAAGGTGTTCCCAAAAGTCAACATGATCTCTCTCAAGGGGGGGCGTGCCCTCATTGTAGGAGAATGAGAGAGAACAGACAAACCCTCACACAAGGCAATCTTGGTCTAAAGAAGCAACAATGACACTTGTCAAGTTCCTGTCCATGTTGCCCTCATGGTGTGCCTAAAGCCTATTGGTTGAACTCTCAAGGGGTCCAATGATAATTTAAATAATTGAAGTAATTTTTTATGCAATTATCAAGTCCTATCTCTCAAAGAGGGGGACACTTGTCCCAAGGCTTGCATGGTTGCTTGATTTAACTAAAGCTTGTGATCGGCTAAGCTTGTAGGGGTCCAATCAAATTGTCCCATGAGCTAGAAGGGGGGGTTGACCAAGGAAGCTAGGGGCTAGCTTGGGGGGTATACCCCCCCCCCCCCCCCCCCCCACACACACACACACACACACACACACACATACACACTCTCTCATTGTGTGAGGTGAAAAGTGCAAGAGCTCCATCTCATTCTTCAAGCTTGTTGAGAAGTTGAGAGCCTACACCAACACTCTTGGATATGGAATGCAAATCCAATGAATTTTTTTTTCACACCACAACATAACATGAAAGATACTCTATTGCAGATACACCTCATTTTCGCGTTGTCCTTGCGACAATTTTTTGTCGTGCAACAATGTGACATGAAGGGTAGCCATTGTAGGCATACTTCCTTAACGCAGTGTGGCATACGCCATTTCTTGTCATGCCACTAGTGTGACATACTTTAATATTCCCTGAAGAATCATCACCAAGGATCCAAAAATGCAACAATGAGACACTACTAAAGGAGCAAGATGGTATAAACATTGCATAGATTCAAAGAAATATCAACATAGAGTGCTCAATTATTCTTTTAAGACAAGTACAACAAGTGAGTCGTGACCGATGCACTAGCTTTTTTGTCCCTTTCTACTATTTTTCTTCTTCCTTACCTTTGGTGGTTTCTTTGCACTATTGTCTTTCAAAGCCTTTGCCTTTCAAGCTACTTCATTCTTCTTCTTGAACTACTTTTGAATTTCTTTTGCCGCGGAGAGCATTTTTAAACTTCCCTCAAGTTTACCATCATCTGAATCTTAGAAAGCTTCACTTTCCCCTTCTTATGTCCTTCATTCTTGTCTTGTGTGTAGATTTGGGCAACCAGGTTTGTTCACTCAGGGTGCTTATATATGCGATGGAGATTGAGTCATTTATATAACTCACCTAGTCAGACACACGTCATATCGTGTGGTTAGCTTGTCTAGATAGTGGATAGTGTACCGATATAAATGCCATCATTAGGAGAGTTGAAATGACATGTCTGTCTCGATGGTGGGCAATGTATCGATATTAATGCAACCATTAGGAGAGTTGGAATGACATGATGGAATTTTTGAGACGTCTATGAATATGAGATTCTTCCTTCTTCTCCTCATAATCTCAAGTTGTAGCCATAGGTTACCTCTTCAATGCCCTCACCTTTGTAGGTTTTCTTGCTTCCTTTTACAAATGGATTCCTTCGTGATCGAGATAGAGGAGGAGCCACCTTGTTGCTTGTAATGAGGCATTCAAGGATAAGCTGTTCCATTTTCTTAACCGAATTGACTTTCAATAGCGGGAGCCATATATCAAGGCAATTTTTAATCTTGTCTTCTCACTGCAAGAATGGGTGGCTTTTGCAAAGACATTTCCTTGCAATATTTCTTTGGACCTACCAACAACAGGCAATTAACAACATGTTTGAGTTCGAGGATTTCCAATATGTCCAAAATGAGGACATCAATTCAAAGCATTCTAAGAAAGATATTTTTCCCAGAAGCAATCTCAAGTTACCGGTGTATTTGCATAAGAATGACATCAAATGTCTTGTATATAATTGGAAGTTTCCTATGGTAGAATACTATGTTGGACTCATAGTGTTTTTGAATATAAATCTAGACGACTATCAGGACACAACAGAGGAGGCAGAGAGTAGTTAGCCTTTGGTGGCATCGCCAAGTGATGCTTTATGTATATCAGAGGGTGTACATCTTTCATAGTGAGCTTTTCCAACAAATGTCCTCCCCACCCTGTCCATTGGTGAGCATCATTATTTAATGCTATCATGGAACTGTTTGACTTGAGAGGGGACTATTGACTTGCTATAGTTGTCGAGAATCTATAAGAGGATGACTATATATTGACCCTGTCAATGACAAGTATTATGTTATGGATGCTCACGTAATAGCAGGTGATTTTGTTGAACCAGGAAAGGAACTAGAAATGGTATACAAGGATGTATCTAGGATTGTGTGCATCTATAGGAATTCCCATGTAACTACCACTTGTGGAATTTGTTAAATACAAAGATTAAGCTGTAAGAAGAGACTTATGCAACTCATGAACTAGTATTTGTATATTACTACATTTCATGCAATAAACATACGAACAATTTATGGTTATTTATCTAGATCATTCCCCTAAGTTTCATACCTGACTTGCTTGGGTAGCTAGTAGCTACGTTCCTAGTGGTGTGCTCTATGTTTTTATTGAAACTCGCTTTGATTTACATTACACAACATAAATATACAATATATCTGACTTTCACTCCCCTTTATTATCCATGTTTAACTTGGAACAATGACTCACCACAAAAGTTCCCATATCTCATGCATTCATGAGATTTATTAAACATAACCTTATCTACATGCTCTATTTATGCCATGGTTGTCTTTCAAAAATCCTCATCCCCCTCTTAAGGTATATGTATATATAGCCCTCTCCAATTAAGCCATGTGATATGCTACACGTTGATAAGTTATCGCCTTGAGATTTTTGATGACCAATTTGGCTGCAATGGTTAAAGCACTGTACAAATATAACCACAACCAATTTCTCTATAATTGAAATGGAAGCATATACACGTGAGACATATAATTGATATGCCTAAGAAGTTAGGGAGATGAATGAGAGTGTAGACCTCACATAGACAAATCGGACATTCAAAGGATTCCAAGTAGGTCATCTCCAACACATGATTAAGCCCAGTGCAATGCATTTTTTGACCTATTGACAATGAATGATTCCTCTTCTCTCATAGTTTCCCCTACGAAAAGATATATCAAACTATCAACACCTATTTGTTGATCCCCCCCCCCCCCCCCCCCCCCCCCCCCCCCCCCCCCCACACACACACACACACAACGTGCCACCTTGGCAGCTATGAACACCTTGTCTTTTGTTATCTTCTATTCTTTGCATTGACGGTGAGGATTCCCTTGTCAAATGTTATCCACCGTATCATGTTGAAAAAAGAATAAGCCTTCTCTCTCTCTCTCTCTCTCTCTCTCTCTCTCTCTCTCACACACACACACACACACACACACACACACACACTCACTCACTCACTCTCTCTCTCTCTCTCTCTCTCTCTCTCTCTCTCTCTCACACTCACACACACACACACACACACACACACACACACTTCAAGGCGTATATGTTTTCTTTTGTGGGGTGAAAATTAAGCATCACTTGATATGAAAATAAGAACTAGTGTGAGTAGATAAGGGAGTAATGGATTCAACGTGTAGAGGAAAAAAATTACAGCCTCTTGCTTTTGAAGGCTTTATATTCTTGCCTAAAGGCTCCCTAAAAGACTCTTGTTAAGGCAACAGATGAGGCTATATTGGCGTTTTAGACCTATGATTGTTGTCATTGACTGAGCTTAAAGGTAATTGTGGGTGGTAAAAGCTAAGCAAAAGGAATTTTAATGTGGTGCAAGGTGGACAAAAAGGTGGTCATGATGTGCATGTGAGTAGGAACACCAAGGGAATGTTGTGTGTGCCAAGTTGTGGGGGGAAAACAGGCGTGCCCTTGGGAGAATCAAGCAAAGAGATGGGAGTGGGAGTGGTACAAGAAAGAACACTAATTAGAATCCACGGGAAAGGAATGAATAAAAGGAACAGTTGAAATGAAGTACTTGAGAGAGAGAGAGAGAGAGAGAGAGAGAGAGAGAGAGAGAATGTGTGTATAGAGAGATACATAAAGAAGTGAACAACCAATGCATGAATGGAAGGGCCATATGGTAGTACCATAAGAAAGGCGTTATCTATCTATATTATGGAGGGCCAAATTCAGGCAGCTTCACGTGGCTAGAAATGGATACTAGCTGGTGGTGAGCGTGGAGGGGGACCCGGAATATTAGAGGGGGATGAGAACAGAATAGGCGGGAGGGGAGTCTGTTCTTTTTTTAAGCTTTTGATTTAGAGCTTTTCCAAGAAATTTAAATATTTTCTAGTTTTGAGGTTTATATGTAGGTGATTTACACATTATCTTTTCTAACACAATTAGATCAAAGAAAATTTTCATCTTATTGCATGAGGTTGCTCTCCTTCTTTGTATTTTGGGAATGTCCAATTTTTGTGTAGGGATTGATAATCATCATATCCCCTTGGAAGTTTTATACACTCTTTTCACCTCCTATCATTGAAAATCCCATCACATATGTGTCCACATGATATAAACGCTTTCTTTGCACTTACTATCTTACACAAGACTACAATCACAATCACAATAGGATGTATTATTCGGTCATGGCCAATCCTACAACATTTAAATGTATGTTTGGGGGGGGGGGGGGGGGGGGGTGTCCTAGACGTGCCCTAGAGGACAAGAGAGAAAGATGTGTAAAGTTATTTGTGGTTAAGGAACGAGTTTCATCCTTAATTGGTAACATTGACTTTCTATACATTTTGTTTTAAAAGGCCTACGTGAGGCTTCACCTTGTTACACACAAACAAAAGTAATGTCTTGTCTCTCTATCGGCAGGCCCTCACTATCTCTTCCTTCCAAGATACCACACATAGCAAGGACTTGGCTACACAAAAAAAACTACATTTCTCTCTCTCTCTCTCTCTCTCTCTCTCTCTCTACAATCTTATGTACATTCTGTTACATCTGTAGAAAATTCATACAGAGAGTCTAATGTATATCCTAATAGCTTGAGTGCAAAACCCTCGGTCTTTTAAGAACATAGAGTTCTCTAACATCCGATCTCTCATCAAAGTGAATGGTTTCAAACAAGAGATGCTTTCTCATAGACTAGATAAACCATAAAAACTATGCTTTGAAGGAGTGCAAACAAAAGAGCATTGCATCATCATAAGGGTTCAAGGTAACCCCAACAACTTTAGACATTCCTGGGCACCAGTGCGAGATGGGGTTACCAGTGCGAGATGGGGTTCTGGAAATATCTCGATAATTCTCCCCATTTTCACAATTTCTTAACATCTATGATTAAGCATGCCATCACAAGCCCACACGCCAAGTTTAACGGAATTTGGACTTCCAAAGCTCTCCCTTTCACAATTAGTCATTTTCAAAAGCCTTCTATTAAAAAAATGACTCCAATCTAACATCAATTTATCCAAAATTCCCAAAAAGCCAAATCTTGTCCTTTCTTTGTTCCAATCACATAAATCTTGTGCGAGTTGAAGCAAACGTCCTTATGAGTACACAAGGTCACTTTGCAGCACTCGAACCCATGACTCGGGTCACAGAGGTGAAGTACTTAACCAACCAAGCTAGCTCCTTTGGACAAAAAGCCATTTCTTGTTTATATATGATATCCTTAGCCCATGTGCAAAACAAAAATTTTCATGTCAAAATCCGGCCTTCAATAATAAATACTCTCATACTCGCTCTTTTGAATTTTTATCAAGTGGAATCTCAACAGATTCCACCGTCCACAACGGCATTCCCCATGCCCCTCCCACTCCAATGGTTTGCACTCCCAACCCCATGCCCTGCTCTTCAGTAAGCGACAACTTGCACTCTCCCCTATAGCAAATAGCTTGCATGCACATCCTGCTTGGCTACACGACGTGCCACCACCTCCATTTTTTCCCTCAAAGCCACAAGAGGCATCTCCGTAGATTCTTCTTGATCCAACACCTCAAAAGAGGAGGATTTTCCACACCTACTGCTACACATTTATGCAAAATACTTGAAAATTTGTTTCTTCAAGAATGATTTGATTCCAGGATTCTCAACAACCAAGCCATTTTGGTATGCACACAGATTGTCCGCTTACGAATGTGATGTCCTGTGCACATTTAGATAGCTTGCTATGGAAAGCTAGTTTTCACCAAACTTGCTTAACCATTTGTTTTCTAGGTTGTCCACAATGGAAGGAAATAGGATAATGTAAGTGTATTTTTCACTATACCCTCTGCCTCGACACACACAAAACTACCACACGGGGTCCTCAACATTGTCTATGGATAGGCCCTTGAGAGGAGGGAATTTGATGTTGGTCTTGGTAGAAATGGTGGCCATCCCAATGTCCAAAAGTAGAAGAAGAGCCCCAAGGGATGAGAAGACTAAGGGTTCTAAAAAGGGTCCAAAGTGATAGAGAATGGTGAAGATGCAAGAAAGCCAAAAGAAGTAAAACCGGAAAGTCGCCTAATAAGGCCGTAAAACAATGCAACAACGCCACAAACTTATTGAAACTAGAAAATTATAAATGAAAGAGAACACTAGAGATGAGACAAAACGGGGTAGAGCTCCCCACTCAGAAGGAGTGGCCCCTAAACTAGGCACCCCTTGTGCTACTTCTTTTCATATTGCTCAAGCTGCTCGCTACAACTATCTGTGTGAGCCCACTTGTACACACTGAGTTGTTATGGCTCATCCCTACCCACAAATTTAAAGGCACTACACTACAAAGAAGATAGCTTTACAATTTGGCTTTACACAATGCTCAAAAGCACACAAAAAATGGTCGATCAAAATCTTTCCCAACATAAAAAGTGACACATTATGAGCATCCGTATGACCAGACATTTCATCAAAAAGTGACACATTATGAGCAATCATATGACCAAACACACCATCTATATGCTGACATATCAATACCTCTCTGTACATTCCACAATTTGTACTACATTTTCCATCTGCTCCATTGTAGGGATCAGGTCCAATCATCCCCTCAAAGGCTACACACATGAGATCTGCAAAACACAGACAATACTTTAGCCAAGAATTTAGGAGGCTACCACAGAAGCCCCTTCATGAACATGATCTACTCTCCTTGTCTTGCTTAGCAATTGAATTGTTAAGCAAGACATGATCTACTCTCCTTGTCTTGCTTAGTAATTGAATTGTTAGGCCGCAATGGCTAGATGTGTAGCAAGCCCTATTTAAATGCATTTGATGCACTGACATTAAGATTCTTGCCACATCACAGTTTTCAGCCACAACAGTGGACTATGAGGCTCATGGCATCCCTTTCAACCGCTCCCCTTCCAATGGGGCATAATCATGCCATATCACAAGGTTTGCCCCCCCCCATTTTGCTGCCCCTCCCCTTGTGATAAATTAAGGGAAATCATCCTTAATTATTCCAACAAAGACATTACACTTACTAAGCATGCACTCACACATATTCTTATCCACATTGGATTTTGGACAACAATTTGATCAATCAAATTTACATCTTGGTCCCCACTTGACTTTAGATGCAACCATGATTTACAAATCCAAGCTCCACTCACCTATAACACATATCTTCATGCACTACTTCATCATCAACACCTCGTCGATGAACAAGGATAAAATATTGCAAACATTCTACCTATCATGCTCAAATAGACATACCAATGTGGGAGAACAAGCATCTTTGATGCAACAATCCATTCGATATCAAACCATAGCATATGTACATATATATACGAGTGATAAGGGAGAGTACCAACAATACTCAGCTCATCCCCAAAATATCAAAGAAAAAATGGTTAACTGTATTCTTAATTTATTTAGTGGGGTGGCACCCCTATTGTGCAGCAGGCACTATGCCAAACTCAATGTTTAAATCGACCTAAACTTTTGGAGAGCTCCTCACCAATCAAAAAGCCACAAGGCAAAGTTCTAACAGCCAGTGAGTATCTTTCAAGTCCTCTACTACTTCAAATCAAGAGCAGGGTGGTTCTTGAACTTGACCAAGTATTTTTGGACCAACTTTCCTTTCACTTCCCCCTTTTTGTGTGCTAGGATCTACTCACGTGGAATAATTTTCTTGGTGTCTTCTACATTTGGCTTCTCTGCCTTCAAAATTTGTACAAGAATCATCCAATGATCTGGTAACTTAAGTCTAAAGGATATGGTAACTTAAGTCTAAAGGATATATCATTGATCTTCTTTGGGATCTAGAAGGATCCATAATATCTCATACTTAGCTTTGGATAAAGTCTCTCCTCACCTTTCATCTCTCTTAATCTTTCCTTCTCAAACTTGAGATGCATCGAGTCTCCTTCCTTCACCTACAAGTAGCCTCAAGTTTATCTATTGCTCTCTTATGATTTTCCTAAGACTTCTATGGAAAAATATGTGGCTAGATCCTCTACAAAATGATCTTCTTGAAGATCTTGTCCTTCATGCACAAGATAGATGAAACCTTCTTGCCACCCTCAAATATCTCAAATTTTACCAATGTGTAAATGATGGTGTTGTAAGAAATCTCCACAAATTGGAGATAATTTTCTCACTCAAAATTTTGATAAGAGATGTAGCTATGTGTCCCTCCTCTTTGCATATTAGCATGCTCCTGCATTTTTCTTCTCTATCATGCAACTGTGGAATTCTCAAGCAACCTGCCTTGCTCCAGAGAAGGTGTCAACACAAGAGGTGGTGTGCAAGGTAGGACTTCCTCCCCCCCCCTCTCTTCATGCTCGAAGTCCCCGCAGTGGCCATCTCAACCGAAACAAGGGTTGGAGTTGTCCCCACCACATCTGTTGCTACCCGGACAACTTCAGGATTTTTTGCTTGTGAGGAGGTGTCCGCACCCGTAGAGCCACTCCCCTCAGGGTTTGAAAGTGCAGCACGCTCCTACATTCTTCTTCTCTACCATGCAACTGCGGAATCCTCAGGCAACCTGCCTTGCTCCAGAGAAGGTTTCAACACAAGAAGTGGTATGGAAGGTAGGACTTCCTCCCGTCCCCTCTTCCTACTCGAAGTCCCCGCAGTGGCCATCTTAACCAAAACAGGGCCTACCACTGAAGTAAAAGCATCAACTAAAGCCGTCACATGGGCAGGCGTATGAGGCAACTCCACAGCCGGTACAAAACTCTGAGCCCTTACTGTCGGATCAGTGCTACTGGCCATGAATCGATCATCCTCAAAATGACATAAAGGTCGAAGGGAAAGAGGAAAAACTTTTGTTAAGGGGAACACCAATGTCAGAAGCTGCCCCACCTTGTTTTAGTTGGGATACTGTGCCCCATCTGCCCTACTACTCTTTGAAACTCAGCCAATAACCTCTCCCTGAAAATTGGTGCCCAAGCCACTGGCCCAACATTGGCTGAATGCAGCCCATTCCGCGCTTTAGTAGAGATGGTATAAGTTTTGGCTTGCAGCCAAATAGCTTCCAAAAACGAGCAATAAGCATCTCTAATCGCCACATTAGTGATCCCTGACAGTTTATATTCCCATTTCACTTTCAATCCAGATTGAAGCTCTGCCTCTGGAGCAAGAATAACGTGCGAGGCACGGGCAACACCATCTTCAGGCAGGCAACATCATCTTGAGATCCTTTCTGTTGTTAACTGAATCCTCTGATTGTTTACCTCCACCATATCGCCGAGAGCCAACTGTTCTATCAATGCATGAGCCTGCGGGTGGACAGGATTACTTTGCCAGTCGAGGTTGGCAAAGACTCGCAGCCGCAAATCGTGCAACCATGCATCCACCCGCCGAAGAGCTAGCTATTGCGCAACTGTGAAGGGGATGCACTAAATCAAGGAAGCTGTCATGGTGGCAAGAGCACACAGAAGAACACAGAAACATTGAGATGTAGAAGTGAAAAAGCTCTCTGCAAATAGCACTAAAAGAATATAAGGAATCTGCTGCATGCACTATTCTACTAAAAAAGAATTCACAAAATAGGTAGTGACACAGTGTTGCCACAATCATAGCCCTTTTCCTACTTTTTGAGATTGCATGGCAAAGATTACACAATGACGAAGTCAAAAACCATTCACCGGAATAGCAATCACCTCCCCTCGCAAATCAACCAAATAAAATGAAGTGAGTCCACATGACTTAAAGATCCAAAACAGCCCAGACCACCGTAATTTTAGCTTCTTAGGCATCTTCCCAAGACAAGAATTAAATACAGGAACCAACTGGCCCCACAAAAATTGCCACGCTTTGGGTCGGTCCATCCATTTTTTCGCCGGGATTGCAGATCTTGCAACACCACAAAACTGTGCAATCACTCTTCATCTAATTCCTGCAAAACATCCAAGCGATAACTGACCGAAGCTTCCAGAAGAATCCTATCCACAATCAGCATCCGCAAGCTTGGCACAACATGCTCCACTGGGGTAATTGCCTCCATGTCGAATGCCAATTTGAAAGGTATTAGGCCTGTTGCCACTTTATATGTGGCCGCACGATAGGCCCATAACATCCCAATCTGTTTGGTGAAGATTGAATAGTTTTCTCAAGATGTGGACCAATTGTTTATTATCTGATTCTGCCTACCCATTTGCCTGAGGATAATATGTAGAAGATTTCCTGTGTAACACAAAATAGAATTGTAACATTTTCTCCATCACCTTATTCAAGAAATGGCTACTCCGATCACTAACCAACTGAATGGGACACCCTTATCGGGAAAGAATATCCTTATATAAGCACCAAGCAGCAAAAACAACTATATTATCTTTCAAAGGCCATGCTTCCACCCATTTAGTTGCATAATCCCTGGCCCTCAAAATATATCGGTTGCCAATGCTAGCTACCGCTGGTTGAAAAGGTCCAATAAAATCCAATCCCCATTTCTGAAATGGCTCCAAAGGTAACACTGGATGTAGAGGCATTTTGGACATCTTAGTAGGTTGCCCCAACCGTTGACAAACATCACAATGTTGCACAAAATCCCTCACATCTTGAAATAATGTCGATCACCATAATCCGCACCGTGATCAAGGCTACAAAGTGTCCCCCCAACAATGCATGTATGAACCTCCTCCAAAACAGATCCTTGCTCTTGTGGTAGGACACATCTAAGTAGAACATCCGTCACTGTGCAATAATAATACTTTCGCATCACTATCTCAAAATTCCGGCTACGAATAGCCATCCGGCGACGTTGATGTCTGTTACCATATACATGTGGTAGTGATGTGTGTGAACACACTAGGACCGCTGGGGCATTTTTTCCCTCTTTAGGAGGTTTTTCCCCCCCGTGCATTGTATATACGCCCATCACTCTAGGGCTATCTATCTTTCCATTGCACACTAAGTAATACACTCTCTATTGTGCGCCTTGAGTTTCCTTCGTCTTCTCCAAGCTGTGTGTGTTTCTCTGCAACCCTAATTCCAACAATTGGTATCAGAGCAGGTCACGTCCTCCCGGGCTTAGTCGCCAGCTGCTCCAGCATACGCCTGCTCACTTTCTCCGATTTCAGTGAGCTTTGGCGAGCGTTCGCAGGTCGACAGGCAGTACTGCATTTCAACCTCCGTTTCCACTACAGACAGTACTGCACAGGCTATTTTGTCATTTTGTGCAAAATTTCTGTCAGTGCCATTTTCTGCATAACAGGTGCCTTATAGTCTTCTACGGTTTGTGCTATATAGCACAGGTTGTTCCCGCTCCATTTCTCCTATTTTCGGGCAGTTTTCACATCAGGTGTAGCATTTACCATGGCTGACAACAACAACACAGATGTGTTCAAGATGTTTGCTGCTGAGGACAGGTTGGATGGGGACAACTACCCTATGTGGGCTTATATGATGCAACATGTTCTTGTGTCAAAGGGTGTCTAGAAAATTGTGCAGGGCACTGATGTACGTCCTGGTTCTAAGGATGTAGGCGATGTTGAGGATGTTGCAGGTCTTGCTGCAAGGATTGCAGCTGTTAGAGTTGTTTTGCCTACGGCAGAACAAGCTCGTTGGGATGTTAAGGATGCACAGGCTCATGCATTGATTGCGTTTTATGTGAAGCGCACCATTGTTCCTCACATCCATTCAGCAAAATCAGCAAAACAGGCTTGGGAAATTTTAGCAGGTCTTTATGCAAGCCGCAATGAGGCTAAAATTTCTTTGCTGCGTAAAGAGCTGGAGTCGAAGATTATGCATGAGGAAGATGATATGGACACTTTCCTTGCTAGTGTCAATGATATCAATGAGCAGCTTATTTCTGCAGGTGAAGTCATTTCAGACAGTTCCCTTGTGCAGACTGTTCTTGATGCCTTACCAGATTCCTACCAGACTTTTGCTAGTACTTGGAGACTGATGACCCAAGGAAATCCAGAAGTTGTCAAGTTTGATGCATTATGCACATTGCTGTTGCAAGAGTCACTGTCCAGAAAAAACAGGACTAGACAGCGTGCAGTTGAACAAGCTTTTATTGCTTCTCAAAGAAAGGGTGGTAACAGCAATGCAACCACTTCTTATGGTTCTGCTGCAAGTGGCAAAATTATGTTCCTAATTCTTCTGCTGGCAGTACTTCGTCTGGCAATTCTGGTGATAAGGGCAAAAAGAAGATGCGTTGCCATTATTGTAAAGCCAATGATCACTTGATCAAGTCGTGTCCTAAGTTGAAGGCCAAAGAGGCTAAGAAGAAAGAGGGTGGTTCCAATGCAAATGCTGGTTCCACTACAAATTGTTGAGTCTTCTGTGAAAGGAGACTGTGTTGCTGATGTTGATGCAGAATGGGCTTTTAGTGCAGAGTGCACTTACAATCCTGTTGTCCATGATGCATGCTTGTCAGTTGCTGCAGATTCACATGTGTGGTATTTCGACAGTGGTGCTACAAAGCACATTACCTCACATTGTGAATTGTTTACCTCTCTCGAGTCTGTCCCTCATGGAAATTCAGTCACTTGTGCCAACAACGTCTCTTATCCAGTTCAGGGAGTTGGAAAGATTGTGCTTACTGCTGCTAATGGCAGTTCTTTCACACTTGTTGATGCACTTTATGTACCTGGGATCAAGAAGAATCTCTTTTCTGTATCCGCACTTGCTAGACTTGGACTTGTAGTCAAATTTGTGGATGACAGATGTACAGTTCATGATCTCAGTTTTGGTAATGAAATTGTTGCATCTGGGCTTTTGTGCCGTGGGCTGTACAAGCTCACTTTGTATGACAAGTGTGGACAAAATTTTGCAAATGCTGTTGCAGATTCAAGGGCTATTTCAGATGCAAAACTTTGGCATGCACGTTTTGGTCATCTGAATTTTGCCAGTTTGTTGCGTTTGTAGAAATCTGACATGGTTGCTTCTTTGCCACCTCTTGAAGCACCTGCCAAACATGTTTGTGAACGCTGTATTTTGGGTAAGATGCAGCGTTCTAAGTTTCCAAAGGATGGTTCAGTTCGGGCCACATGCAGGTTGCAGCTTGTGCATAGTGATGTTTGTGGGCCCATGCAAACTCCGTCCTTGGGCAATTACCTATACTTCGTGACTTTCATTGATGGTTACTCCAGGCAGGCATGGGTATTTCCGCTTAAAGCAAAGTCCGAAGTTTTTATGTGCTTCAAACAATTTCTGGCTATGGCTGAAAATGTTTCGAAATGTACTATGGGCACCCTCCGTTCCGATCGAGGGGGGGAGTATATGTCTCATGAATTTAATGCATTTCTGGCTAGTCGTGGGATAAAACACCAATGTACAGTGCCTTATACACCTCAGCAAAATGGTGTTGCTGAGAGGAAAAACAGGTCACTGACGGAAATGGCACGATGTATGGTCAAAAGTCAAGCTTTACCGCATTCTTTTTGGCTTGAGGCCATTATGTGTGCCATTTATGTACTTAACAAGTGTCCTACGAAAGCTTTGCAGTCTATTACTCTATATGAAGCATGGCATGATAGAAAGCCTTCTATTGAGCACATGCGTGTTTTTGGCTGTTTGGCATATGCTTTGGTGCCACAAGTGCAGCGCAGAAAATTGGATGATAAGGCTGTCAAATGTATTTTTGTTGGTTGTAGTGCTGAAAGCAAAGGTTACAGGTTGTATCATCCCCAAACAAAACGTATTCTGGTTTCTCGGGATGTAGTGTTTGTGGAAGATTCTGTTCAGCCCTTGCTGTCATGTACTAGAGACAGTAATGTAAGCTCACAGGACATTTATGACACTTTGTTGCCTCTTTTCAGTGGTGGAAATACGAATGTAAGTTCCAATGAGGCAAATGTACAACCTATGGGGGTTTCTGAAAATGTTTTAGATCAGCCTATTACTGATGCAGATGTACATGATGTACTTGATGAGGAACGGGCTGAAAATGAGCAGGCTAGAGGTATGCCAAAATGGCTGGTGCACACTTTGCGTGACAGTAAATTGGATGCACCTTTGTCTAGGCGTACTCGTTCAGGCTCTTGCCATGCATCTTATGCATCGGATTGTTATGCTTTGGCTGTGTCTACCTTACATGATGTTGAGGAGCCTCCGACTTTTGATGAAGCACAGAATTCAGAAAATTGAATGGCTGCCATGCAATCAGAATATGATGCACTTATAGAGAATGACACATGGACTTTATGTGATTTGCCTCCTGGCAAAAAGGCCATTGGTACGAAGTGGGTTTACAAGTTGAAACGCAAGCCGGATGGTGAGATTGATCGCCATAAGGCTCGACTTGTTGCAAAGGGTTATGCACAGCAAAAAGGCATAGATTATGAAGAGACTTTTTCTCCCACTTGTTGTATGACTACTGTGCGTTTTCTATGTGCATTGGCAGCTCATTTTGGTTGGGATGTACATCAATCAGACATTGTTACTGCTTTCTTGAATGGTGACATATTTGAGGAAGTTTATGTAACGCAGCCTCGCGGTTTTGTCATAAAAGGACAAGAGGACAAAGTGTGCAAATGTAACAAGGCTTTGTATGGGTTGAAGCAATCTCCTCGTGCTTGGTATGAGAAAGATGACACTCATTTGGTCAAACAAGGCTTTCGTAACAGTCCAATAGAAAGCACATTGTATGTAAAGCGTAAGGGTGATGTATTTCTCATCGTGGTTCTTTATGTTGATGATTTGCTGATCACTGAACCAAATGAGAGACATATTGCTGAATTTAAGGCTGATTTGACTGCTACTTTCAAGATGAAAGATTTGGGGCTGTTGCATCATTACTTGGGTATACAGTTTAAGCAGTGTGATGGTGGTATTGCCTTGTGTCAGAAAAGTTACATAGAGACATTGCTATGTAAGTTTGGACTTGAGGATTGCAAACCTATTGCCACTCCCATGGAAACAGGTTTGAAGTTGAGTATACATGATGCTGGCGATCTTGTTGATGTCACTCTTTACCAAACTGCTGTTGGCTGCCTCATTTATGTATGCAACACGAGGCCGGATATTCAGTTTGCAGTCTCACAGGTCAACAGATTTATGCATAGCCCAGGGTCTAAGCATTGGCAGGATGTCAAGAGGATTTTCCGCTACCTTAGTGGCACTTTACATCTTGGCTTGTTTTATCCCAAGGGGGGATCATTGCCGCCAGACTTACATGCTTTTTCAGACTCAGATTGGGCTGGTTGTTTTGATATGCGAGTGTCCACAAGTGGTTTTTGTTTCATGCTTGGCAGTTCATGTATATCATGGTTGAGCAAGAAGCAACCTACTGTGACCACTTCGAGTTGTGAGGCTGAGTACAGGGCAGTCTTCACAGCTACGGTTGAGTGTGTATGGCTCAGATGCCTTATGGCTGATTTGGGTGTTGGACAGGACACTGCCAACACTATCTACACTGACAGTCAGAGCGCATTGGCAGTTGCGAGGAACCGAGTTTTTCATGCTCGCACAAAGCACATTGAGGTGCATTACCACTATGTCAGGGAGAGGTTCTCAGCAGGAGAGATCAGCTTGGCTTATGTGCCAACACAAGACAACCTTGCAGATCTTTTCACAAAGGCATTGTCTCGTGAGAAGCTTGAAGCTTTCCGCAAAGCTTTGGGCTTACTCCCCTTTGTGGACTGATCCTGTCCTCAGGGCATGGCACTTCCCTTTACTCATGTGCCAACTCTCGTTCACCGCATCACTCCAGGGAGGATTTGTTACCATATACATGTGGTAGTGATATGTGTGAACACACTAGGACCTCCGGGGCATTTTTTCCCTCTTTAGGAGGTTTTTCCCCCCCGTGCATTGTATATACGCCCATCACTCTAGGGCTATCTATCTTTCCATTGCACACTAAGTAATACACTCTCTATTGTGTGCCTTGAGCTTCCTTCGTCTTCTCCAAGCTGTGTGTGTTTCTCTGCAACCCTAATTCCAACAATGTCGTGACAAGAATGAAGGCATTTCTCCCCTATCCAGAAAATGAAACATCTCCTCATACCAGGTCCAGGGAATGCTAGGAATCATCTGGGATGATTGCTCAACTGGAACCTCATTTGAAACTACTCCTGTCAAAAATAGAGATGCATCCGAAAATTCATCCACAACCCCCATCGGTGGCTCGCTAAAATCAAGCCGAGACAAGTAATCAACAACCGCGCACTACGCTCCGGGACGATGTATGACCTCAAAATCAAATTCCTGTAATAAGAGACCCATCTAGCTAATCTTCCTGTCAAATTCTGTTGGCACACCAAATATAAGAGAGCCGAATGATCCACATAAAAGAAAAACCACCATCCCAACAGATAATGACAAAATTTCTTCACCAAATAAATCATCCCTAAGCATTCTATTTCTGTTACTGAATAATTTTTCTCTACAGATAATAATCGCATGCTTGCATAATAGACAGGTCAAAACCACCCATGAGTTTGTTCCTGCATCTGTACACTACCAATAGCCCTATCATAAGCATCCAAAAAAACATGAAAATCCCTATCACAATTCGGAGGAATCACGATAGGACTTTTGGACAGTTGAATTTTGAATCTCCGATAGGTCAAATCACATTCCGGGGTCCATTCAAAAACTTTGGCATTGACCTGTCACATCATCCAAAATAGAATCCAAAAATGGAAGCGAAAAAGGGTGTGATTCAGTAGCTGCATTTAGTTTTCTATAATCCACACAAATTTGAATTTTCTTGATCTTCTTTGGTACCACCACTATAGGAGAAATCCATTCTGGATTATCAAAAGGGGTAATAAAACCCACTTGCAATAAGAGATCAATTTCCACCTTGACTTGCTTGGCCACATTTGGATTCATCCTATATGAATGCTGCTTCACTGGCACTGCATCTGGTTTAATTGAATCTTATGCTGATAGAACTTTGGATCCAATCCTTTCATATCCGCATACACCCATGCAAAAACATCCTAAAATTCCATCAATAGATTAATGAAGTCCTCGCGGAATCGGGCCTCAAGTCGTCGACTAATATAGATTGGCTTAGTCCCTTCCGGAGCTCCTAGAAAGAACGTATTTAGTTCATCCTCCTTCACCCTTGTTACTTTACTCATCTGCGCTTCAAAGTTGCATTCTTGCTGAATAACCTCCTCCAATGGTTCTGACATAGGTAAGGCTTCTTCTTTCCACCGTCTGGAACTACCATTTCTTGATCCCATAATGACCTCCCCTCCGAAATCATAGAAACATCTGCAAGATAAAGGGAGTTTAAATCCCGATTAGCCTTCAGGAATTGCTCCTCTTCATTCTTTTCTAATCCTTCCACCATATTCATTGTTTCCGCTATCACAGGCCATGCTGGTTGAACTGGCTGTTTATAGGTTTCCAACATCACCCGAACTTTCCTGCAACCCTTTTTTACTGTCAGCATGTTTGCCTCCCAATTATGCTTTACCTTGGCTTGGCATAGCCATGGTCTCCTCGATCTAAACTAACATACTATGGCGCTTGGGAGAGGGTTGCCACATGACGTAAGCTACAACCTCAAGGCTAGAGACAAAAAAAAGAAAGCCCTAGCACACACCCACATTCACGGTGACCTTCGTGGCAGCTCTGGCAAGCTTTCAAATTTGTTTTGCCACGCTTTCAAACTCATTAACTTGCAGCTTGGTGACGTCCGTATTCCTTCCTCGCTTACATTACTCCCACTGCTCCACGAAGTACTATAGAGAGAGAGAGAGAGAGAGAGAGAGAGAGAGAAGGAGTCTCCGTTGGTAAGGTAGTACTGCTTGCTCCTTGGTAAGGTAGTATTGCGTGCATGTGCATGTGCAACCTGTCGTATTGCCTGCTCTCAAGCTACCCAAGCCACCCTGTCTTCAAACGCCATAGCGTTTTTCTGCATGCTCGGCGGTCTCACCTCTTGCTGCTTGATTGGCTGTCCCACCTGATGCGAGCTCAGCTTGTTGCAAGGGAGGTGTAGCAAAACGCTCTCTCTCTCTCTCTCTCTCTCTCTCTCTCTTCCTTTTGGGAAGCGTGTTGATGTTCTCTGTGTTTTCCAGCTGCCACATGCCACATTTTCCTCATCAAGCTTGAGCTCGAGCTCCTTGCCTTAGCTTCAATAGCTCCGGCTAATCTGCACCATCAACTACGTCCATAGCTCTTGCACCCAACAACAGACACAGATACCCACAGTGTGTGCGTAGAAGAATGAGGACGCAGAAGCTGGCGGTTTGCGACAAACTGGTCATTTCCATTCTGATGGTGTGAGGGCGTGCCAGTCTGCTGGTCTTTTGCACCCAGTGCTGCTTTGCCCCGATTAATCATGTTTAAAGGGCCACCTCCTTGTGCCGCAGGGTGGGGCTGCCTGGCACGCCATGGTAACTGGAGCAAAACGAGGTTAACGAATACAACTATTAGCTATTAGTTAGAGTATACTTAAGAGATAGTCACACTAATATGATAGACACGTTCTATGTTTGTGTTGGCGGCGCATATAACACACACACACACACACACACACACATGCACGCACAACGAGAGAGACAATGAATTGTTATGTTATTTGTAGCAGGTGCAGCTGCACACAAGCTGAGGAGAGTGCTTTTGATAGCCGTCGAGTGTGCGTGAACCAGGTCAACCAGGTTATATTTCAATTTGTTTCAGTTATGTTCTTTTTTTAGATAAAAACTAACATAATATGGAGTTTGGGAGAGAGGGTTGCCACATGGTGCAAGCTACAAACATGAAGGCTAGAGACAAAAAAAAGAAAGTGCTAGCACACGCTCGCTCACATTCATGGCGACCTTTGTGCCGGCTGTGGCAAGCGTTCAAATTTGTTTTACCGGGCTTTCAAACTCATTAACTTGCAGTTTGGTGACAACCATATTCCGTCAAAGTCCAGGGTCGGAGAGTAGCAACCTACAGCCGTACATCTACTGCCGATTAAAAGGCGTAATTTCACGTTGCATGCTGTGGATGCTTGCCAACTCAGCAGCTGGAACACTTAGAAGCCCATATTTTTGCAACCTCTATCTTGCGAACACATCAACCCATGGAATGTTTTGTGGTGCGGACACATCAGCGGGCAGAATGTTGAAAGCGACATGCCATAGTTTTTCTGCAAAATGAAGCAATCGTTGCATGCCATGTGTGCAACCAGAATTTTGTCCACGATGGGGCAATCATTGCATGTCAAGTCAGTTGCTGGCTCGTTGACGGCACTGTCATCTGTCCTGTTTTGACGGCACTGTCACTTGCACTGTGAACGACCTACATTATTGTTAAATGCTACGCAAAGCACAAGCGACAGTCACTGTTGACGGCACTGTAACTCGCATTGTTGATGGCCCTCCTCCCCTGGACTATTGATGGCCGGGAATGGCCCTCTAGTGGTCGGGAATGGCCCTCTAGTGGCCATTCCTGAAATAATGCGCTCCCACCATGGCTCCCGGCCTCCGTCGGTCGCCATGGGATCGCCCATTATTTCAAGGAATGGCCACTGCAGGGCCATTCCCTACACCTTCCTTTCTTACATTCCTTGCTGCCACTCCCACTACTCCACGAAGTACTAGGGCCATTCCCTACACCTTCCTTTCTTACATTCCTTGCTGCCACTCCCACTACTCCACGAAGTACTACACGGGGGGGGGGAGAGAGAGATACACGGGGGGGGGGGGGGGGAGAGAGAGAGAGAGAGAAAGAGAAAAGCAGAAACAAAGGAGGCTCGCTCCCTTGGTAAGGTAGTACTGCGTGCATGCATGTGTGCAACCCGTCGTATTGCCTGCTCTCAAGCTACCTCAAGCCACCCTGTCTTCAAACGCTGTAGCGTTTTGTTGCATGCTCGGTGGTCCCCGCTCCTCCTGCCTGATTGGCCGTCCCGGCTGATGCGAGCTTAGCTTGTTGCAAGGGAGCTGTAGCAAAACGCTCTCTCTCTCTCTCTCTCTCTCTCTCTCTCTCTCTGTGTCTGTGAAGCGCGCCGATGTTCTCTGCCACATGCCACCTTTTCCTCATCAAGCTCGAGCTTGAGCTCCTTTCCTTAGCTTCAATAGCTCCAGCTGATATACGCCATCAACTACGTCCGTAGCTGTCACACCCGACAATAGTACATATGCCCACAGTATGTTCTTATAAGAATGAGCACGCAGAGGCGCGGTCTGTGATTGACTAGTCATTTCCATTCTAATGGTGTGAGGGCGTGCCAGTCTGCTGGTCTTTTGCGCCTAGCGCTGCTTTGCCCCAATTAATCATGTTTAGAGGGCCACCTCCCTACGCAGGGTGGGGCTGCCTGCTCACAACTGGCATGCCTTGGCAACTGCATCAAAATGAGGTTAATAAACACAACTATTAGCTATTACTGGACCTCTTCACAAAATTACCGGAGACTTGAGTTAGAGTATACTTAAGAGATAGTCACACTGATATGATAAACACGTTCTATGTTTGTGTTGTCGGTGCATATAACACACACACACACACTTGGTCACTACATCTCACTATGCTGGCTAGTTTTAGTTACACTAACTCAGTAGTATTGCTACCCAGACTATGTATACAGCGCATGTTGTACCCAACATACTTTTGGCAGTGGACAGAAGAGTTTAATGTTTTCCATGGTCTCTCCATGGATGGTGACGACCCCAAATTGGTGAAGTGGGAGCAGATTACTGATTTGGAGTGGTTTAGTGAATTCAGAGAAGCTAAGGATGGCAACAAATATCGTTTCAAATGCAGTAGCATTTGTAGCAACATGTACGACCAAGTACTTCAGGTGCACTACAAGGTGTACCAGAAGGCCCCACCAACATGGAAATTAATTCGGCTTTTGCAAAGGGTTTTGTAAAACAATTCAATCTAGTGGCAATTGCAAGTGGCTCAATCATGCAATTCAATTGGGCTGAGCTTGCTGTCCAACATTTGCAAGACCTTCAAGAAAAAGGATACTACGATGCCCATGTTGAAAAGTGGAGGGTGCATAATACCCACCCCTCAAGTCAAAAAATAGAGGAGGGCTCCACGGAAACAAAGGACGATTGTGCTGGCCAAGTAGCTCCGGATGTTTTTTCTACTACCAGGGCAACACCCCTCTCTATTAACAACTCTCACAAATTGACAGCAAGCCTGACATATTTCGGGCTCTCTAATTTGCAGCACATCATGAGTGCAAATGACCATCTCAAAAATCGACTACAGGATGCTAAACAATAGCTCAAGAATGCGGTTCGGGAGCTTGAAGCTACAAGGGTTCTGAAAGCAAGCCATGCTATGGTCATCCCTGTAGGACTTGCTATGAGACATAAGCTTCATGATGGTGAGAATGAAGTGTGGTGTTTAGGCCTCACTGACAGTGTGGATGCAAGGAGAGAAATAGAGCTCAAGGTAAAGATCAAGACACAAGGAGACACTGGATGGTTTGGGGTTTCCTCACAATGAGGACACCCCCACTGTTGTTGATATTGACATAACCTGTCTTCATGTAAGTTCTGATGGTTTTTGTGATTGAACCTTATGCTTTGAATATGTGCACAACTATCCTATGTACTTACCATGCCTCTGTTTTGATTGGTTTTTAGATTAATGTGGAGGTGCAAGAAGCAAAAGTGCACGCCTACGATAGTCAATTGCAGCTGCTTATGCAGATAAGTAGGATGATACAAGGCTCCTTCATCTCCACTGCCCTATGCAAGATAGCTATGGACACTTTTATAGAGTGTATATGAGGGGTATGCGATGGGACAACAAGCAACGTGTGTACTGGCTGTGGTCCGCCACTAGAAGTACACAAAATCAGTGCAATGGTCAAAATTCCATGTGAGCATACCTATCACCTAATCTGCTTTGTTGTTGCATGCTCCCTGGGGACCGAATGTAGAGCTTCCACCTGCCAGCAGAGGATACCAGCTGAATGGTGTCGCAAGGTCACACGGCAAGGACCTCTAATCACACAGAGTTCTGGTAAGATAATTTTAAGGAACAATTTATCCATCCTTGATTCCTACACTAGCCCTATGTATGCTAGTTAGCTTAGTGGGTATGGTCTCTAGCATATTGTGTATGGTCGTTGTCAAACCTAGTTATACTAGTTAGCATAGACAGTATGCTAGTCAGCTTAGTGGGTATGGTGTCTAGAATATTGTGTATGGTAGTTTTCAAACCTAGTTATGCTAGTTAGCATACTATGAGATATAGCTAGCATGCATAGTTTGTTAACTAGCATAGAAGGTATGCTTATTAGCATACACAATATGCTAACTAGCATACAAAAAATGCCAACTAGTATTCACAATATGTTAGCTAGGATAATTATCTGTGCTAACTAGCATACACAGTATGCTTACCACTCCCAGCTAGACACAAAGTATGCTAATCAGCATGTTAAATAAGCTAATTAGTGCACATGTGCTAACTAGCAAACAAGATATGCTAATTAGCATATTTAATATGTTAATTGACATACTTTTTATGCTAATTAGAACACTGTATGATGGCTAGCATGCAAGTATGCTAATTAGGAAAAAGGTATGCTAATTAGCATGCATAAGCATACCTTTTCTTATAGTTATCATACTTGCATGCTAGCCATCATACACAATGTTCTAATTAGCATACTTTTTATGCTAGTTAGAACATTTTGTATGATGGCTAGCATGAAAGTATGATAACTATAAGAAAAGGTATGATAATTAGTATACCTTGTATGCTAGCTAGCATTTGGTGCATGCTAACAAGCATTCAAATTTTAGTTAGCATATCTTCTTTGGTAGCTAGCATAATGTGTATGCTTGTTAGCATACCTCTATGCTAGTTAGCATACATTTTGAGCTAGCTAGCATAGTTTGTATGCTAGTTAGCATACCTCTTTATCGTAATGTGTATTTTAGTTAGCATGCACAATATGCTACCTAGCAAAAATGGTATGCTAATTAGCAGAGATGTTATGTTTATTAGCATAATTTATCCTCTAGTTAGCATACCATCTATGCTAGCATACATTGTATGCTAATTAGCATACAACCGTGTATGCTAATAAGCATACCATTTGTGCTAATTAACATAGCATGTATGCTAATTAGCACACCATCAATAATAAGCATACCATTAACATACACACAATTTTTCCTATTAACATTTTATATATGCTAATTAGCATACAATCTCTGCTAATTAGCATACACACTATATTCACACTTCCTTGTTAGCATATTTTCTATGCTAGTTAGCATATTGATCATGGTGGTTAGCACACTTTGTATACTAGTTAGCATAGGTAGCATAGACAATGTGAATGTCTATAAGATATAGATGCCTACCATACATGGAATGCTACTGGTCACACTATGCATACAAGCAATCGTAAGGGTATCGATGAAAATTAACGGGTGAATGGAATACATAGGTATCAAAGATCACTACAAGAGGTTGTGTGCTCTTGTGACGCTGTTAGCGACGGAAATACACTGGGTTTTTATAACCCCCGGCGTCGCTAAAACCGTCGCTAATAGCGTCGCTATTTGCGTCGTTATATCCGTCGCTATAGGCGTCGCTATATAGAGACGCTCATAGCGACACTCATAGCGACGGTTATAGTGACGTTTACACAGAAGTCTATAGCGACGCTACAGAGCCATAAATAGCGACGGTTATAGCGACGCCCGAGAGAAATTTTTTTTGGTGACAGGACATTGAATGCCCTGCCACCCATCAACCGTATTGTACTTGATTCACTTTTTAAAAAAAGTGCAAGGGTAGATAATAGACCCAAAATAGTCACCCATAAGACGCATTGTTTGCAAAATTGACAAGCGTAAAATTGACAATTGTACACATCATAGGCAAAATGAATTGATTGGCAAATGTAATAATGACAATTGTACAACATCATAGGCATAAAGAATTGATTGGCAAAATGAACTGCGGTGACAAATGTAATAATATACATGGTTCAAAAAGACGTATAAAATCCGTCTCATGATACATAAGCTATGAGAAACCCTAAACTAATGCTATCTAGCTACGGCTAAACTGACGTCGTCTAGTCAGACGTCTCATCGCGTCCAAGCGGCGTATCTGTCGGATTCTGCAAAAAAAGACAATAAGACAGCTTTCAGTAAGTATAAACATATAACGACATTTATAAAACAATACAAAAAATAGAAAAGAGTAAACCCTAATACTAACCATGTCGCCGCGAGAACTGAGAATGTCCATCAGGGCGTTTAAGCCCTTCCTGCCTGCGTACTCGCGCTCGTATGGTGTGGGATCACGTCCTGTCATCGACCACTGTCAAAACATACAAAGAATTCATTATGTTAGAATTAAAAAACTCATAAACCCTAAACTATCGAACATAAAGAGCAATGCGAAAACACTTACAAAATCGGCTTCAAATGATGCCCATCCATCGCTCCCCAAGTGGTGCGAGCTCCCTGCCTCTACTCGCGCTCTGGCTGCATCCTTTTGTTGCTTCCACTTGTCGGGATTCTCGCGCACTGCTTTCTTCGCATTCTTCCAATCTTCTTTGGCCAGCCAATCTGGCTTGTTCCACCCATGCTTGATTGCTTTTTGCACTTCGGAACGCTTGTGTTTGCAGTATTCGCGCATTCAAATCTTCATCAGGTCTTCATTGAAGCACTGATCCCGTGTTGGAACGGGAAACTCATCATGAAGTATGCTGATGACTCTGTTTTTTAAATCACTTGGTACTTCACTCCATTTGTTTAGTATGTAGTGTCTAAACAGCTGAGAGCAAAGACCACACATGCGCGAGATCACCTTCTTGCCGTCATCATCCATGGTGATGCCGCCGCTGAAGTCGACGGAGTAAGGCAAGCCCTCTGGCCGGTGACGCGTGAACCTGGGTGTCCCGACAGGGGTCTCTAGCGGCGTGTCGATGGGGGTACGGACGTCAGGTGTCTCCACCGGCGTCTGGGCCCCGAAGCGAGGAGTGTCGAGTGGGGTGGCCCCTGGCGGAGTAGGTAGAGGTGTGTAGCTGCTAGGAACAGTCAGCCGTGCAAAACCTGGCGTAGATGGCGATGCTGTGGCTGGTGTGGGGGCGGGCAAAGAAGGGGAGGGTAAAGAGTCTCGTCGAACACGAGGCGGTGTGGAGGCATCGGTGGCGGAATCCCCACAACAACCGACACCGCCACCACTAGAGCGCCGGTGTCTAGACGAGTGTGAAGCTCGTCTCGTCGACGCCGAAGCTTCGGAGCGCGTCGAATGCTCCGAAATAGAGGGAGATGCGGATGGAGTAGGAACGCGCGATGATGCACCAGAGCGATGACGCTCCACGTACCACTGTCTCTGCTGCGGTGACAAAGAAGAAAGAAACTCCTCATCATTCATACCTGCATTAAACACACGAATATTTAAACTTAATATTGAATGAATAGAGTAGACAATGACGCAAAGACCATTAAATATAATGACGTAATGACGCATATAAATACAATGACGCAATGAATTGAGTGATAGAAGAGGCAAGCCGAAAACTCAGAATTTTCAATCAAAAGATGTGAGCGCCATGGAAGGTACTTAGAGAGCCAGAGCTTTTACAACCCGGAGCAAAATTGTTCAAATACAATATTTGTGGCTTTAAGAGATCTCTCTCTCATCCTAGCAAAATTTTTGTCCCGTGGAGATCTACTCGATATCTTTCGGAATCACATTTCGGACACTTCTCCATGTCTATGTATTCCCCTCTGAAAAGAATGCAGTCATTAGGACAAGCGTGGATAGAATTGTAATCCATCCCCAAGTTTCGCAAAATCTTTCTTGCTTCATCTCGGGAATCTGGCATCACATTGTCAGCTGGTAGTATGTGCTCTTTAAGAAATCTACACAACATAAAAATACGATACAGTCGTGTAAAAATCTATCAGATCATTATACATTTATAGTTTTATTAAAGTAAACTAATTGTAATAGATCACCTGAAAAGCACTGTGACGCTAGTGTCACTCCATCCAAACTTTGCCTGCATGTTGAGAAGAACCAGGAGTGCTTTCAATCTAGACATACGTGCTCCATTATACAATGGCGTATCGGCTTCACTTTTCATATCATCATAGATAAGCCTTTCTGAATCCATGATCATCTCGATCATTTCATCAATCTCGGGCTCAAACATTGCCTCGTTGGGAATGTGCTTTGCATGATCATCCCCCGAGCTGTCAGAGGCTACATCTTGTGGCCTCACATATGTTGCTTGACCAAAGCGCCTGCGAACACGTCTATTGGGTTGCAAGATTGCTGCTTGTTGGCCAGCGTCAAAGTCCGACGAGTTATAATTGGCAACAACTCGATCTATAATAGATGGATCGAACTCGCCAAATTCGCGAACGTGCTGCAAAGAAACACGTCTTGTCCGTCGCACAGCATGCTTGCATTGATTACAAGGACATAAGACCCTCGTTGAGAGATAGGTGTTTCGGTTGGACGGTCCCACATCCTCGTCACTACTCATAATGAGGATAAAAATCTTATAACCTGGACAACAAATTTAATACTCTATTGGCATTCTTCGTCTTATCTCTCTCTCTCTCTCTCTCTCTCTCTCTCTCTCTCTCTCTCTCTCTCTTTACCTCACATTCTCTAGTCATGTCCAATCCCCGCACACCTCGGTCTAGAGGTGCACGGAGATCAGAACCACCGGGTTATAATCTCGTATTTATTGGTCAATACCTATATTTGTGGGTACAAGAAATCTACAGACCCATGTCTACATGATACTGCATGTAGTGGACAAAACCCCTTTGCCTCTTCTCTAGCTGTAGCACTTCATAGCATCTTAACATCTTTTCACAGTAGATCTTTTCACTGTTCATCTAACTCTAAACCCTAAACCGTAAGTAATTCTTGCGTGGACTCGATCTAACGTAAATAAGCGTAAATCTAAATAAACGTAAATCTAACTAAAAATAAACCTAAATCTAATTTAACGTAAGTCTACATCTAACCTAATCTTTAACGTCTTTTGGGATAGTTTCCTACGACGTTAAAACTCTCTTCTTCTTGTGTGTGTGTGTGGGTAAACCTAAATAAACCTAAGTCTAATATAATATAACATAAATCTAAATCTAACGTAAATTATATTATATTAAAAACAAAGAACTAAACTAACAGGGATTACAAGAACCTTAAAACTGATTTAACACATAATTTTTCACATAACTCGGCAAGAGTTGGCATTCTCATCACTAAAGATGTGAGAGTTAACTTCCGGCGGTGACGCTGCCTCATCTCCATCCACATCTGACGACAGCAATTGGCCCTTTAGACCGTTCTTGCTCTTGTTACTAACTTTGAAGTTGCTGTTGAATGACTAGAGCTTGTCTAGATGGTCATTGTGTCGGGGATGTAGTGACTCTTGCCGCCCTGAAGATCCACCTTCTTCCCTATCTTCTGAAGACATTTCACCAGTACTTTTGGATCGACGGAGCCCACCATGAGTGAAGGCAGCAATACCCTATATTCCATTGAGGGCTTTCTTCACCCGCTTCATGTAGGCATCGCAGTCTATGGAGACCTAAATCTAATCTAATATAACGTAAATCTAAATCTAGCGTAAATAAACGTAAATCTAATTAAAAATAAACCTAAATCTAATCTAATTTAACTTAAATAAACCTAAATCTAATTTAACGTAAATCTACATCTAACCTAATCTTTAACGTCTTTTAGGATAGTTTCCTACGACGTTATAACTCTCTTCTTCTTGTGTGTGTGCGTGTGTGTGGATGTGTGTGCCAATAAAAAGAGATAAATGGTATAACCTTTCTATCACCCATGCCAAGTATGATAGATTGGTTATGCCATTTCCCTCTTGAATAATAGGTCTTGAGTTCAACTCCTCGTCGGCTAGATCTTTAGGTCTTTTAATTTTAATTAGTTTCCTACGACGTTAAACTAGTTTCTCTCTCTTTCTCTCTCAATGTGTGTGCGTTTTTTTGGATCGTATGCATGTTTTCTCTCTCTTTTCCTCTCTCAATGTGTGCGTTTTTCGTTTATGCATGTTCTCTCTCTCTTTTCCTCTCTCAATGCGTGCGTCTTTTGTTTATGCATGCTCTCTCTCTCTCTCTTTCTCTCTCAATGTGTGTGTGCATTCTTTGTTTATGTATGTGTGTGTGCGTTTTTGTTTATGTTTGTACTCTCTCTCTCTCTCTCTCTCTCAAAAACACTATGTGTGTGTGTGTGAGAGAGAGAGAGGGAGAGAGAAAGAGGAAAAGGGAACATGAGAGTGAGGAGAGGGAAGGAGCATACCTGGCTCTTCTTCCTCTCCTCGTGTGTGTGTGTGTGTGTGTGGAGAAGAAAAAGAGAGAGAGAGAGAGAGAGAGAGAGAGAGAGAGAGAGAGAGAGAGAGAGAGGGAGAGCATTACCTGCTCCTTGCTTGAGGGCGCCGAAAAACTCAGATCTGAGATCCGAGTTTTTGGGCGCGCTCTGTTATTTTTTTAGCTCAGTCGGCGTCGCTATGAGCGTCGCAAATTTACAAAGAAATTTGCGACGCTTATAGCGACGCCGGGATTTTTTTTTTTGAGCGTCGCTAATATGAATAGCCTCTTGTAGTGGATGCAGGATGCAAACCTGACAAGACACCTGTCAATCAAAGGAAAGAAGAGAAGCTATGTAGTGATGAATCTGATGAGCTAGATAGACAACATGAAAGGGAAGATGTAATGCCACAGCATGCGACAACGCACGAGGCTGTTGCAAATGGTAAAGAAACAGATGATGATGATGAAGATTTTAACATGATTACTCATCCCAAACCCAAGGCCCCTACAAATGATCAAACAAGACTCTCAAAGGAAACAGTTAGGAGTGTGCAAGAGGAAGGTAGGAGTGCTCAAGAGGAAGGTTTCAGGACTGACAGTGGGTTGACTGTGCAAGACGCCGGTGATGACAGCCCCCTACATGGTTTTGTAAAAAAAGTGAAATTAAAGAGAAAAGGTGGCCTGGAATAGATTCTAGAAGAACCTGGGGATGAGAAACGTGCTGCCCCTCCGAGCACCCTGGATGACATAAACAAACACAACAGAGGTGAAAAGAAATCCATTCACTCACGTGATTGCAAGAAATTATGCTGAATCTGTTCCCTATTGTCTCCAAGTTATGTAGTGTTAGCAAGCTCCACACCCTGTGGCATGTATCTCTCTAGATATTTATAATGGAAAAACTCGTTTCAATATTATTTTACTATGCAACAATTCAATAGTTTTTTCTTGTCCTTTATGATGTCTTTATTCAATACCATTTCTGTGTCACAGGGCAAGAGAAATTGCAGTTAGTTGCCTTGCATGATTTGATTTATGCCATTACATGCAAAACCATACGAAAGCAGCGTATTGCCAAGGCTAGACAGCTACAAAAAGAAAAAGCCGAGAGTGAGAAGCACCTGGCTAGCTATCTTAAACGCTTAACGAAAATAAATCAGTACTTCAATTATGTTCATCCCTCAGGGGAAGTTATTTTTGCTGAGTAGTATGCACTGCCAGACCCAATATGCGTGCCAAGCCATTGCTAGACGAGGGGTGTGCTTTGGTTCTTGATTTAAATGGCATGCTTGTTCAAGTTGTAGAGCCAATACACGGTGACATTCCCCCTAAACATGCAGGGGAAATGATAAAGTACAATGTGCAAGATAGGAGGTTGGTATTTTGTCGCAAAGATATCCACAAATTTTTGGATTGATGCCTTTGATTTTTCCATGTGTATATATGGAGCACCAGCATGGCACCTAAAGTGAATGCAATATTAGAAACAATATTCAAAGAGCAGCGAGATAAGCTGAGAGGTGTTTTTATATAGAGTCATTGTAGTGGCCAGCCTTGACAGATATATAATAATCCTGTATTCTTGAAGGATTTGAGATTGTTTTGGAATAACTGCAACTTTGGGCCCCAAAACAGTCTAATTATTGACGATAGTATGTACAAAGTGTGCTAGAACCCTGAAGGAAGTTGGCTTGTTACTTCTAAGATAGAGGACATACCAAAGAACAACAACAAAACTTCCTGATAGATACTTTGAGCAGCTGGTTGTTCCTATGGCTGCAATCAGAGGATTGTGCAGCGTATACAACTGAAAATGTGTTTGATATTGCCCCATATTTTTTTTCACATCAAGTGATCAGGAAGCTAGAATTAGAAATGCACCAGTGCAACGAGGCCCAACATAATGAAGCCATGCGTAGGAGACAAAGGGAGGCTGATGAAGAAGCTGAAAGACATAAGAGAGAGAGAGGCTACATAGGAAAAAAATAGAGAAGCAACAGCAAGAAGAAGAAGAAAGAGAGTTGCAAGAACCAAAAGAACAACAACAAGAAGAAAGAGAGCAAGACCCAAAAGCTTAGCAAACAAAGAAGCAAACAGACACTGGGCAAAAGTGAGTGTACAAGTGCGCTAAACCACGATCTTATCCAAAGTAGGAGGCTCTCTGCAGTTTTGGAACATTATGAGGGAAATTTGAAAATTTCCTTTCCAATGTTTGTAACTATTCCGACATTCACTTCAGATAGTAATGATCAGATCCTTTACTATTCTTTTTTTTGAAGACAATACTATGTGTACTGTTGGCGTATTGTAAACATTGAATTTGTATACATTCTCGTTGGAAATCAGCAAAGTATGCTAACCAGCATAATGCTTATGCTGGTTAGCAAACTGTTTATGCTAACACAACCAAAACAGTATGCTAATTAGCATACCATGTATGCTAATTAGAATACTCATAGTAGCTAATTAGAATACATTCTAATTAGCATACTGAGCATTTTTGTTTGTGCTAACTTCCACTCACAGCATACCATAGTATGCTAATTAGCATATACAGTATACAAGAAACTGCCATGTTTTCTCCTTGAAACCAGCAATGGTATGCTAATCAGCATATTGTCTATGCCAACTGGCATAAACAATATGCTAATTAGCATGCATGGTATGCTAATGTTAACCCTCACGGCACATGGACACCCTATGATCTATAAACGTTGTATTGTTTAGAGTCAGGTACCGGGCTTGTCGAACCATTAGGAACAGGGTAAGGGTGATCGCCGATGACAGGCGCACTCTAACTGGAATATTCAAGGAGTTAGTTGGCTAAGTATGGGCGCCCAAGTGTGAATGGGGTGAGCTCATATAAAAGACACTAAACCTAATTTTTACTCATTCTCTCATTGTGCAATAGAAGCCGCTCTTGCTCCATCTCCACCTTCTCCTTCACCATCTCCTTGTGTGTGTGTGTGTGTGTACGTGTGTGTGTGTGTGTGTGTGTGTGTGTGTGTGTGTGTGTGTGAGAGAGAGAGAGAGAGAGAGAGAGAGAGAGAGAGAGAGAGAGAGAGAGAGAGAGAGAGAGAGAGAGAGAGAGTGATCGAGCGTTGCGGCGGCACGACGGCGGCGAGGCGTAGTGGCGTCTCCCTCTTCTTCGCGGTGCGGGAATCCTTCATTCGCAACGACGCAGGAAGGTGAGTGACACACCATTCTTCCTTGTGAGCTTGTCTGTTGTATGACTGTGTGCTAGGAGCCTTTGTGGCTCGCACACGGCGCGTAGCAAGTCCCTAGCCGTGACATTTTTGGCGCCGCTGCCGGGGAGCTGCTGCGCGTGAAGCTCCAATGGCGACCTGTAAATTGTATTGAAGCTATTTTTTATGTAGGAAAGACGCGGCTTAAGTTTGATTATTGTTGTTATGCAAAAACAGTAGAGAAAGACACAATGTTGTTGACTGCATTCAAGTTTTCTGTGTTCTGTTAAGCTCTGTTTTGCTAGTTCTATTAAGCTCAGATTTCAGCTTACACAGTTAGCATTTCTGGCGTTTCTGCGTTTCTACATTTTCTGGTTTGCACTGCACAGTTCTGTCAAGTTTCAATTTTCTGCATTTTCTGTGTTTTCTGGTTTGTGCACAGTTAGGCGCACAGTTAGTTAATTAAGTAGGTTAGTAATTAGGTGAACCACTGATTAGCAGGTCAGTAGGTAGGTGAGACAGTAAATAGTTAGGTGAGGTCAACGCGCACCAAAACGCGTACCAAATAATATCCAAAAAAAATTAAAAAAAATAAAAAAAATAAAAAAATAAAAAAAATAAAAAAATCAAAAAATAAAAACGTGAGTGAGGGGGAGGTTATAAAAACGGACGAGTTGGTTTGTATAAAAGTGAGATCGGGATCATTTGACCCAATCCCAATCCCAATCCCAATCCCAATCCCAAGCCCAAGCCCAAGCGCAGGCGCAGGCTCAGGCTCTGTCTCTGTCTTATGATATAGGGTAGTCTCACTCCTATATATATAGGCTAGACTCACAAGGAGGGAGTGAGGAATGTGCGATAAGTCCTACACTCTCCTCTCCTTCATTGCACACTAGGACTTGCTATTTGGAGCCTAGTTCCCCAGCTAGGAAAAGACTGTTTCGGGCTTTTCTGGAGCAAAATAGAACCAAACGGTGGGCTATAAAGCACAGCGCGTCCCTCCTAGCGATACGCTCGATTCAAGCTATCACACGGCCCATTCCACGATACGCTCTAAAAAATCTAGCAAAAAAACACACAAAAAACACGCAAAAAACTAGTCACAAGGCCTCCTAGAGCAGCTTTTTGACACCTTAGGGTATCAAAAGCACATGCACTTACGCTCTGAGCGGGTGCTAGAACACGAGCATATTGAGGGTGCCTCTGTTCATACGGACACCCATTACCCATCCACGATAGGCTCTAGACCCTCAGCGGGGACACAAGGTAGCACCACCCAAGACCCTAAAATAGCCGCTAGTGATTCCTCCTCCGACTCAGAAATCATGGAAGCATACCCTACCCAAAACACTGAGAGAGAAGGCCATGCACCTCCCGAAGCTCCACAGCCTAGTACTAGTATGTTTAGCCGTTTCATGGAAACATTAGGTAGAGCTACTCGCTCAGAACCTGATGCAAATGAAGCACACGAAGGGGGTGGGAAAGTGGACTCTCCTTTCACATCGCACGTGGACCCCACACCCCCAAAGAGTGTCCATGTGGATATCCTGCCAACTTCTTACCAAGAAGGCCCTGTTGAGCTGCCTCCTTCAGAAGTTCCCTCTAGAGTACCGTTGGTGACAAGTAAAACCACGGGGAGCAACATTGCTTCTACCTCATAAGAAACCGTTAACACGTCGACTCTAGAAGGATTGTTCATTAATGATCATTGGACATACGACCTCCACACTGAGGTGTTGACGGATCTACACTCTGGCCACGCCTACCATGTAGGATGGATAGAGATTGTACGATCCACCTCTAGTGCCACGAGCATCGAAGATCAACAGAAAATGATTTGTAATGTTATCCATGGCATTATTCAATCAGAAAGGAAAAACCGAGGGGTAAATATACTCTCAACTGGCCCCATGAGATTTCTGGATACGAGCAAGGCTCAACAGCCTACTCTATCACAAATGGAGACTCCTCTAATGAGTCCCATGGACCCATCTTACGTCATTTCACTTGGGGTCTCTATGCAATCTGAGCCTCCGAGCGACAACTTTAGCTTCCCTAACTTGGCTCAACCCTCTACTAAGGAAAACACAGTGCTCACTCCAGGGATAGACCTGACAGAGAATGTACCGATGACATCTACGGTTAGCGTAGTGCCACTACCTAGTGTCGTAGTACCTAATATGGGGCCTCGACCGTATGTGCCTCTAGCCCCTTATGCACACATGGCCCCCACACCTCCAATTGTACCACTTGTTTATGCTCCTCGAGTGCCGCTCCCTAGCCCTTATCCGAGTGGACCTATGCCCGGTTATGTTCCATATCCTGCATCATCCACACATATGCCAAGACCGGTACCCGTCCCTCTCCTACATATGATTCCAAGAGTACCTCCACCGGCCCTGCCTCCTCACATAGGTGACTTGGCAGCGTTTGCTCAAACCATAGGTCGATCTATCGTGGAAAATATGCGTCATGCATCTGATAGAGAGCCTAGAAGTAAGGCAGTACAAATTGCCAAACTCACGCAAAAATTCAATGGAGACGAAGATGCTAGAAAACACATTGAAGTGTTTGAACAAGTATGTGATTCCTTAGGGGAATGCAACGAACTACATAAGTGCAATGCCTTAAGCTTGACATTAAGTGGGAAGGCTGGAGATTGGTATAGAACCCTAAGGGTGGACGAGAAAACAATCTACCCTACCCTTCGAAGGTTGTTTCTAAAGGAGTACATACGAGAAGGTGTGCTTTGGGGTGTAGCATCTCAGCTACAGAAGGCCGAACGTAAGGAAGGAGAGTCAGTAAGGGACTTCATTAGTCGTCTAAAGCACTTAAACTCTCTCTGCCCTGTAAATGAGCGCTTCAACAATAACCAACTGCTTGATCGATTCATTCGAGGGTTGAGGAATGAAGGAATCTATAATGGACTAGTGATTAGAGGTATCACAACCTGGGAAGATGTCACTGCCAATGCAATCCAATTAGAGGACAACTTGATGATAGCAGGCATGAGGGTGTCTACTGACACGAGATCCACTAGCTCACAAGCCATTGAGTACGAACCCATGACTGCAAAGCCCATTGCCAATGAGCCAAAGGTATTTGAGACATTCTTGACAGACCTCACCAAGGCAATCCAAGAGTCTCTTAAGGATAATCGACCCCCTCAAAATAGTCACATATATCCAAGAAGGGAGCAACAATGGTGTTCCATTTGCTTAGGTCCACATAGCACTAGTGAGTGCCCTACGTTTAGAGTAAAATTTAATGGAACTTGCAACGCATGTGGTAGGTATGGTCACCAAGCTAAGGATTGTTTAATGATCAAACGTATGATGGCAAATAGACCACCTGTAGCCTCGACGGATGCGCCTCGAGCTCCTGTATTGATGCCTGCTCCACCTGTTGAGAAACTAACGCAACACATGGTCCCTAGATCTCAAAATGTTGTACAAGCTACACCGCTACCACCTCCTGTGCTAGGACCGCAGCCCCCGCATCCAAGAGTCGCCCCTATGAACCAAGTGGGTTGTGAGCCATCTAATGCTTATGCAGATGGCTGTGAGGAGGAAATAGACACTAGTATTGCCTACGGACTTGATACATTGGAAGAGTGTCCTATATACTACATGGAAGATTATTGGGGGCAAGTCAAGCCGGTTTATCAAGCTGCTGCTCTCGCATCCAGAGGTCAAAATATCAACACCCAGGCTAGGAGGCCACCTCTTCAATGCTACGAGTGTGGTGGACCACATCGGGCAGCGGAGTGCCCTATTAGGCTGCAAAAGAATGCTGCACAGATGCAAATGAATCAAGGGAGCACGTCTGCAATGCCAATACTCACATGTAATCGTTGTGGCATAGATCACTTGATTGCCCAATTCCCCTATAACCCAAATGCGCCTAAAATCACACCCCTAAATTTGGTCGAAATTGCTAGTGTGACATCGCCAATACCACCCGTCGCACCCTCTTATGCGATTACATGGTCCATGCTTCAAGGGCCAGGCCATATCCTCGAAGAGAGAGATACCGCGTCAATTATCCAAGCAAAGAAAAAGAAGACACGAAGGAAGAGGTCGCAGAATACGGGAAATTCAAAGCCAAGTTCCAAAATAAACATAGGAACAGGAGATGACCCCGTGTATATGAATGACCTCGAGGATGATTCAGATTCAATCGAGACAATGGAGACTAGAACCAATACCACAAAGGGAAAGACCGACAAAGAAAACCGTAACATGGAACCAAATGAAAACCGAATAAGAGAAAACCATAAAGAGCCTCTGAAAACACCACAAGTGTTTCCAAATCCAATCCAAGACCCCCAAGGTAAACCGCAGGGTCAAAAAGGGAAGAATCGTAAAAAGAAGATTGGGACGTACCCAAACCCAGTAGACGAGATTGAGCAGGTAAAACATCTAAGAGGTTTAGTGGAGGAGACTCAAAGGAAACTAGAACCAGAACCCATGCATGTCAAAATTCATGACACAGTGTTTCCCACGCAAGTTCATCCACCCCACATGAACCATAGACCGTTAGCCATACCTAGTATCATCCAAGAAGGGAGTGAGGACGGGACATCAGAAAGTGAGCATACACCTTTCTTGTTGGAAAGGATGTTTAACGAAGGAATACCTGATCCCATTGAGGAATATGAGATTCCATCCTCACCAGTTCCTAGTCAAGGACCTACACCCTGCAAAATGCCAATGAATGTTGCCAAACTAGTGGACTTCATGTCTTCTGAGGTCCGAACCACGATCATAGCAAAGCTGTATGGAGAACCTGAGTTATTCTTTTCACTTCGAGCATTCCTTAACGGAGAGCTACAAATGGGATTACCGCAGTTTGCGCAAACAAATAGGCCTGACTCGATTATGATTGATGAGGAAAATCATGTGCAATCACTTGACTTAGATGGACACGAGTCTGTGATCGAGGTACCCATTAACGAATTAGGGCAGTATTTTGAAGGAGACGAGTCTAATGCGACCCTACCCATCACTACCAAGGGATTAACTATAAAGGGAATTCTTGATGGTGGTGCGGGAGTTAGCATCGTTACAAAATATTGTTGGGAATCCATGGGAAAACCCCGCCTCAGTGTTACTAACATTGTGGTAAAGATGGCAAATGGTACCATAGCCAAACCTATGGGGATGCTCAAGGATCTTAAGATCAAAGTTCTAGGACACAAGGTACGACATACGTTCATTGTAATGGATTTCTCTAAACACCTTATGTCATATGAAATGATTTTAGGACGACCATTCATGAGGGAAGCACAAATGGTTCATGATTGGTCTAAAAATAATGTCTATTTGCAATTCCAAGACTCTGTCCTTAGAGTGGATTTGGTGACTGGTAAGGTACACCCCTTAGGGAGTAAAACCATTATTGATCATCGCTCTGACACCACAGTTCACTCGGCCCCACTACAATATTGTTACACTTGTAAGAAGGATACAGACATTGGCCAAGATTCTCCTTACATGGATGTGTTATCGGGTATGACGGAATCACACAACGTGGACTGGGTACACCTAGCTGCAACCATAGATACCTGGGGAAATAGAGGAACCACTTGGGTCACACCAGAGGGGGAAGAGGTACCACAAATTGCACCTCTGAACATGATAAGTGCCATACATGCATCTTCTAAGGGCAAGGCAATTGTAGACCAATCTGACAGTGACACCGATAGCTCAATAGAAGACTTTGACCAACACGACTCAGACACGGACTCCCAGAGTGAAACGGATTCTAAATCTCATGAATTAGAGAGTGGAGCAAGTTCAGAGTCAAAACATTCGGAAGGACCGAGCACATCAACCGATGATAGCTCCTCCGAGAGTGAAGAGGACACCAACGAGGACTCCTTTAGTGAGCCAGATCTAAATGCAAATCAAAAGCAGGTCTCAAATAAGAAAAAGAAAAACTTTAAGAGGCGTCGATATCGAGCCAATGTACGTGCTAGGATAAAAAAGAAGAGATCCTCAGCAGAATGGCTCAGTTATATAGGAGCATGTGATGCTCATTGAAAATTGGTAGACGATTGGGGTGAATATCCCCAAAATGTTATGTGGTGTAGACCACGACCCCATGACATAGCCCAATTAGAGATCATAGACAAGCCAAAGTTGAGCCGCACTGCAAGGAGGCGTCAAAACCAAGAGTTAGCTCGACAACACAAGAAAGCAGAAATAGAAGCACAGACCAAAGCACAGACCAAAGCACAACCAGAATCCACAGACTTGCATCCTGCACCAGAACATTTCAAATCTTACACCACAGGGGAAGCAAAGGTTGTGTACACAAAAGCCCAAAGAATACCTATCGATGGGAATAATGGAATCTATGATGGTCCGGCAATAGTTAAAGAAATAGAATTAGCCGACCCCGGTGAAGAATCAAAACCTGTTTTTATTGCCCAAGACCTCACAGAAGTTGAAGAGGCGGTCCTCAAAGAGCTTCTCAAGGAATTCAAGGACATATTCGCTTGGACATACCATGATATGAAAGGTGTTCCACCTTCTGTGGTCCAACATACAATCCCTATGATTAGCACTGCGAAGCCCGTACAACAAAGACCCTACCCGATGAATCCTAAGTACGCAAAGATTATTCAAGAAGAACTAGAAAAGCTTATCAAATGTGGGTTCATATATCCTATTGAACACTATGAATGGGTGTCTCCAATAGTTATTGTGCCAAAAAAGAATGGGAAACTCAGGGTGTACGTGGACCTCAAAAAAGTTAATGCAGCTACTAGAAGAGACCATTACCCCCTACCATATTCCGAACATGTACTCGAAAGAGTTGCAGGCAAGGAAGCTTATAGCTTTCTAGATGGGTACTCAGGCTACAACCAAATCACGATAGCGCTAGAGGATCAAGCTAAAACTGCCTTCATCACAGAATTTGGCGTGTTTGCATTTCGTGTGATGGATTTTGGCTTAACAAATGCCCCCGCTACATTCCAACGATTAATAAACACTGCTTTTAAAGAATATTTGAGAGAGTTTTGTGAAGCTTTCTTAGACGACCTTTGTGTTTACTCTTCTTGGAAAGAACATCTATCATGTTTGCGGAAGGTGTTTGAAAAGTGTAGGTTATATCGTATCTCATTGAACCCGTTCAAATGCCAATTTTGGGTCAAGCATGGAGTTATTTTAGGGCATATAGTATCTAAGAATGGTATCTCAATCGATGAGAGCAAAATTAAAGTGATTCTAGAGTTACCACCACCAACCAATTACAAGGGAGTTCAAAGGTTCATGGGACACGTGGGTTATTATCGACGATTTATTTTATTTTTCGCTGAGATAGCACGTCCTTTGTACAAGCTTCTCATTGAATTTAAATGGACTGAAGAGTGTGACGAGGCCTATGAACAATTGAAGAAAACACTAGCAAGTGCTCCGATTTTAAGGACACCTAACTGGCATGTCATTTTCCATGTGCATATTGATGCATCAAACTTTGCTATTGGGTGTGTTCTCACTCAACCAGGAGAACATAAATTGGACTATCCCATTAGCTTTGCAAGCCGTCAATTGAACGATGCTGAAAGGAACTACACCACTACAGAGCGAGAAGGTTTAGCAATGGTTTATGCAGTAAAGAAATTTTGCTACTACCTTCTGGCAAACAAGTTTGTATTTTATGTGGATCATCAAGCGTTGCTGTATCTGGTAAACAAGCCATGCTCCACAGGAAGAATCACACGATGGTTGCTAATTCTTCTGGAGTTTGATTTCACGATTGTAGTGAGACCCGGTAAAAGGCACGTCATGGCTGATCATTTGTCTCGCATACCCAATGTTGAAGCCCCTACAGGAGTTGATGATGAATTACCCGATACTTCCCTATTCATAGTTGAGACTATGCCTGAATGGAGTGAGAACATTGTTAACTTTTTAGTTAATGGTTTTCCACCCAAGGAACTTCGTAAGGATATCGCTCGAAGGCTAGTAAAAGAATGTGAACCCTATTGTTTGATTGCCGGAACTCTGTATAGACTAGGCAAGGACGATATTCTTAGGCGTTGTGCCCGCGAGGATGAATATTTGTATATCTTGCAAGAAGCACATATGGGCATAGCAGGAGGACATTTTTCAAGAGACCTAACTGCTAGAAAGGTGCTGCAATTAGGCTATTGGTGGCCAACTTTATTTAAGGATGCATCACTTTTTACAAAAGGGTGTGATGAGTGTCAACGTTACAAGACCACACAGCGCAAAGACAGAATGCCCTTACATCCTATTAAAGTAACCCAACCATTTGAAAAATGGGGCTTAGACTTTGTAGGTCCAATTAGTCCCGTAGCTCGCAACACTCAATCTCGATATATTCTAGTTGCTACGGACTATGTAACAAAGTGGGCTGAAGCTAAGGCTTCACAAAAAGCTGACGCGAGGACAACAGCTAAGTTTCTTTTTGAGAACATTATCACAAGATTTGGTTGCCCTTTTGAAATTGTTAGTGATAATGGTACCCATTTTATAAATGAGGTAATAAGAGAGCTTACCACGACCTTTATGATATCCCACCATAAGTCTACACCTTATTATCCGCAAGCTAATGGACAAGCCGAGAGCACCAACAAGACTCTAATCTCTATTTTAACCAAGATGGTAGAAGCTCATCGCACTGATTGGGATTTGAAGTTGACATCTGCTCCATTAGGAGAAATATGAACCTTGCATGGACCTTGTAAGGAATCCTAATTTTTAGGGATTAAGGCTAATGTTGTGTGGGGTTTAGGGGGCAAGGGCATTGAAGAAGGTAGTTTTGAGTAGGCTTTTCTAGCCTTTTTTTTTGACAAATGTAAGATGTGGACCTAAAGGGTTGCTTTCTCTCTCTAGCTTTTTTTTAAAGTGAAGGAAGCATAGGGGTGTGTCCACATCAGCAATTCCGTGGGTCAAAAAGAGTCAAAATTTGACTTTTTTTAAAAATTTTCATTTTTATTTGTTTTTTACTTAAAACTCCCTCCCAACATATATACATATCCAAAAATCATTTTTTGACCCATTTTTTAACTCCCTAGCTTAGAAAGTCCATTTTTTCAAAAATCTTTTCCCCCAAAAAGTAATAAACATTTTGTTCTCTCCTCCTCCTCCTCCCTCCTCCCTCCTCTCTCCCTCTACCTCTCCTCTCCCTCTCTGCCCCTACCTTCCTCCTCCTCCCCAATCTCTCCCTCCCCTCCCTCCCTCCTTCTCTCCTCCCATCCTGCTCGGCCTCTCTACCCTTCCCCCTCTATCTTTTCATCATTTGCTTCCTCACGCAACAACTTCCATGGTGCTCACGGACATCACAAATGGTTTTCTTCCACCACCACGTACTCCACACACCAAAAGCATACATATTCGCTTACCCACGGCATTTGCACCGAAGACCACTAGTGAAGGTGATCAAAGGTCATCAGAGGAACGTCGCACCGCTTGTGAGACCAATGTTGACATTTGGGTGGATGGCCATTTGTACCCTTACGATCCTATAAGCCGCTTCCATCCACCGTTTAATAGCCTTTCCACATTTCTTCAATTTCTTGGGAGGGGAGAAGCAGGCTTGTTAGACTATTGCAAGCGGCTGTGTATGGGTGCAGGTGCTTCTTTGCATATGTGGATGCACGAATGTCAAGCTCTTCACCTCAAGACGATGGCATTACAAGAAAGTGTTGCCTCTTCAGAGAGGGTAGTTAAAAGTCTTGAACAACAAATGCAAGGAAAGGAGTCCCACATCCAGAAGCTTACCAACACCATCACATACTTGAAAGAAACACCCCTTAGTGCAAGGGAACGCAAACGCCCGTATTCATCCATTGAAACTCTTGCACATTCCGGAGGAGCATGCAAGCGACGAGTTACAGCCACAAGGTGATTTGGTCTTTACTTGCATGCTGCATTCTTACTTCACACTATTTTCTAACATTTATGTTTATTTGTTGCTAGAAACTTTATCCAGGAGGCATGCGGTGGAACAAGCCAAGATAATCGAGTCAACCTTCTCACTAGTTGTCTCAATACCGAGGACGTTATTTCTATCTTACAATCACCTGGAGGTAAGCACATTAAGGATGCAGTCACCAAGGACCTTATGCGTAAATTAAGAAATGTGGTTAATGATGATGACGTTCAACAAGCTTGTGATGAGGCTGGAATCAGCACCAAAGCATATCAGGCTATTTTTCAACTCCTAAAGGATGCCCTCAAAGAACATGACATTGTGGAAAACCTATTTCCCGTTCCTCACAAGGTCAAGCTTGCAAAGAAGGCCACAAACGAAGATGTGTTCTCCCGCATTGGGACATACCTACACATTGAGGACACAATGCCAACTTCCCTTTATGCTTCGTGCGCAACAAAGACAAGGGGAAAAGGTAAGAAACAATCCATAAGACCTTCGAATAAGGGCTTTCCTTACACAATGTGGAAAAATATTTTCGTGGATCTTAGAAGGCTTCAAGAAGCCATGCTTAGATTTTACGAGTTACCTGAAGAAGGTGACACACTTTACTTTTTTCTTTGGTATTATTCTTTTCATAGAAGCTGAAGTTTAAGGTCTTAACACTATTTATTTTGTAGTGCTTGGCACAAAAGTCGCTTTTGTGCTGAAACTCGATGAGTGTCAAATAGTGAAAGGCCGAAGGTTAGAGAGGCTAAGTGTCACTCTAATGAACGAGGCCCTTCTGCAAACCAAGCGAAGGGATTCAGTCGAGCCATATCCCACCCTATCTTTTAGCGTGCAATCAGAGAAAGACATTTGGTGGTTGGGTGCTATTGAGGTGCCCAAAGAGACCAATGGAGTACTTTCGTGGATTTTTGAGAGAACTCCATGGATCACAGAAGTAATACACTCCCAAATTGCAGCTCAGAAGTTGGAGATTGAGGGCTTTGGTAGTTATGATGTGGAGTGGCACTTAGGTGGGGATTTGAAGACCATAAAGTGTTTGCTTGGCTGCAAACAAGGGGCTTCTTCTCTCATGCCTTGTCCATTTTGCACTCGAGGGTACAAACCTAATGGACAAAAATCACATAAGAGCACTGCAAAGGCCAGTTACATGCTTCCATGGCAAGGGCATGGAGAACAAGGGTTAGATTGTCATGATGTCGGAGATGAAGGTAGAGAATGGGAAGCGTCTATTCTGAGATGTCCCATACTCAATGCCCCTGACCGTGATCAAAAGGGCCACACTTGGAATCCAATCTTTCGATTTCCTCTATCGAATGTACATTTTTGTACATTACACGCATTCATGCGTATTTTTGATAGGCTATTGAAGCTCCACATTGACTATGCTTTCACAATGAAACCGTTGGAAAAGTCCCAGGAAGCGATCGAAAGAGTAGAGGTACTCTTGAATTCCATTGGCTGTCACAATGGAAATGTGTCTATAGTTGCTGCAAAGAACACAGGGGAGGCCCATGAAATTGCTCAACAAGTGTCAATGAGTGGACAAAAAGCTAGACACTTTTTGAAGAAAGTTTCCCAAGGAAAGCCAAGTCGATATGATGCTCAAAGCAGCTCCAACCAGCAGGCAGGTAACCTTTGGGAGCTTTGGAAGGAGTTATGCAAAGCTACTACTGACAATGATTCAAATGGCGAGCTTGCAAACAAGCGCAAGCAAGTTTGGGCCCATTTTGATAAAATGGTCAAGCTTATGAGCCTTAACAACACAACAGAAGAACAACGGAAATCATTTCAAGAAGCTTTGGCGGATTTTACAAAGGTCTTCACCCTTTCTTGGGGTGAAAATAACATCACACATTATATGGTAAGTCATTCATGGTGTATTCATTACAAGGGATTGTTTTTATTTACTAATGTGGATCGTTTGCTCATGTGAACAGCATATCTTGTTTGCGCATGGTGCATTTTTTATGCACAAGTATGGATCGCTTGAAATTTTTAGCACTCAAGGCATGGAGAAGTCCCATTATCGAGCAAGGGGAGTGTACTTCAAAAATACTCGACATGGTGGTGGAATGGTGCAATCCAATTATTTGGAGGAGATGTTCAACTGGTTTTTTCGCACAACATTTGCTCGTAAGCTCACAATGGAGCGTGCGCGACAATCCAAGATTGCTATTGAAGTGCGCAAATGGACTCGTCAAGAGCATAGCAACAAGTGACAAATGTCGCAAGGTCCCACCAAGCATGCTGCATGGCGGCGATGTAGAGTGCGACAAGGATCAAAGTGGATAATGCGCGAGTCACTAAACGTGAACGTAGGGTCCAACTCTTAGCGACATGTTTATTTAAAAAATAATACTTCTTTTAAAAAAATTAGTGTGAACAGGGCCCTTTTTAAATGGGCCCTTATAAATATTGCATGCTCTCATAAATCACTCATTTCTTAAAAACAGGTGAGCTCTTACCAACGAAATGGCGCGCACCAAACAAACTGCAAAAGAGCATCCGCCTGCCAACAAAAACACCCTCCAAGGATGTGAGAAGCCGTCATGGCTTAAAGGCACAAGAAAACGGTCATGAACACCTGGCCGTTCCAGGAACTCTTCTGGTAGTGGGCATGGTGGTAGGGCACGAGAGTCATCAAGGACTGTTGAATCTCCACCTCCTCAAGATATAACACCTAGAAAGAGAATGAAGCAACGTGCCCAACACTGGAGAGAAGCAGAGGGCCAGCAAACATCAGAGTCCGATAGGGAGCAACCGTCGCGCCCCCAATCACAAGCAGGACCATCCAGGACTCGGGTGGTCAATACAGACACCGAATCAGAGAGTGAGCCGCCATGGCTGCGAGAAAAAATACCGTGCACACACCGGGTGGCCGTTGGGGAAAAGACATTGCCTCAAGGCAAGGGAGCTCTCCCCACACGACAAGATCGGCAACCAAGGGAAGAGGAAGAATCAGAAGAGGCTATATAACCAGCCCCTAAGCATGTAAACAGACGCAAGTCTAAGTTTTTCAAGAAGCCTACACGCCGCCCGCCAGCAAATGTGCAAGTGCCCCCAAGACAACCGTAGCGGCGCCGAAAAATAGCAAGGGTATTTGCAAAAATCCGCCACTACCAGAAGACGACGGAGCTCTTGATTCGACGCGCCCCCTTTGCTCGCACTGTGAAGGAAGTGCTTCAAAGCTATGGAAATCAGTATAGAATGCAAGCAATAGCGCTAGAGGCTATTCAAGAAGCTGCAGAGGCCCACATCATTTCAGTGTTGGAAGATACCAACATATGTGCCATTCATGCAAAGCGAGTGACAATACAGCCAAAATATATGCAGCTTGCACGACGATTGCGACGAGACTTCGAGCATTAGCCGAAGTTACCCCTCTTTTTGTATTGCACACCCTTATCTTTGTAATGATTTGACTTTCCAATGACAATATGATCAACAATTGTGTCTACTCTGTCTATTATCTTTGTAATTTCAAGTTCTGTATGTAATTGCAGTCAATTTCAGTAAATTTGTGCATTTTAAGTACCCTTAGGGGTAGATAAGCCTACAAGGGGCAGAAAAAGGCATGGCCACAAGGGCGCGCAAATGGCCCATCCATAACTGATGGATGGGCCATTTGCGCGCCCTTGTGGCCATGCCTTTTTCTGCCCCTTGTAGGCTTATCTACCCCCAAGGGTACTTAAAATAACCAAATTTACTAAAACCTATTGGTTTTGCATCAATATTTTATATGGATCCTTATGGACACCTTTTTTTGGTCATTTCAAGCTTTGAATTCCTTATAGGATATCAAAACAAATAACATATTGTGAAACCAAGTGTCCAATGTAATTTGACTTTTTGGTGCAAGGGTGTAGTAGGTAGAGCTAAAGCAAGTGATAGTTTGCTGGAAACTTCATTTCATAATTGATTTGAGCTTTTCTAGTGTCCTTGAGTGTGAACATATACTGGAATTTCCATAAAAAGGTTGCATTTAAATGAATGATGCAAAACCAATCCATTGCAATAAATTTGTGCTTTTTAAGTACCCTAGGGGGTAGATTGGCCTATAAGGGGCAAAAAAATGCCTGGCCAGAAGGGCGCGCAAATGGCCCATCCAAAACTGATGGATGGGCCATTGCGCGCCCTTGTGGCCAGGCATTTTTTGCCCCTTATAGGCTAATCTAACCCCCTAGGGTACTTAAAAATCACAATTATACTCAAATTGACTGCAATTACATACCTTGAAATAACAAAGTCAAAAAACAATTCATATCACCAATTGAAACAATTTTCAAGATTGAAAAATCAGATTGAAAAGAATTTGCAATATAGAGAGACAATTTCAAATATTTTTTATTCCTTCTAGCACGGTGATTTTACATCATGTATGTGAGGAGTTCAGAATTTTTTTGACCATTTCCTGGCGCCTATTTTGCGCGTAAGGCAACTCCCCAGTCAAGAGGGACTGCGCTATGGCATTTGGGTCAGTTGAGCCAATGGAAGCATGTATCTCTATCTGGGCAAGCACTTTACCACGAAAGCCAGTGCCAAACGCTGTGCATACAAGGGATCTACGCACTAGGAACACTTGATGCGCAGTTTGAGCAATGGTACTCAAACACAAAAACTTGCTCAAAGCTTTTAACGACCAAGTCATAAAATGAGCTTGGGGAGTAAATTCATTATGGATAATGGCCACATCGCCAGGGGGGAGTTGTCCGAGGTAATGCGCAAGGGAAGCTTGAAGTCCAAAGCCCGTCCGCTTGCCACCCGTCCTTGCAGCAAAATCATCAACCTCCACAACATCCTGTCATAAACCGATGAAGGTTGAGAAAAAAGACAACGAAGGATAAAATAGTAACATGAAAATTAGGATACAGTTTACCTCCTGCTCCTTGTCGTCCTCCTCCCTGTTGCCCTTTGCATCCAAGTCAATGCTCCCATGCACCACAGATACAAGCTTTGGATCATCAGATGGGAGGTTGCATAATGGCATAGGCATCCTAGCAGCCTCAACCTTGGCTTGCGTGGCTTGGAAATCTTCATCAGCCACGTGCAACTGCTCTGCTGCCAGGACCTCCGCACATACAACTGCAATAGTGTCAGCAACAGAGTCCCCATCTGGCAAGAGCTTGATTTCTAGGGCATCTGGCGTATTGTCTAAGGGACATTTGCTGCTGTTGCATAGCACGCTCAAGCATTCATCCATGCGCAGGCCAAATGCTTTTTCCAAATCATGCAGGAACACAAACTCCTCCCCATCCACTAACACTGAGGAGAAGCGGCTAATTTCTACCTCTGGGATAGCCACATCCGTCAGTGGTAGTGGCACTGGAGTGTCACTAGGGCCAGCCGAAACTATGGATTTCTCAACCACTTCCTCAAGACCCCTAGGGTACTCGAGTTGGTGTGCTTTTCCTTCCGCTGCAGGGTTCATGGGGATAACTTGCTGCTCCTTGGTGTCCTTGATAAAGGACCCAACTTGAAGGTGTGGTAAGCGGAGCTCCTCCAAATCAGGTTCCTCGCTCACCAAGAAGATAAATGTTGGGAGCCGAGAAGGGTAATCCACCCCCAACTTGCGCTTCTTGAGCGCTGACACCCCAGGGGCTTGCTCGTCCAAGTAATGGCCTGCATTGGTTGCAATTTCTTGGAATCGTTGCAACCGCTTGGAGAATGGGCGATCACCTTTGTGTATATAGCGCAAAAGATCGCAAGGCACCCAGATCCCTGCATGTGGGGGGATAGATACAGAATATTTTATGATGTGCTCCTCCATGAACGCAGAAATCTCCTCAAATGCATCCATGTGAAGGGCAACTGTGGCATCAAGGTCAGGGAGACGAGTAAAAAAGGTGTGGAGGTCCAACTTCCCTTTGTATTTGGTGTCCTCGAGGAAGAGGATGAATCGTGACAAAGGGATGGATGTGGGTACAGATGCAGAGGCTATGGCAACATCCATGTTTAGCCTGGGGTGTGGATAGAGAGTGGAGGAGCTCAAGAGTTGCAAAAGTGAAAATAGTGAATGAGTTAGGTGGCCCCCCTTTTATAATGTACCCTTTTTTTAAGACATTAAAAAAAAAGACACTTTCACCAAAAAATGATTTCTCATCCCAATGCAAAAAATTATATTCAAAGGCATGATTTGCCGAAGCAAATCATGTTGATTACAGCGGGGATCAATATGAAAATTGCAAGAGTTACAAAGTTATAAAATCGATAGCATAGTTCCATCTATCCCCCAGTCCTCCTCGACCTTCAATTTGTCTTCCATTCTCTTCCCAATCTGCGGACATTCATTACAATAAGCATCTAATGATCGACAAACCATGATGTATTGAAAATGTGGTGGAAGGATTCTCACCTTGTGACCTTGTAAACGAAATTGTGCTTGTTGAAGGGCCTCAAAACCCATAATAACCAAATGTTCTCGAACATTACTGAGAGTCCAATGCTTGTTCACTTGGAATGCCTCCAAAGCATCGTTGGGCATCTTCACTGCAATGTCAAAGCTTGCAATAGCGTCGTCTACACTCTATAAGGGAGTCCACACTCCAAGCTTGCACATCCAATGATCATAGTGAAATCGTATGTACAAGGAGGTGCGGGATTTCAAATAGCGCATTCCAGTACCTGAAGCTCCAACCTTACAACGGTACCGGTCCCCGTTGTGCATGCCCTCCACAAAACCCTAGTCCTCTTCTAAAAGCCTTCCTAATTCCTCGTAATGCGCATCTTTACATACAAGCATTGTGGTAGTCTCCACAAATCCAAACTCTTTAAAAATGTGCACAAAACAATGAATAGGCAAACACCAGCTCAAGCCCACAGACCTAGAAGCTTTAGAGTATTTCAAAGAGTTTTGGACATCCATTATCATCTTTTGCTTGAAAGATGCTACCGACCACAAATCTGGGACCGGCCACTCCATACTTAATAAGGAAGTTACTTTGATGGGTTCAAGTGTTCCAAATGCTTGTGTAGAAGTAGGAACAATATAGGAGTGACAATAGAAGAAAATCCTTCTTTGAACCAGTTTGGTTGGGCAAAGATGCGGGAACATTATTGCTCCAATATCCGCATGTATAGCATTGAATGTGCCGGAGAGACTATGTAGTGGCTGCTCCTCCACCAACGTGGATGGAAATATGACTATAAATGCATGACAAATGTTAAGTATGAATCCATAATAACATTACACTGTGATTTCACACCTAGCTTTGTATTCTCAAAACATGTACTTACAATGTGTTGGAAATCGAGGTGGTTGTTGCAAGTGCATGGTTGACATTGAGAAAACATGTTGCACAATGGCTACAGTCCCCTTGTCTTTGCGGTTCTTGAAGCCAAGGAGATTTCCTTTCCAATGAAGATCCAAGTTTGCACGATTCCGCACACGATGAGGGCCAACAGCAGATGGTTGCGTGTATACCCAAGCACCTTTGGTGAACTCTTGTGGCACCCACTCATCATCTACACCTCTAGTGTTGTGGCATGCAAGTGCTGTGACCTCATCCTTTGGCCGCCTTTGCGAAGTAGAGTTGGCCATGGTTGAGCAAAGCAAACTAGGAGGAGGAGAAGAACCTTGCTTGTTGCTACAATGTAGGTGGGATAAAGTGATATGAGAAAATGGTCAACCCTTGTGGCAATGGGAGGAGAAGGTGGACAACCCTTGCTTGGTGTGGCACTGGGAGGAGAAGGTGGATAAGCCTTGCTTGGTGTGGCAATGGAAGGTGGTAGGGGAGGAGAGAGGAGCTTCCTTGTTGCAGCAATGGAGATGGTGTAAAGAGAGAGAGTGTTGGAGTAGAGGATGAGTGTGATGGTTGCAACCAAGGAGAGGTTGGAAAAGGGGTTCTAGAGAGAGAAAATCCTTTTTTGCCTAATAACTACTTTTGAGGGAGCTCTAGATAGAAAAAACATATTTTTTAAAAGTTTTTAAAAAATTTTGAATTTTAGGGTTTTTGGATGCATGTTTTGACTTTTTGAGATCAAAAAATGCTTTTTTGACCATAAAATAGTTTTAGGGGGGTTTTCAGAAGATGAAATTTGAGTTTTGAAATGTTTGAAAAATTTCAAATTTTTGGGATTTTTTCAAATCCGGATCAAAAAAGAGGGAAGTTGGAGGTTCCATATGGCCCACCCCCCCCCCCCTTCTCACTAGGTAAGAGCCCATTTAAAAAGTGTAAGACTACTTTGTCCCCCTACATTTTTGAGGGCATAGAGTGTGTCCACCACCCTCTTCTCATTGGCTGGCCTCTAATTAACCTTAATCCCAAAGGGCCCCTAGAGGGTTCATATTTTTCCTAATGCTATGGGCTTATCGTACTGCTTATAAAGTGGCTATTAATTGTACGCCATTCAAAATGGTATACGGCCAAGAAGCGGTTATGCCTTGGGAGTTTGTCATTCCTAGTCTTAGGGTAGCTTCGCAAGAAGGATGGAATGGTAACCCCTTAACCGAGCGTTTGTATATCTTAGAAAAACTAGACGAAGAGAGACAGTTGGCTGTGCAAAATGCTCTTGTGGAAAAGGATATGAGAAAGAAGTGGTTTGATCGCCATGTGAAGGACAAGGACATCAAAGTTGGTGATAAAGTCCTTATGTATGGAGTACGTAAAGAGAAGAAAAAGTTAAAATATGCTGGTAAAGGACCATATAGAGTATGTGAAATTACCCCACAAGGTACCCTTCGTGTGGAAACTCTTGATGGAGTTGAAACCATTGGATTCCTCAATGGGAGTAAATTCAAAAGATATTATGATCCTTTAAGCCAAGAAGAACTACAGGCCATTCATCAAAAGAAGGCCGCCAAAGCACAAACCGAGTTAAAGAAGATACAAGCTCAAGCTGAGGCTAAGGAGCGACAACAACGTATAAGACAAAAACGAGAGGCTAACCTTGGAGTCACAAATGCATTCCACGTGGAAATCGAAGAGTATTGGTTGGACTCTGACACACCTCTACGATACCCTATTGAGTTAAATAGTGCCTATGGAAAAGTGCTATATAACGCCTTGTTGGACACGGGTGCTAAATATAATCTGCTATCCTATGGGGTGTGGCGTCAGTTAGGGAAGCCACCTCTATCTGGGAGTATTATCCAAGTCAAGGGTGTCAACAAGAAAAAAACTACGGTTTTTGGAATCTGACACACTTATGTCAGTTATGACAATGGAATTGTAGCTCAAGACTTTTTGGTCATGCCTACTGAAACTATGGAGGGTAATATAAACCTAGGACGCACGTGGATGATAGCCACCAAATGCACTATTGATTGGGGGACTGGGGGTGTCACAACGCAAAAACCAACTCTTATCCCTACCACTCAAGCCATAGTCCCTGAGATATTGCCTAAGGAAATAAAACCCAAGACATTGCATGTCCAGGAGGTTGAACCATACGTCCCCATACCCCAACTCTCTAGATCTTCAACTGATGTAGTTGAAAGAAAGCTTGAGACACACAAGAACCATCCTAATATAACAAATAAAGCATACAAGTGGGTCCCTAAAGCTTCTTTAGTAACCATGGCTGATGCTAAAAAACGGAAGCCTCGTAAGAAACGTCCCACTCGCTCCAAGAAATGTAAGAAAACGTGGCGCTGGATTCCTAAACAACTATTAAAAGCCCAAGGATACTATAAAGGAAATGATCAAATCTGGGTGCCCAAACGTAAATTGTACTCTTACCTGTCACCTGGCCCATGTAAACCCAATCCTGTGGCTCCAAAACAAAATTAAAAATCGTGGAAAGAAAAAAATCACGGAATGCGACACACCTGCTCTAGAGCTAGTTTGGGTACCAAAAAAAGAACGATTTGTTCCACCTAGCTCAGGAACAGAAAAAGCAAATGAAGCTTCTTGCTCTTCATGTAGTTCCTATACGGAAATAGAAGCTTCGACACAACCTCCACCTACCATTTTACATATCCATACAAGCAAGAAAGAGTTTGCACCTCCCGTTGTAGATTCACCACTGTTGCAAATAAAATCATGGGAGAGTACCTTACCACCCTTGCAACTAGATGAAACACATAGGGTGATCGAAAACTATTGGTTAAAGCCTTTACCCATAACAACTTGGAACAATTGGTTTCAAAAGGTGACGACATCATTCCAAAAAGTATGATCTACCCAAGGAAGGGGGGAGTGTTTGCTGACATCCGTCATTCACTTGCTTCCCTCTCAACCTTCCTCCCTGACCAAGCCATTGCTAGATGAGGGGTGCGCTTTGGTTCTTGATTTAAATGGCATGCTTGTTCAAGTTGTAGAGCCAATACACGGTGACATTCCCCCTAAACATGCAGGGGAAATGATAAAGTACAATGTGCAAGATAGGAGGTTGGTATTTTGTCGCAAAGATAGCCACAAATTTTTGGATTGATGCCTTTGATTTTTCCATGTGTATATATGGAGCACCAGCATGGCACCTAAAGTGAATGCAATATTAGAAACAATATTCAAAGAGCAGCGAGATAAGCTGAGAGGTGTTTTTATATAGAGTCATTGTAGTGGCTAGCCTTGACAGATATATAATAATCTTGTATTCTTGAAGGATTTGAGATTGTTTTGGAATAACTGCAACTTTGGGCCCCAAAACAGTCTAATTATTGACGATAGTATGTACAAAGTGTGCTAGAACCCTGAAGGAAGTTGGCTTGTTACTTCTAAGATAGAGGACATACCAAAGAACAACAACAAAACTTCCCGATAAATACTTTGAGCAGCTGGTTGTTCCTATGGCTGCAATCAGAGGATTGTGCAGCATATACAACTGAAAATGTGTTTGATATTGCCCCATATTTTTTTTCACATCAAGTGATCAGGAAGCTAGAATTAGAAATGCACCAGTGCAACGAGGCCCAACATAATGAAGCCATGTGTAGGAGACAAAGGGAGGCTGATGAAGTAGCTGAAAGACATAAGAGAGAGAGAGGCTACATAGGAAAAAAATAGAGAAGCAGCAGCAAGAAGAAGAAGAAAGAGAGTTGCAAGAACCAAAAGAACAACAACAAGAAGAAAGAGAGCAAGACCCAAAATCTTAGCAAACAAAGAAGCAAACAGACACTGGGCAAAAGTGAGTGTACAAGCGCGCTAAACCACGATCTTATCCAAAGTAGGAGGCTCTCTGCAGTTTTGGAACATTATGAGGGAAATTTGAAAATTTCCTTTCCAATGTTTGTAACTATTCCGACATTCACTCCAGATAGTAATGATCAGATCCTTTACTATTCTTTTTTTTGAAGACAATACTATGTGTACTGTTGGCGTATTGTAAACATTGAATTTGTATACATTCTCGTTGGAAATCAGCAAAGTATGCTAACCAGCATAATGCTTATGCTGGTTAGCAAACTGTTTATGCTAACACAACCAAAACAGTATGCTAATTAGCATACCATGTATGCTAATTAGAATACTCATAGTAGCTAATTAGAATACATTCTAATTAGCATACTGAGCATTTTTGTTTGTGCTAACTTCCACTCACAGCATACCATAGTATGCTAATTAGCATATACAATATACAAGAAACTGCCATGTTTTCTCCTTGAAACCAGCAATGGGATGCTAATCAGCATATTGTCTATGCCAACTGGCATAAACAATATGCTAATTAGCATGCATGGTATGCTAATGCTAACCCTCACGGCACACGGACACCCTATGATCTATAAACGTTGTATTGTTTAGAGTCAGGTACCGGGCTTGTCGAACCAATAGGAATAGGGTAAGGGTGATCGCCGATGACAGGCGCACTCTAACTGGAATATTCAAGGAGTTAGTTGGCTAAGTATGGGCGCCCAAGTGTGAATGGGGTGAGCTCATATAAAAGCCACTAAACCTAATTTTTACTCATTCTCTCATTGTGCAATAGAAGCTGCTCTTGCTCCATCTCCACCTTCTCCTTCACCATCTCCTTGTGTGTGTGTGTGTGTACGTGTGTGTGTGTGTGTGTGTGTGTGTGTGTGTGTGTGTGTGTGTGAGAGAGAGAGAGAGAGAGAGAGAGAGAGAGAGAGAGAGAGAGAGAGAGAGAGAGAGAGTGATCGAGCGTTGCGGCGGCACGACGGCGGCGAGGCGGTTGAGCACGGCGTAGCGGCGTCTCCCTCTTCTTCGCGGCGCGGGAATCCTTCATTCGCAACTACGCAGGACGGTGAGTGACACACCATTCTTCCTTGTGAGCTTGTCTGTTGTATGACTGTGTGCTAGGAGCCTTTGTGGCTCGCACACGGTGCGTAGCAAGTCCCTAGCCGTGACAGCTAATTAGCATTCCTTCAATTAGCATATTATGGAATTTTTTTTGCTAACTTCCACTTATAGCATAGTATGCTAATTAGCATACACAGTATATAGAAAGCTACCATCCCTTCTTAAAACCAGCATACAGTATGCTACTTAGCATACATGATATGCTTATTGGCATACACAATATACAGAGAGCTGTTATCTCTTCTCCTTGAAAGCATCAAACCTATGCTAATTAGCATACTGTTTATGCCAGTTAACTATTCTAATTAGCATACCCACAAAATGCGAATTGACGTAAACAGTATGCTAATTAGCATATATAGGATGAAGAGACCTGTCATCTCTTCTCCTTAAAACCAGCAAAGATATGCTTATTAGCATACTATTTATGCCAACTGGCAAAAAAAATATTCTTATTAGCATACATAGTATGCTAATTAGCATACCTTCAATTAGCATACTGTGCATTTTTGTTTGTGATAACTTTCACTCACAGCATAGTATGCTAATTAGACCACACATTATACAAAAAGCTGTCATTTGTTCTCCTTAAAACCAGAAAAGGTATGCCAATTAGCATATTGTTTATGCCAAGTGGAATAAGAAGTATGCTAATTAGAATACACAAAGAACTGAAAGCTGTCATCTCTTCTCCTTGAAACCAAAAAAGGTATGCTAATTAGCATAATATTTATGCCAATTGGCATAAACAATATGCTAATTAGCATTCCACTCACAACATAGTATACTAATCACCATACAAAGTATACAGAGAGCTGCCATCTCTTCTCCTTGAAAACCAGCAAAGTTATGCTAATTAGCATAATATTTATGCTAACTAGCATATATAAGTTTATGCTAATCAGCATAAACAATATGCTAATTAGCATTAGCATACACAATATACAGGAAGCTGACATCTCTTTGCCTTGAAAACCAACAAAAGGTATGCTAATTAGAACATTTTGTATGCTAACTAGCATTAACAGCATGCTAATTAGCATACCATTTATGATAATTACCATACCATTTATGCTAATTAGCATACCCATAAAACACAATTAGAACACAATGAGACAGGTTGTACAATGATCTCTCTTAAACTGAGACCCCTCTGTGATAAGACACGAAAGCCATGTATACACAAAGCACAGAAGCGACACAAGATACCCAAGTTTTTGATAAAATTGCATTATCTCCGAGCAAGAAGTATATTGAAGATGCAGTGATTACAAATTTAAAGCTGAAGGGCATTCTATTATATATTGCGTCATAGCTTTCTGGGTTGATTGTGTACAGCTACCATCTCCTTGGGATGTGCTCCATGGGTATTTTGATACATCGTACCAGATGTGAAAGTACGTGGACGATGGGCTGCTTGTGGTCTAGCTTGAAGGTGTATGCATCCAACTGCTTGTAATACAAACCTTGCACAATATATGAGCCTCTATCAATTGCATTTCCCCACTCATCAAGGTACCCCTTCTCCACCTTCTCCTTTGCTGCAACACACTTGACCGGGTAGAAATCCACATGCTCGACGTTGGTCGAAGCATCTGGATTTACAGCAAATGTGTCGCCAGCACATAGAGCGCTACTCAACACATCATGATGAACTTCGTACGTGAAGTCATCGCAGGTGGATGCTTCATCTTTTGAATCTGACACAGCCTCATCAGGTAATGGCAGTAGAGTATGATAATCCCAAGGCTGCACGTGAGCTTTATTGATGCAACAATTCCATCTTCCGTGCATGCATGCATCACAGAAGCATGCCAAGGCTCTTGTTGCAAGGGCAATTGGATCCCCAGGGTTGTGGCCATGAAAAGCATGCAGAGAGCGAGTTTTTGCCATAGTGACACAATACCACTTCACCTCCCTGTTCACTTCCCCCTCTTTAACCTCCCAGAACACACGGGCACATTCCCTTTCTTTTGAAGGATAGTGTGAAGGTCCCTGCGAGACAGGTTGGCTTGGTAATAAGAAACCACACCAACTGCACACCGCCCATTAGGTTTTAGCTGCTCATGGGTCAAGGTTCTTTTCACAACTGCTCCTGCACCATCATGCTCTCCCTTGCCGTGCCCTAATACAAAGAAGAACCAACTCATCTCCATCTCTGTGAGTCCACCATATCTTGCAACAAAGTAAAAAGGACTGGCTCCCTTGAACTGTGAGGCCGCACCGTCAAACCACACCCAATGTTGCTTAGGAGTGAAACCCTCTTGTTGTAACCAGTCACGGTGTAGCATGAAGTAGTGTTGCAGGAACAACGTGTCATGCACCTTGTCATCTGATATGAAGAAGTGGATGGTTTTGACTACCTCCCCTGCCTTGCGGTAGTATGTTATGTGTACAAAAATGGTTACTTGACTAGAGTGCCAATGCATTGACCGAATCTCATTTTGTTTCTTGAAGGCATAATTCCTTGTAAAATCAACAATCGACACGACAACATCGTACAAAAACTGAAGAAGGCAATCCTTGAATTGTTTTCCTTACCATTGAGCCACATAGTTATGAGTGATAAAGAGCTCCAACTTGGTCTTGTCTTCAAGAGTTGAAGAAACTCCCAGCACTGCATTTATTTGTGCAAAAGATCTTTTCTTTTGTTACTATTTCCATGCTTGTCTTGAGCTTGTACATATGCAAATACTTTCACATTAATACTATTATCTGGCTTTGCTGTCTCCACGCAGCATAATTCCAACGTATTCACTCCACATGTCAAACACTCTCCCATCAGGATTCCCTTCTATGAAAAATTGCATTTGCGGGCTTTGGACGGAGAACAGACTCCCACATATGTGTGACACCTTTGAACGTGTCATGTGAAGCCAAGCAACCCTTGGAAATGTTCTCACATGGGGCACAAATACTACATATACAGACAACTTTTTCTACGCAGCCCAAAAGCACGAGAGTGCATGTGGTTCAGTGTGTCCTTCAAAAAAGACATTTGCACATGGTATTCGCAACAGTATGTGTATCTATCCTTCAGCCATTTACAAAAGAATGGCTTCAACATCTCAAACATTCTCATGCCAATCTTGCAATATGGATGTTTTTCCTTGAATCTACGAAAGAACTCAACCTGCAACATCCAAATGATGATCATTATTCAGATTGCTAACTAGGATATCCACAACAATTTCATGAAAACAAATCATAGTGACAATCAACATCCTAATGTGCATGCAATAGCGTATGTTAACTAGCATAAAGAGTGCTAGTTAGCATATATCTTGTGTTTACCAGGTAACTTTGTATTCTAGGTAGAGCACAAGGCATGCTAACTAGCATACTCATTAGGACACCCATCATGCTGTTGAGCATACTAGGTATTAACTAGCAAAAATTATGTTAATTAGCATACATCTTGTGCTGACTAGCTAGCTCTATATGCTAGGTAGAACACAAGGCATGCTAACTAGCATACTCCATATGCTAACTAGCAGACACAACCCAGCTGCTAATTCTAACTAGCATAATCCTTGTCTTAAATAGCATACCCATCATGCTAGTGAGCATACATGTGTTAACTAGCATAAGTGGTGTTAACTTGCATACTTGTTGTGTTGACCAACTTTTGTATGCTAGGTAGAACACAAGGCATGCTAACTAGCATACTCCATATGCTAACTAGCATACCCAGCCCAACTGCTAGTTCTAACTAGCATAACCCTTGTCTTAAATAGCATACCCATCATGCTAGTGAGCATACTAGGTGTTAACTAGCATAAGTGGTGTTAACTTGCATATTTTTTGTGTTGACCAACTAACTCTGTATGCTATTTAGAGCTCAAGGCGTGGTAACTAGCATACTCCATATGCTACCTAGCAAACTCCAAGTGCTAACTAGCATATTCACTTTCTATTAGAAAACGTACTTATCATGCAATTGAGCATACTAGGTATGTAACTAGCATACTAGGTATGTTAACTAGCATACCAGGTACGTTAATTAGCATACATATTGTGTTAACCAAATAGCTTTGTATGCTATTTAGGACCCAAGGCATGCTAACTAGCATACTCCATATGCTAGCTAGCACAGTCCATATGCTAACAAGTAGAGTCCATATGCTAACTAGCACAGTCTATATGCTAACTAGCATACTCCATATGCTAACTATCATACTCACTTTGCTAACTAGTATACGCATTAGGACACCCATAATACTATTGAGGATACTAGGTGCTAACTAGCATACATCTTGTGCTGACTAGATAACTTTATATGCTAGGTAGAACACAAGGCATGCTAACTAGCATACTCCTTATGCCAACCAACATACTCCATATGCTTACTAGCATACCCAGCCCAACTGCTAGTTCTAACTAGCATAAAACTTGTCTTAAATAGCATACCCATCATGCTAGTGAGCATACTAGGTGTTAACTAGCATAAGTGGTGTTAACTTGCATACCTTTTGTGTTGACCAACTAACTCTAGCATACTCCGTATGCTACCTAGAAAAATCCATATGCTAACTAGCGTAATCACTTTCTATTAGACAACGTACTTATCAAGAAATTGAGCATACTAGGTTTGTAAACTAGCATACCAGGTATGTTAATTAGCATACATATTGTGTTAACCAACTAGCTCTGTATGCTATTTAGAACCCAAGACATGCTAACTAGCATAGTCAATATGCTAACCAACACAGTCCATATGCTAACTAGCAAAAGTCTAGAGATCAGTATTCTATTGATAAGCATATAGAAGTTACTAAGCACTAGAGATGCAATGCATAAAATGCATAAGTTATGATACAAGTATTTGATTGATCACCTGAGGCTTGTCTAGAAGGTGCAGTGGGTGTTCTATGTACCTTATCCTCCCCATCCTCTTGCGACAAACATCCTTCTTGTTCGGTGAAACGCGAGTCTCCACTTTCCAAAATGTGTAGACCAATTCCTTAATTTCATCTGTGATAGGGATATGACGGTGTTGCTTGTGACATGCAACCAATGAAAACAATCGACCATCAACATCGGGCTTCGCTTATTGTGATCTTGCCTTGTGCAAGGTGCGATGATTGACATTTAGGACCCTAGAAATGTTTGCAATAGGCATGTTTTACTTTGAATTTAACATCATCTACAATGCTGCATTCTTCAAAAACAACTCCTCATTGGAACCTGGCTGCTTGACAGTAGCCAGTGTGCTACGGACATTGGAGACAATTGCGGTCTGTAGAGCAGCCTCCTCCTCAAAAGACTCATCATGGATCGCCTGAACATGCGGATGTTGAGCAAAAAGATTCCAGATTTCCCACTTTGCTTCTGTACTAAAACGTTCAGTCCTACTCTTGAAAGCTCTCACAATCTTGGAGGAGATTTTCTTTCTCTCCTCATCGTTGAGGGCATGATGTTGTCGCACAAATTTCATTTGTTTCTGCTCCTGTTGTTTCCTCTTTCTTACTCTCTCATATTCCGTGATTACAAAAAGAGCTGGATCTTGGGAGTTGTAATTCATTCCCTGTAGTGGCTCTCTTTTACTTTTTCCTAAGAACTGTAGACGTGCATAAATGTTACTTACTTAAAATCACTTAAATGTATAATTGTCAACACTTGATGTTGTAATACACACATACTATGAACAAATGCCCTCAAAAAACTATAGATGTGACCAACAAAACCACTGACTTCATTTGGAGTGGGTGGGCTACACATAAGATTTTCTTACCATCAGATTACAGTACGGCTCCATTTCCAGCATTGGAGCTAGTGGCAATAATGTTGGCTGTTAATTCTCCATTTCTATAATTCTGTGTCAGAACAAGAGAAAGAGCTCAACTTTGACAACTAATCTCTCACGCAGGATTCCCGATGCAAGGAACGAGAGAGAGAGAGAGAGAGAGAGAGAGAGAGAGAGAGAGAGAGAGAGAGAGAGAGAGAGAGAGAGAGAGAGAGAGAGAGAGAGAGAGAGAGAGAGAGAGAGAGAGAGAGAGAGAGAGAGAGAGAGTCCCCACGTCGTCGTCAATAATTGAGAACAGAAGCTCATGAGGAGGGAAAATATTTTTTTAATGGAACATTTGAAATTCAAAGGACTTGCCCATCCGTTTTCAATACATGCTAACAAGCACAAGTAACTAGCACTGTCCGGGACAACATATTTAGTGACACGTTAACATGATTCTACCCTACAAGCTTGCTAGCTTCATAGATTACCAACAACTTGCTTCATAAAGGTGGTTTCTGATTGAATTTTTTTAATTGGACAAATGATGTTCTTCTCCCTGAACTACTGACCTAGGTAGAGTTGGCTTTTTCCTTCCCATTTTACTGGGCTTGACTGAACTAAATGGATTAGATTTTTTTTTTTTTGTTGTATATTGTTGGACTAGGGATGTTACTTGAGGATGATATTTCAATTTTTGACTCTGGGTTGATATTTCAGTTTTAGCTTTGGGCTGATACTGCAGCCTACTTGGATACCACAAGAAACTCTTTATAATACTTGGAGTGATGCTGATGGGTGTATAGGTCTTAGTATTTGCTGTGTACCTTAAAGGTCTACATCTCATTTTGCTGGTCTTTTAATCTTGGTATCTACTTATGAATAATGATCTGGTTTTTGGGGCTTTAAATACCTAAGTTTGTTGTGGTATTATGATTTGGGGGAGACTGTTTTGACTTACAATCTGACCTTCACCTGTTGCTTGGATGTCTGGCTTAGATCTGGTTTTTTACATACACCTAGTAAATACTGATCTGGTCTAATTAGAGTATAACTGGTCGTAGCCAGATTTGTACCTTCAGCTTGGTACTTAGATTGTCGTCTTAATATTGGTTCTTTTTTCACTACAATTGGTTGGAATTTTTTTGGCCAACTATGGCTTAAATCTGAATAATAATACTTCGGGCCGGCTCACTAAAGCTTGAGTAAAAATCTATCTACAAACTTTTGTTGTTATACCTTATTGATGGTTCGATGTGGTACTGACTAAGGGATGACTTGAAAGCATTTTTTACCATTGAGAATGAGCTCCATTTTTTGTGACTTTGGCTGATACTTCTTGGGCAGTTTACTCCAGCTGCTGTTTTGATACCAAAGAAAATCTCTTTATGGTACTTAAATGGGTGCTGATAGATAAGCAGGCCTATTGCAAAAGATTACTCGTTTAACTAAGGTTCTTGCTAGTTGACCTAAACCTGGGTTTTTTTCAAACAATGTTTAAACTAAGGAATTACATAAGATGATATGGAGTAGTCGACTTCCTCTCACAGTAAAAGGTTATTTTAAAGAAGAACTTTTTAACATATGAAGCAATTCTGGTAGAATTACTTTGTATAGGACAGTAGCTAGTCTAATAATGTTTAAGTTTGACATGGATAACAACTGATAGGGTCTTTGAAGCCTGCCATATGTAGCCAAGTCTAACATATCTGTTGTCTTGACTATATGGATGCAGGTGAGAACTCTAACCTGGCTTAAAAAGGTTTAGCTTGCTGTAGTCGAACTTTGAAAACACTTGATGATTCAGATGGGATAGTTCTGATACCTTTGTATAAACTCATTTGGAATGATACTTCATTCTTATTATGCTGTACAATTATAAATCAAAGACCGAGTTGTTTCTGGATTAATCTTTGCCTAGACATCTATAGCCAGTTTTCTTTTGAACTTCTTGTTCCTTGGTGTGTATTTATAAAAGTAAAACAACTACACACACACACACACACACACAACACACACACACACACACACACACACACACACACACACACACACACACACACACACACACACACACACACACACACACACACACACACACCTAAACACCAGGCCCTCCCAGGAAACTGGGTGGACCAGAACGCTGGATTTGGATACTTCTTGTCTATAGGCTTGGATTGACCCACTGCCTATAGGTGTTAGGTGGTCTCTCCTTGACTTTAGACTGGATTCCTACTCACTATTGTAGTATTTTTTGGCTCAGTCGGTTTTTAAGTAGCAGGTTAAACCAATTTTACTCACCTATCCTTAAGCAAATTGTATTTTGACAATTACATCGACATGTTACCTATTACACATATGATGATTTTTTTTGGAACAAAAGGACAAGCTTGGTGTATATCATCCATAGGCTACTCAATGACAACCATAATTTTTCAAACTGGTTGACAAAGCCTTAAAAATCCTACAGTAGTAATGTCTTCCTTGAAGATGATATCTGATATTGTATTAGTACAAACAATTCTACCCTTTTCAAGGACACTCCAACTTGGCACTTCTATGCTAAAGACTTTTGTTTAACTCATTGTATGATGAGGCAATAGGCCCATACACAATGGGCCTACTACTGAAAACCATTGTGTATGGCGCATGGGTTAGGGAGGGTACACACACACACACACACACACACACACACACACACACACACACACACACACACACACACACACACACACACACACACACACACACACACACACACTTGGTCATTGCATCTGACTATGATGGCTAGTTCTAGTTACACTAACTCAATAGTATTGGGTAGCTCATCTTATGATGAGGCAGTAGGCCCATACACAATGGGCCTACTATCGAAACCCATTGTGTATGGCGCCTAGGTTAGGGCGGGTACACACACATACACACACACACACACACACACACACACACACACACACACACACACACACACACACACACACACACACACACACACACTTTTTCACTGCATCTGACTATGATGACTAGTTCTAGTTACACTAACTCAGTAGTATTGCTACCCAGACTATGTATACAGCTCATGCTATACCCAACATACTTCTGGCAGTGGACTAATCATTTTGCTACATAATTAAAAGTAGCCTACTCTTAGCATAAGGCTCTCCATTGTAAGATTAATTACTAAACTAAGATTTGAACTCCTTGTTGTTGGCTCACTATGCTGACTAGGTGAGCATGGTCATATGAGTGCCTCTTATAAGCTCCTCCTGGCATAAACCAATGCAAGGTTTTTATTCAATATCTATTGCCACACTTGTAAACTACCTCATAAGGTGGTTTTAATTAGGATCTTGATTCCAACTATTACTTACACTACTCTCATGGTTAGCATGGTTGAGTATGGACCAATCTTTTGATTATGAGCTTAGTAGGAGCAATCCCTTAAAAAATATTTAACCCATAAGTATGAACCACAAAAAGGCTTGGTGGGAGCAGTCTTGTAAGATTTTAACCTTTTGGAATCAAGTGATGGGTCACCTTCCCAATTTTTCCTCCTGTCACCACCTATCCCCTTCTGACAATGATTGGCAGCCTAGTGATGCTTGTTGCTCTACCTTTTCATAAAATCTCCTCCTCCTTAGGGCTTATACACAATCCCGATGAAGATTACGCGCCATGAATGGCTTGCAGAGGGTGGCCTTACCACCTTTAGTGAAAAGGGCTCTGTGGGAGCAATCCCTTAATGCCTTAACCCTTAGAGGGTGCATGATTATAGGGTTAACCCCTTTTCCATTATATTCCATAATGGTGTATATCTGGTATCCTCCCCAATGCAAGGTTATTGCACAATGTCGCCATTATGACTGTTCCCCTACCCCTTTCCCTCATGGTTTTTTCTTGGTGTGATGATGGGCAGCTAGGCGCGGTGTTCAGCCCTTCCATTTCTTGATATCATGTTGCCAGGCTTCATTAGGCTGGCAAGTTGATGGGACAACATGGGGTTACATCTCTGAGCTACAAGCTCTACATCATGGCATGCTACTTATACACGTTGTTTCCTCCCCACACATACTACTACTGATTGGATTCAGGCATGGTTGGGGTAGTAAAATCGAGGAACTTTCTCCTACCTTTTTCTGTAAAGAACAAGGTGAGGGATTCTTCATCCCTCACTTAGCTTGGTTGCAATTTTTTGGTTTCTGTCTTTCTTCAGAAAGAGAGAGAGAGAGAGAGAGAGAGAGAGAGAGAGAGAGAGAGAGAGAGAGAGAGAGAGAGAGAGAGAGAGAGAGAGAGAGAGAGAGAGAATATGGTAAAGTAAAAACTTGAAACTTTGATCCTTGTCCTAATAGGGAACTTGTTCAGATTGTTTCTTCGTATCAGGTTTCTTTCTTAACTGAATATGCTTATTAATTGAATATTTAGCTTGATTTTAAAAAAGCTCTACCATGCTGCTAAACACACATGTCCTTTTCATAAGTGCTTCTGGTTTTTTGTCATGGGTGATATACTTCAATTAGCTGGCTAAAGTTTTTTTTTTAGAAACTCAAGATAGCTAGCGTAATGCAGCACTTGACAGATGGTGATGTTTGTTTTGCCCTAGCTTGCTTTGATAGATTACTTCTCATGCAATCATCATATTGAATGATTACTTATTGATAATGATTGTGCTGGAAAAACCCGGAGGATGGTCAAATTGGATGAGTTAGTTTTGCTTACATAACTGATTAGAATGGCTCACTTTATTGATTTAACGTTGGATTTTTTTTGGGATTTCTAAAGTATGTCAACTGGTTTGGCTTTATACCCACTCGTTTGCTTCATATATCATTACAAGCCTACTGGCTTCATAGATTACCAACAACTTGCTTCATAAAGGTGTTTTGTGATTGAATTTTTTAAATTGGACAAATGATGTTCTTCTCCCTAGACTACTGACCTAGACAGAGTTGGCTTTTTCCTTCCCATTTTACTAGGCTTGGCGGAACTAAATGGATTAGATAATTTTTCTTTTGTTGTACATTGTTGGACTAGGGATGTTGCTTGAGGATGATATTTCAATTTTTGGCTTTGAGATGATATTTCAGTTTTAGCACTCCAAGTATTATAAAGAGTTTCCCGTGCTATCCAAGTAAGGCTCTGGGATGATACTGCAGCCTTACTTGGATAGCACGGGAAACTCTTTATAATACTTGGAGTGATGCTGATGGGTGTACAGGTCCTAGTATTTTCTCTGTACCTTAAAGGTCTATAGCTCTTTTTGCAGGTCTTTTAATACTAGTTTCTACTTATGGATAATGATCTGGTTTTTGGGGCTTTAAATACCTAAGTTTGTTATGGTATTATGATTTGGGGGAGACTGTTTTGACTTAAAATCTGACCTTCACCTGTTGCTTGGATGTCTGGCTTAGATCTGGTTTTTTACATACACCTAGTAAATACTGATCTGGTCTAATTAGAGTATAACTGGTCGTAGCCAGATTTGTACCTTCAGCTTGGTACTTAGATTGTCGGCTTAATATTGGTTCTTTTTTCACTACAACTGGTTGGAATTTTTTTGGCCAACTATGGCTTAAATCTGAATAATAATACTTCGGGCCGGCTCACTAAAGCTTGAGTAAAAATCTATCTACAAAATTTTGTTGTTATACCTTATTGATGGTTCGTTGTGGCACTGACTAAGGGATGACTTGAAAGCATTTTTTACCATTGAGAATGAGCTCCATTTTTTGTGACTTTGGCTGATACTTCTTGGGCAGTTTACTCCAGCTGCTGTTTTGATACCAAAGAAAATCTCTTTATGGTACTTAA